>NW_027412554.1:915824-1445326 GCF_025532065.1 Leptinotarsa decemlineata | reverse complement strand
TTGCATAGCGGTAGTTAGCGTACTAGTAAGTGTTACGTTAATACTTACATACGTTAGGTTAGGTGTTCGGTTGCATATTATGTTACGAACGCGCGCGCGAAGAGGGCGTAGATGTCCTCTCCAGATGTCCCGCCTACCTGGGGCCGAGGCCCCACCCACCTGGGCGGAGCCCAGCAGTGGCGGGGGCCCGTTAGGGCCACGCCCCCCCCCCCCTCGCCACCAACTTTTCGGATACCCCGCCCCTTTCCGAAGCCCCGCCCCCTTTCCGAAGCCCCGCCCCTCCCCTCCCCCCGAAGCCCCGCCCCCCGACTCCCAACATTTGCGCATGTACACCCCTACCCTCACGCGCATTGTGCGCTCCCACCATTTTCCACCGCTCACGCATCGAAGTCGATACCCTCCGAGAGCACTCCACAACATTCAGTTCGAGAAGTCATCTCATCGAGAGCAGTCCACTCCACAACAAGGCAGTACGTTCCAACGACCAACTTGATATTTGAGTAAGTAAATTAGGAATGTTATTTTTTATATCAACTAACTTTGTATTTCTTCTTCTTTTTCAGAATGGCAACCAATACACAGGAGGTGAATAATGCTGTGGCGTCTATTCTGCCGGTGTCCCGCTGACCAGGAGGAGGCAGCATCTTCGAGAGCGGTGACGGTTGACCAGCCAACCACTTCGCGTTCGCGAGTTAGGTGCAGATCTTCTAGCCCTGACTTATTCGAGAGGAGGAGGAAGTCAGGGCTGTGAAGAAGTTTGCCAACGACCTGCAGCAAAGGTTGGTCCTATTTCAAAGTACCGAGCTACTTGCAATAGGACTAATCCTTATGCAGGTAGTTTTTCGACCTCTCGTAAGAGGGCCTCCACACCAGCAGCAGCACCAGCAGCAGTGGAAATTCGAGGAGTCCTTCTCCGGAGTTGGTGATATTGTCGCCGTTGGTGACGCGACTACCACCGCTGCCAGCGACACCGGCGGATCCTGAGGTGTTGGTGCCACAGCCTATCGGAGAGGTTAGTGAAAAGATGAGTGTTTTCTGCAGAGATGCAAGAAAGCAGAACGAGCTGCCCGATCTAGCGAGGCCGCGTTGGTTACCATGAAGCGACAAATGGCTGAAATGGATAACCGACGGAGGGAACTCCAAAAGGAAATGGCCGAAATAGATCGAATTATGCATCTCTGCAGGAAAGGTGTAAAGCAAAGACCTCTTCGATAGAGCTGTACAAAAAAGTAGTGACAGTTATGGACACTCTTTTTGTAGATGAAGTGTAAATGTAAGATTAGTTTTAGGTTAGTTAGGAGTATTTAATTATGGTATTTTAAGTTTTATATTTGTTAAGTTTATATTGAATAAAGGAAAAGGAAGTGAAATAAAGGGTGTACACTGTTTTTTGGTTTGGTACACATTGAACAATGCGATGGTTGGAGCATTTTTCTTCACTTCCTCTTATTATCATTATTATTTTTTTATTTCAATTCCAAGTTCTTCTAGACAAATACCTCACATCAATTTTTGTGTTCTCTAATCACTTGTAAATAATTTCATGTGAAGAAAATTTAAAAAATAAAAAAATAGACATGTTTCATAGTGAAATCGACAAGTATATTTCATTTGTATTTTATCCATTCAAGTATCTCTTTCATTGAATATGTCTTATGTCACTTTGCAATTTACCCCTACTCATTGAATATGTCTTATGTCACACTACAATTTACCCCTACTCAATGTTCCACTCCTCTCCACTCCCTCTCGAAAGTATAAAAGTAGAAATCATCTGATGAAAACTTCAGTTGATCAGCTAGCATCGAGATGGAACCCGATTCAACCTCCGAACCCTATAGCTGCGGATCAGGGGTACAACTTCAATTACTGGGATAAACAGCCAGGTACAGGTTGTCTCTTCCACCACGGAACCCCACAGTCCGCCATACGAATACCGGGATCACGACATCAGGATGCAAGTTCAGCATGTCACTGGCAGTGACGAAGGACACTGGATGACTCGAATATCCAGATCCTGACGGATGGTGGGACCCCTGCTATGATGACATTGTCCCAATGAGTAGCGACGACGACGATGATGACGACGACGACTCTGGTGATGATGCTGATGACGACTTGACGTTAGACGTCCTCCACCATCCCCTATCCTCATCGAGGATAGTCCTCCGCCATCCCCAATCCTAATCGATGATGATGTCCTCAATTCCGATGATGACATATAATCATCTACTCGTCCATCATTTTCCTTTCCTTTCCTTCACGGATGTACACACTTTTTGGTTGGTGTACACGAGGCACTGCGAGGCTGGGGCAGTGTCTTCCTCCCTTCCTCTCCCTCTTATTAGTTTTTTTTTTCCATAATAATCACTAGAATTTCTCCTAATAATCGCTCAGAGTTTCATTCTTGATGTTTTCGAATCTCAAACACTGTTCTACATTTCACCCCCTCCATTTCATTTCTTCCAATATAAATATAGCAACAATCCCAGTTCTATATCATTCTTCCACAATGTCGAGTACAGGACCCATCCAAGTACATGAAATAGATTCAACGTCTGATCATTTGAGTACAACCTTCGCTCAATTTCTGCAAGCGAATCTATGATCTTCCTGATGATTTCGCAGAACGAGTGGAACAAGGTATTCAGGACGACATAGATGCTGTTGACGATAATAATGCGGATGATGTGATTAGTATATCATCTGATTCAGCTGATTATGACGACGACGACATCATGAGTATATCATCTGATTCAGATGACTACTATGAGGATGATATCATTAGTATATCATCTGATTCAGATGACGATACCATAATTATTGTTTCTGATGATGAGGAGCGTTAGTCCATATCATTGCATGGATTAATAAAAAAATAACAGCCCTTTTCAGGGCTACAATTAAAGACTGAAACAATAAAAAAAAATAGCTCTTTTCAGAGCTACCATTATACTTTCAAACAGAAACAGATTCATACCATTGTTAACATTATGTTAACATTATAATCTCAAACGAAATATATGTATGTGAAAGTATTCATCATTATATGCATATGAATGATTGACAAATGCCAACTTCAACTTTCATTTAAAGTAGTACTCATCATATGCATAGATATTCAATGACTATCAAATTCCAAATTTCGACTTTTCAGTCAAAGTAGTAATTTATTTGTCATATAATGTATAGATATTCAAAGACTAACAAATTTCCAACTTAGACTTTTATTAATCAAAGTATTCATTTGTCACATAATCTATGAATACTAATACAACTAACTACTGTTTGTGTGAATAATGTAGCCCTGAAAAGGGCTGTTGTTTTTTTTTGACCAGTAGGTCCACGGTTATTGTGCCACAGGTTGGACATTATTACATATAATACATGTAGATACTCGGGTGAAGTTTGTTAGTGGCCTCTCGCAAGCTTCACACCAATTCTGTCCCATTTCCATAATTGAGACAGTGTTGTGGTGTTGACATGGGCATACCACCCTCCATTATTGTTTCTATGCGAATAAAACCGAAAGCAGCACCAACATAGTTTTTTGTTCTCTCCATCTATTGTGCTGATCAATATACGTATGCATCCAATGCACAATACAAATCCAAGGGATCTTCCAGTGTCTCACTGACATTGAGTGTTCGCATACCGATCCTCATAGCACCATCACCTTCAGTTGTGTCAGCTTCTATCCCTTCATCATCTCCTTCTTCATCCATGACCCTCTCAAACTCCATCACGTCATCATCTTCGTCGCTTTGGTTGGCCTCGTTTTCAACTTCGTCTATCTCATCTTCATCGACTCCAACATCTTCTGCTTCAACTATTACTACTTCCTCTAGCGGAACATTGACATTCCTCATCATCTGATCGTCTATCCAATTGTTTTCATCAACAGCAGCTATTCTATTTAATGCAGCATTTATTTTTGCAGAATTCATCTTGTTGTTGTTTGCTCACAGTTGTAGAGAGTGAATGAATGAACTCTAGGTTTGCAAGTCAACTTATATAGGAGGTGATGCGACTCCCACTTGACTCGTTTAGAGTGGAATAGTAGGAGAAGTTATCCCACTATACTTCCACATGATGTTGATTTGTATAAATAGAGATCGTAGGTATAGGAGAGAGCATTCAGAGTTTCTGTAAGTCATCTCTTTATATTTCTAATCGAATTAGTAAAATGCCGTTTCCAAAAGAGTGGAATGAAAAACCAAAAGTGTGTGTTCTACCCAATGATGATTGCAGGGGCTATTGTGTGCTACGACTTGTCAAATAAGTAGACCTAAGGATTCAATCAATCCATGTACTGGTATGTGTAGTGATTGCGTGTTGCGGATTCAACTATCGCCTCCTTCTCATCCACCGAAGCGAACAAAATCGGATTATCGTCAACAACAGTTACAGTGTCTGAAGTGTTCCGAACCTATAATATTTAACAATATAGGTATCTGTAGAAATATTTGTGGTATCTGTGCTGCCGTTCCAACTCCACTGCAACGTTGTTTGCGTTGTGATACATATTCCATGAATTGTTGGAATCATGTATGCAATGCATGTAGAAGTACTTGGGATCTGTGTGAGAAGTTGGTCAACTCTACCCCAATAGGAGAATCCATTTTTTCATGTTGGTGTTTGACGCACGAGCAACAACTATTGAGGAATAGAGTCAAAGAACGTTCCACATCCACAGAGACATATTAACATTTTTCATTTTTTATTATCGTTATTGTCCTCTATTATTAATAAATATATATATATTTTGAATTTATTTGTATTATTTCTAACATTTAAAAATACATGCATGCAACACAAAGTTTTCCTCTTAAATGACAAAGATTGTTACATGCGTGAATAGTTTAGTGAGAGAGCGCATGTGCCAGTTGATGAAAGAGCGCATGCGCTAGTTTATTTTCTTCTATAAATGGTGAGGTCTCAGTAACATCATCACCTTTCTATCCACATTCTATTGCTATCACATATCATTCCTCAGACCTAATAATCATGAGCTCTATGCCGCTATTGATTGCTGAAGATGGTTCACCACTTGTTGATATCGATCAGACTGATTTTGAAAATATTCCAGTATTACATTTATCGAGTCAAGATTCGATAAATGATTTTGATATTAACGACTTCGTTAACTTTGCAGATGTGCCAGAACCAAATGAGCAAATTATTATTGAAAATCCGATCGTTTCGCAATTATCATCACTCAAACACTCTTCATCTACCCTTCCTCTTGGTGTTGATAAGAAATCTAGAACAATCAAGAGGAAGGTTACTAAGGCATCTTCATCGATTGTCACTGACTTTAAAGAAAAGAAAGAATCCAAAAGTGTTGTGCGACAGAAAAAACCCGCAACGAAAAGTGACAGATCGAAGAGGAAGCCAAAAGGTACTCCTAAAGAAATGAAGAGTGATTTGAAAGCTGAACCGCTATCTTCTTTCAGCCCCCTCCATCGGTTTGGGAAATGAAAAGGAAAGCAAAATGCCGTCTTGTAAAGGCACAGATGACTATTGCGAACTTGAAAAGAGTGAGCGAGCTATTAATGCTAATAATGAAACTCTTGAAGCATTAGATGCCAAGATTGCATTAGCGAAGGTTGAATTGGCTAGAATGTCTAAAGATGCTGATGAACTCCGTTCAAAAATTGGTAAAGATAAGCAATTCCATCAACGTTCGAGAATGCAAGCTCAGGCTGAGCTTGAGGAGTCGACTAAGCTTTATGAGACAGCATTATCAGTGAGAGATAATTGGCAAAAAGAGTTGGATACTGCATTTCAAAGTGACGGCGATTAGTTTTGGGAATGATAATGTGTTTTCAATATCGTGAGTTGAAAAATATAAGCGGGAATGGAGTATACAATTAATTTGGTTTGGTATACACAGAACATTGCGAATGGCTGGGGCAATGTTTACCGCTGCAATATTTTTCAGTTCACATACTTATAATTGAAATGAAAACAATAATGAACTTTAATATTACTTTATTCATAAAAGTCACTATTATATACATTTAAACCATATTTGATTCATCAATCCAAGAATTTTGTTCGCTAGGGAAGGCCTAACCACTTTACATATACTTTATTTTTTCTTCTCTTCAACACCTTCTCAATCAGATATACGTCAGGATTCTCGGTTCGTAATAACTCTTCTTCGTAAAAACATCCTCTAATCGGCTGTTCATATTCATATCTTCAAGATTATAAGTCGTTGGGATGGTTTTATTAATTTTAACAATCTTGAATAGCTCCGTGGTAAAATTCGCAGTGTAAGACTTTTCAAAAATATGTTTGTATTTACTTATACGTACAATATCATTTTAATTGGAATTTGGGTTTACTTTGTCTTCCTCCAATTCCATTGATACCCTTGAATTTTAATTTTGTTGTTGAATCAACATTGATGGGTGCCATACCTATTGTACGATGAACTTTATTATTATATCTACTAGTTATAATTGGAAGAATATCAAGCCATTTGTGGTGACCTCTCATCGAAAATTCCTTGTAGAGCCATGCCTTTATTGTACGAATCACTCTTTCTGCTATAGCTGCCTTCTTTGTGCTAAATGTTGAATAATGATTGATATTATATTCTCGCATGAGAGATGAGAAGCTTTTATTGAAAAATTCTTTCCCTTGATCGCTTTGTATGTGTTTGGGGGAGTATTTGGCTTCTTTCAGTACATGTTTCATTGCATTAGTTACTGTACTACCTGTTTTATCTTTAACTGCTACAGTCCACAGATATTTGGAGTAACAATCTATCACTACAAGTATATATCGGTATCCTTCATTACTTTTTGCATAAGGTTGCAGTTCAGCTAAATCTATTTGCCATAGATATCTGCAAAACCTTTGATGGTGGTTATTCTTCTACGAAATTACGTCTTGCAGGTTTATGTAATTCATTAACAACTTGTCGTTTGACATCACTTATTTCATTAGTCATTCTATTTCAATATGATTAAAGAGAAAAGGTGATAATGTTACTGCATTGAATGATGATGTGACAGTGATCATTACATGTGAATATGTTAATATATTATACCTTCTTCACGTAATTCTTCATTATTGAAATTATTTCATTATCATGTCCGGTATGTCCGGCTGACTTTGAAGCTACCAATAGTCGTAGGCGAGCAACTAACTCTTTCGGTGAATTCCAGTACACATAATTCACAGGTTTAGAATTATATATTTTCTCCATTTTCACTCGTTTGAGTGCTCCACCAATTTTACTTCTACTTCTTATTGGATATTGTCGTGAGTCTAATAGAGGTTTGATAACTTCACGAAATTTTTTAGAATTTGTATTTTTAAAACCATTCTTCAGATGATATTGTTATATGGAGCATTCGTTATTTTTCAATATTTTGGAATATACTTGACGAGTTTCTTCATTATCAACATCTTGTGGATTCTTCAAAAAAATCATATCATACAATTCTGGACTACCTGCGCATTCATATTTTTTCACTTATTAGCATCCCAAAATGAAATGTTTCCATCTTGAAATTTACCACTAGACTTCCCATTTTCAGCTTTTGTGTAATTGGATCCATACGTACGCCAAATGTTCCATCATATGCTGGATTTCTAGATTTTATATTATTCAAATGTTTCATCAAAACATCTTCACCACTTTCATTCATAACAGGTGAGATGTCAGGATCCGAGGAATCGATGTGGGACGATGATGGTGTTTCGAATAGAGTTGTTCTCATATCGTCTTGAAGTGTGCTCGTGTCACTATTCACAGATGATACACTACCAAAGATTGTTTTCTTCCTATTGGAGTACTCATGGGATAATTTGAAGTAGATTGAACAGTTCCATGATTTGGTGATAACACTGGTGATTTAGAAGTAGCGTTTGATGATAAAACATTCAATGGTTTCATTATGGGCTCATACAATCTTTCAAGTGTCGTACGATTTTCAATATTATCATTCTGATAGAGTTGAATTTCTGCCTGACAGCTTCTGTTGTCTCTACTAGTTGACGTTTCAAATTTATTTCATTGTTTTTATTTTCAGGATCTTTTTTTGTATTCATAATGCCCTTTTTTTTGAATTAAAGCTTAATTCGTTGGTGAAGTGACCACTACAATATTCAGTGATCGAATAAGTTCCAAAAACAAGATCATGGGTATATAAAACTATCGAATCCTTTGCGATATCTACCTTCATCTATTTTTCTATCCTTATCAATGACTAGAAATCCATATTGGTCCTCCCAGCATTTAACACACATCAATGGAATTGTTGAATGTTACATCGGTGAAACATGATCTGAATAAATGTGATGTAAATTCGTCTCATCTTGTTTGAACATTATAATGAAATTGGTATTGTCACGCACTAACTGTTTGGGTACCCGTGAATATGTCTGTGCTAGATAAAAACAATCAACATCCTTATGACGTCCCATACAGAAATATGATCTAATAATATCTTGCTTTTCACATATTACATCATCGAAAATGAAAACAGAATTAGGCTTAGCGTCGGAGGGTTCCACTATTTCTGCATTATTGCTGAATGTATAAAAACCTAATCCTTTTATAGGTTCCAAAACACTTCGCAAGTACTGATATTTAGGTTGATTGAGTGATTTCGAATAGAGATACACATTTCTAAATCTCAGTCCTTGTGGATGTGTTAATAGTGATATCATTGCATTCGTCTTTCCATCCACAATTTGAAGGTCCTATAATGAGTCCTCGAACTGATGATGGAAGTAGTGGACCATGTCTGAATACCCTTTGTCCATTCAATCCACAACCAAATTTCTCATCTAGATTATCTACAGCAAACTTTTCTTTCTGTTTTTACAATGCGCATCGTGCCGTGGTTGGAGACTATATAAATGTTATTAGCTTATTCATTTCAATGTGTACCATCAAACGATACGGACGTATTGAAAGTGATCGTAAAATTAAAAGAGGTTGTGGTTTTGTTAATGATTTAATAAACAAACTTCCTTTCGAATTACATCTACCGGAGGTATCAATACTGTGGACCGGGTACAAAATTGAAACAACGTTTAGCTCGTAACGACCCTGGAATCAATAAATTAGATATTGAATGCAAAAAACACGATATTCAATATTCTAAGCATCCATCCGATCTTGCAGCAAGACATTTAGCCGACAAAGAACTTGAATACAGCGCTTGGGATAGGGTTAAATCGAAGGACGCGAGTATTGGGGAAAGAGCAGCTGCATTACTTGTCACCAACATTATGAAAGCGAAAAGACATATGGGCATGGGTTGTAGTACCAATAAGAAAAAATGTAAGAGGAAACAAACGAAGAAAAATAAAATTAAAAAAGTTGCATTTGGTGCTGGATAGTCCATAAAGTGCGAAATGTATTGAAGAAAGCTGGTGGGAATCAATTTGTGACGAATAATAGCAAAAAAGCTATCACTGTGGCATTGCAGGCGGCACGTAAATACCTTAAAGCTGCCGGTGGAAAGAAGAAATCCGCACACCACGCATAATTCCTGTTCCCAAGATCGGTGGACTTTTACCATTGATACCAATTTTTGCTGGACTATCCGCACTAGGAAGTTTGGCGGAGCTGCTGCTGGTATTACCAAGGCCGTGAATTCGGCAAAAGCCAGCAGAGCGGCTTTAATGGAAGCCAATCGTCACAATAAAACCATGGAGGCTGTAGCATTAGGCAAACGCGGAAGTGAATATATCTCAAACCATACCGTAAAGTTTAGGACTATATTTAAAACCATACAAAGCCACAAACAAAACAAAAAACTAATTGAACCCCTACCTCAGAGGCCTCTTACTGATCTCGATCTCAGTTATTAAGCACAAAAAATGAAAATTCCACATTTTCGTGGTGTTTTTTATGCGTGATAGATTACCATCTTCAGGTCCCAAAACAAAACGAGACAGCTATTGTTAATTTAGATGGAATAAGTGGACCAGGAACACATTGGGTGGCATATAAAAAATGTGGGAAAGAAGTCACATATTTCGATAGTTTTGGAGATCTACCCCCACCATTGGAATTGACTCGATTCTTTCGAAAATGTTCGAATGTAAAAATCAAATATAA
This sequence comes from Leptinotarsa decemlineata, assembly GCF_025532065.1. Lineage (NCBI taxonomy): Eukaryota > Metazoa > Arthropoda > Insecta > Coleoptera > Chrysomelidae > Leptinotarsa > Leptinotarsa decemlineata. The sequence continues at coordinate 1,435,233 of NW_027412554.1, read as the reverse complement.
CTATGATCGACAACAGAAATTTAATACAGTTCTCTGTGGTCACTTGTGCTTGCAGTTTCTCTCTAAATAATTTTCCAAATAAAAATGGATTCAACACCAAAACTGGATCGGGAGGCTATCAAGGGAATGGGTTTTCACTTAGAATGTTTTCAAAATATGGTACCTTGAAAAAAATGGATAAAGTGATGCTTGCAAATATGCCTAAGGAAGTGATACTTGCATGTGTTGCACATGAGATTGCATATGTTTGGGAAAAGTTGCCTAAGCATCTGCAAGATGACATCGATATAATGAAACATAGATATTGTTATGAGCACCACCACCACGATCAAAATTCAGAATCGGATGTAATGACGGTCCTATACCTCGGAAATCTATGTGTTGTATTTGTAATATAGAGGATGTGAATATTGGTATCAATAAAAATGATACTTATTACAATACAACACCTTCCAAAAAGTGTAAATTGTCTCAAATGTGCTGTTGCTGTGTACAATAATAAATTGAAATGTGTTTCAAAATATTCATCAGTCATGTCACGAAAGTTCGAGCTACAAGCTGTCGGGACAAGTGTCTTGAGTGCGGATTTTTTCCACCAATTGAATTGGATAGGAACAGTCGTTATGGATTAGGACTTTTGGGATTCTATGGATGCAATACAATCAATAATATAACTGAAGCTAATAACTTAGTTAGTTTTAGAATCAGTAATGACAACTCATCGATACCCCAAAAGTTGACAATTGAAATTCCATGTGGTGCTTATGAAATAGAAGAGATCAATGCCGTCATACAGAAACATATCATGTTCAGATTGTTTCATGATAAAAAACCAAATGATGTCGTTGCAGATGATATTTTCTATCTACACGCCAATAATAATACATTCAAATGTGAAATGCGATCCAAATATGAAATTGATCTGACACATCCAAATTCAATAGCAGAAATGATGGGGTTCGCTCATGAAATATTTCCACCAAATCAGATACATGAATCATCATTACCAATAAACATTACAACTGTGAGACTTATCCGCTTAGATTGCAATATAATATCTGGTTCATATATAAATGGTGAAGAATCCCACATTCTTTTCTCATTCGATATTGATGTTGAACCTGGCTACAATCTTACTAAAGAACCACACAGTATTATATATATGCCTGTCAGTCCAGAAGGTCGTCAATTGATTCACAACATTACAGTGCGTATTTTGGATGAAAAAAATAACCTTATCGATTTTGGAAGTGAAGAAGAGATTTTCATTATTTTGGAATTGAAGAAAATCGAATAACTGTTGTTATGGGTTTCATTTATAATAGACAAAATCGCATTGAACAATCCCAAACGAGTTGCACTATCAAAAAGAAAGGTGTGCATAAAAAGAAGCTCATTCCACAAGTGTATGCTAAACAGTTAGCACATAACGCTCTGTCTGTGAGTGATCTTAAATTTTGAAATCGATTGGATTGAAAGTGAGAAAATAACAATGGTGCTCGAAACAAACAATGAAAAGTTGAATATATTCAATGAACCAGTGCTCGATCATTCTCTCATAAGTTTACATGAGCACACATATAAGCCCTATGGATCACCGCTATTCAGGAATTCGGATGAAATCAGAATTGCAATCAATAATCAAGATGTTATACTAGATATTGCCGAGAGCTTCATTTACATAGAAGGTAAATTCACCCCCAAAGATGTAGCGAAAACATGCTATCTCTCGAATAATGCAATTGCATTTCTCTTTGACGAAATTCGTTATGAAATGGGAGGTGAACAAGTGGCTGTTGTTAGAAAACCTGGGATAACATCTACAATGAAAACCATGATATCATTTGGACAATCTCATGCTAACACATTATTGACATCTGGTTGGGGACTTTCACAATTGAAGCAAGATATCTTGGATACAAACAGTCATGTTTTTAGTGGAAAACTACCACTGAAATATTTGATGGGTTTTGCTGAAGATTACAACAAAAGTATCTTGAATGCCAAACAAGAATTGATTTTGATTATCGCTCGATCATTCAAAAAACTCATATATAGGTGAGGTTGATGCTGATTTGGAAATAAATAAAATCGAATGGAAAATAAGGCATATTGTACCAGATGATAAACACAAGCTCAAACTTTTGAGTAGAATAAACAAAAGCGGTCTGAATGCCAAAATCAAGTTGGCGTATCGTATGTGGGACCTCTATGAACTACCATCATTACGTGGGACTTCTTCAGACATATGGGCCATCAAAACAACTAACGCATTGGAAACTCCTCGTTTTGTCATCATCGCATTCCAAAGTACTACCACATCTGAAGATAGAACACAAGATATTACAAAATTCACAACTGCTGATATCAATAGTATTCGAGTATACTTGAATTCTGAAGTTTATCCATATGAGCGTTGGAATTTGAATTTCGATAAAAAACTTGATGCTCCTGCTTATTATGCTTTTGAGAGTTTCCAGCGAAGTTATTATGATAAAGATATGAGTGAACCTCTGATGGACATTGGACAATTTAGAGAGAATCCACTATTCGTCATCGATTGTTCCCATCAACCGAATGCAACAAAATCATCAACTATTGATATAAAGATTGAGTTTGAGACGAGGAAGACCAAGTTTCCAGACAACACTAAAGTATATGCATTAATTTTGCATGATACAGTTTTAACATACAATGCATTGGATGGTTCAGTTCATAGCAGATATTGACACTTTTTTTCACTCTATCATGTACTGTTTTATGATCTTTTTTTTTTTTTTATTTGTAACTGACTTATATCATGTATTGTATTTTATATCATATTTATTGTTTTGTAATCATTTTCTATTGTATTTCATCAGATTTAAATAAATAAAACATGAAAATAATACAAAGTTTTTTATTTGACATTATTTATGATTCACAGGAACATACAGACTATCTAAAATAACTTCTTCCTCATAATCATCATTTTCGCGACCATCTTCAATTTCCTCTCGATTTTCATCATTCAATTCAAAGTGATGAATAATCCATTCTGGCAAGTATGGTTGGAGGCTATACAGGAATCTTCTTAGGTTCAGTTCAATCATAACCTCACAAAGTTGCCACAATTCCAATTCATTATCCAAAAATTTGTTGCAAACTTCTGCACCACTCCAATAGTTCTCAGCATCACGAAGGCATAATTCGATTTGTTTTTCATCATAGCATACACTCATATCATACACGCTTGCATGTTCGGCTCCATCACCCAACACCTTCAATTTAGACGACAAATGTTGAACCGATGATTTGAGATCTACAATATCGACCCAATCTTGACTTGCGTACTGCATCCACATCTTTAAATGGTGGAACTGAAATCGAACAAAAAACAAAACAATAAGCAACCTCCAATTTTTCAGTGATATAATACTCACATTCCCATTTTACTTGTAGTTACAAAGTGAGTGTATTCAACTAAGTTAGTAATGTTTATATTTCCATATAATTATCATCTAATATATGAATATTAATAAAACAATAAGAAATTCATTATAATTACTATTATTATTCAATCATATTGAATTTGACTAGAGTTATCGTTTTCACACCAAAAAAAACTTTGTAAGCTATGACCTAAAGAAATTCACTATAAATTATTACTATTATTCAATCATATTGAATTTGACTAGAGATCGCGTTTTCATGCCAGCAAAACTTTGTTGGCTCTGTCCTAAATACATCATCGTATATTTACCACCTGATGAGTTGATACAAGATATATCGTCATCACTGAATTGCAACGAAATACGTTTTGGTAGCCATGTTTTAAATAATTTATCATTGCTCACATCTTGCAAAGTTAATAAAATTGATTTACCAAATCGTGTAGAATAAGTTGACATATTTTTAATTATGTACACTTCATCAATTGGCAATGATGATAAGGCCTTTTGCTCTAGTATTTCAACCTCCTGTACAATCAAATTATTAATTTTATTCAAGTCTACTTTTGAAACGGACATGATGAAAAATATATATGAAAATATAAACAATTTCCAACAGACAAATACACTCACCGTCTTCCTTCTATTACGAACTGAATAACACTCTACCAATTGCTAACTGCTGCAGATATATTCGTCTACTGATTTCATAGTGTGCCAGGCATTTCTTTTATATTAAACAGTGTGAGTCACCCCCACCATGAAACCGTGAAAGATTCACATTGCTAGTTGCTATCCACTAGAGATGCCTGACGTCACAGCCAAGCCCATCTCCCAACTTGATGCGATAACAGTTGCCGGTACGAGCAAGCAGTGGTCGTTGCGGTCTCGGAGAGGGTAGACGCTAGGCAAACAGTCCTCGGCTGCCGTTGTGTCACCATCGATAGCGGGGCTAGAGCGAACCTTCATCGCTTCAGGAGAGGTGAGGGCAGACCGATGAATACGCATTACTCTGCCACACGTCGTGGAGTGAACATGTCGCTCTCTAGCCGTTGAACGGTTATTGCTGTGACGTCACTCCACTACTAACTTGGTGCCCTAACACCGATGGAGCATTTATTACTTGGAGGATCTTCGAAGTATGCAGACGTATGTTTGTACATAGACAAACAAGCACATGATGAAACCCTGTACCGTGCATTCTCCTACACACACACATAAACACACAAAATCTCATATGAAAAAAAAATCTGAACGATCCATGCAACAGACACTTCAAGGTCACAATGCCTTGACTTCACTGCACAACAAAAAAACTTCACCAAACAACAACCAATAAAAAAAGCAATTAATACGTCATAGTGGTGGGGGGAGGCCGAGAATCAGCTGTAAACAACTACTAAGGTATAGAAGTGTTAGGAGTTCAACGAGTTCTTCTGACATGTTGATAATTTATATGAAAAAAACATAATTTCATTACCCCTCTCTATTTGCCTCGTATATTTGTGGTAAAATTAATAATAAACCGTCATTTACATTCAGGTAAATGAATGTCTTCTGGTGGAGGGTTGGAAGCCCTAACTGTATACGGAGTCAAAAAGGTTAAAAGCATATATATATATATAATATATATATATATATATATATATATATATATATATATATATATATATATACATAAATCGATTTAATTCGTGAGGTTGCAGTCAATAGCTGGGCTGTTACAAAGAAAACTCTTTGTTATATGTCAAGCTTTCGGTATATTTCACACCTTCGTCAGGACAACTACAATAATAAGATTATATATCTTGTAAAAAATATATAAATATGGAGAACTTACTTAATTTCTAACGAATATTTTAACAACTTCCTATAAAACAGACAATCCTTATTATATTGAAGATTCTTTTTCATTTAGTGAATTTATAAATAATTTTCAGCTTCCTCAAAATTATGTTTTGATAAGCCTAGATGTTGTTTCACTTTTCACAAACCTACCGTTAAAAGTAGTGAAACAAACTTTGAACAAAAATTGGTCTAACATTGAAGAACACTGTGAATTAGACAAAATTACATTCATGAATATTTTAGATTTTATTTTTGATTCAACATATTTTATATTTGAAGACTAATTTTATAAACAAATATTTGGCACACCTATGGGTTCCACCATTTCACCAATTTTATCGAGTTTTGTTTTAGATGAGCTTATTGATGACTGTATTCAAAAATTATTTTTCCGTATTCCATTCATCAAACGTTTTGTAGATGATTTGATTCTGACCATACCTACAGATGGAAAAGAATAAATTTTGAATGTATTTAATTCATATGATCTCAATATCCAATTCACTATTGAAGAGGAAATAAACAACTCAATTCCTTTCCTCGATATGAAGTTATTGAGATCAGAACAAAATATTATCATCACTGAATGGTACAGAAAACCAACATCAAGTAATAGATTTATTAATTACCATTCCTATCATCCAAATAAAATGAAAATCAATTTAATAAAATCATTAAAAAACAGAATCATCAAAATCACCCATCCCGATTTACGAAACCAAAGTTTGTCTAATTTCAGTAAACTTCTGATCCAAAATTCTTATCCTAAATCTTTAGTAAACAGAATTTTATTTTGTGAAAGAACAAACTTTCAAAATAATAATGAAGAAGTTGAACATAACAACGTTATACCTTCATTCATATATAAATCACTCCCATATATTCAAGAATTGACACCAAAATTAATTAATGTGTTCCGAAATGATAACCTCAAAATATCTAAAACAAATGTCACTTCTATATCTAAATTAAACAGTAAAGTAAAAGCTACAATTTCAAATAAACAAAAATCCAATTTAGAATACAAAATTTCTTGTATGGATTGTTCTAAAACATATATAGGACAAACATCTAGACCTCTAAGTAGTCGCATCACTTCCCATAAGAGCGACTGTAGACGAAATGTTAATTCTTGGGCATTAACAGAACATGTTAATTCGGAGGATCATAAAATGAATTTTGAAAAACCAAATATTTTATATAGAGAAACCAATACAACGAAAAGAATATTTTTGGAAATGATACATATTAATAACGAAGAACATTCAATGAATAAACGAACTGATATTGATAGTCTTAGCAAAATTTACACGTACCTACTGAAATATGATAAAGAAAATAAAAAATCTAGTAATTCGAGTATCATTTAGAATTTTCCCACTTGACATTGTCAGCCAAAATTTTTATCAACTGTCATTTATTAATGTTTTTCTATCTGTTTTTGAACCATTTTATATTTTATTCTCACGTTAGTAAGTTCTCCATATTTATATATTTTTACAAGATATATAATCTTATTATTGTAGTTGTCCTGACGAAGGTGTGAAATATACCGAAAGCTTGACATATAACAAAGAGTTTTCTTTGTAACAGCCCAGCTATTGACTGCAACCTCACGAATTAAATCGATTTATAGTTAATCCAGTCACTAATTATTCTGTTATATATATATATATATATATATATATATATATATATATATATATATATATATATATATATATATATATATATATATATATATATATATATACATACAGGGCTATTCAAATTTTTTTCTGTACATAGGGATCTCGTAAACGATACGAAGATAGAGTGTCGGTTGAATCTTGGCAAAGTTGTGTATTTCAGAGACCTATTCAATGATGTGAAGAAATCGAATATAGCTCTTTTGGTTCTGGATATATATAGGAAAAATGAAACAATCCCAAATTATTTTTTTGCCTATATCTTCTTTATTCGCAGACATATTGAAAATCTGTCCACATTTTGCTATTGACACTTGATATGTGTATATATCCATGAATCTTTCATACAGGGTGTCATCTGACTTGGGCCACCGCCGTCTTTGAATTTTTAAATACGGACCTGTATTATTTGTTGTAGTTTTTGGATCGTAGACGTACACTCCATACTGAGAAATTGAATTAAATTTTATATTTCGGGATGTTTCGGTAATATTCGATTATAATTGTGTGAATTATTCCCTTTTAAATTACGGCCCTGGAAATTGGTTGACTGAGTTTAATAAAAACATAATAGCAACTTTCACGTCTCCTTATGTATGGTAGAGTTCATCGAGATTTTTTTTCATTTTTAGGTACCTATTCATATTTTTTCCATTGCTCTGAGCGTTTTCTGCAATGAACTTGAATAAGAAAACTTTTATGATTATTTGAAACATATCTACATCAAAAATATATTATATGTGTTTTAATAAATAGAAAAAGGAGTGATAGCAATAATAATAAAAGTTGTAATGAAAATTGAAATGAAGATAGGTACCCGAAAAATTATTGGCGCAATAAATGTTCGAATTGGAGTCCTTCCATTTCGAGAAATTTCTAAACTCGGTTTATCATATCATTTATTGCCCTTGTTACTCATAATACTTATTAGATGCACTGTTGCGAAATCATTCAAAATCCTCAATCTCGAGTCTTCCGCATTTTCATTTCTCTGCCAGCGTGAATCCTATTTTTCAATGTCCCCCATAGAAAATAGTCCAAAATAGTAGATCAGGTGATCTTGCAAACCATCTCATTGTCCCATCATCTGTCTCGAAATGGAAGGACTCCAATTCGAACATTTATTGCACAATTATTTTTTTGTGTATATAAATTACTTACTTCTTTTCAATTTTCATTATAATTATAGTGTTCGTTTCGGATGTTATTATTGTTATCATTTTTTTTTTCTGCTCATCAAAACACATAAAATATATATTTGTTGTAAATATGTTTCAGAGAATCATCATAAAAGGTTTTTATATTCGAAGTTCATTGTAGAAAATGCTCAGAGCAATGTAAAAAATATGAATAGGTAGCTAAAAATAAAAAAAACTCCCGAAAAACTTCAAGGTACCTAGGGAGACGTGAAAGTTACTATTGTGTTTTTTATTTAACTCAGTCAACCAATTTCCAGGGCCGTAATTTAAAAGGGAATAATTCACACAATTATAATGGAATATTACCGAAATATCCCAAAATATAAAATTTAATTCAATTTCTCAGTATGAAGTGAACGTCTACGATCCAAAAACTACAACAAAAAATACAGGTCCGTATTTAAAAATTCAAAGATGGGGTGGCCCATGTCAGACGACACCCTGTATAAAAGATTCATGGATATATTCTAAGAGCCCACATCAAGTGTCTATAACAAAATGTGGACAAATTTTCATTATGTCTGCGAATAAAGAAGATATAGGCAAAAATATAATTTGGGATTTTTTTGTTTTTCCTGTATATCTTCAGAACCAAAAGAGCTGTATTCGATTTCTTTACATCATTGAATAGGTCTCTAAAATACGCAACTTTGTCATAATCTAAACGACACTCTATCTCTTATCGTTTACGAGATCCCCATGTACAGAAAAGAATATATATATATATATATATATATATATATATATATATATATATATATATATATATATATATATATATATATATATATTTAAAACTTTCTTGATTTCATATTTTATTATTTATTGCTGTTTCATAAACTCCTTATCCCATATTTTTATACTTCATTTTATATTTATGATGCACTGTTTGGAACCTTTGTTTCAATCTTCCTCTTTGGAGATGATCACCTGGTGATCGAAACACGTGTCGAGGTGTTTACAATAACGATTTGGTGTTGGTGAAAAACTCCAGTAATATACTTCATTTCATAGTTGAGCCTTATGTCTGCTCTTGAATTTAAAATCTGTTAATAACTTCATACCACCGACCAAATTCACGCCGCAATTATTATATAATAGAAAAGCGACCAGCCACGGCTCCGCATGGGTGCAATGATGATACTTAGTATACATATAAACGTGTGCGATCATTGCTAATCATAAAGTTCTATAGAGGGCCGACAGCCCCCCAGTTGGCACCGCCCCCCGCTATGTCCCATATATTTTGAATCTGTAATATTTTCGAAAATATTCATTTGAATCACATACTGTAGAGTGCCATATTGACCTATATTGAATGCATAAAGTATTTAAGGTACTTTATTGGATAAGGATTAATTCTGTACTGCTTAAAATTGCTTCGTAAATAAGCCATTAATTCTCCAGGATAAAGAATGGTTATTGTGGGTTGTCCCTGAGATATATATAACATCGCAGACTATTTTGTAGATCTTTTTAATTTGTACAATACTGCGGCACATTTTTTTATTCATTTCATAGGGTTCAGCCAGCGCTTGCAATGTTAGCTCAGAAAATGTGTTTATTTACATCACATAGGAAACGTCCAAAATTATCAGTGTTTCTCTGCTGTATAATGCATGTTATATACATATAAAGTTTCCTCTGCTACCATGGCAATGTTCGATATATTATTATAGTAGAAGTATATGGAATCTGATTTCACAATACAATTTTTAACTAATCAATATCGTCTCGCAATAGAGATAATGGTTACGGCGTTTTCAGTCTTTTGAGTTCCACTAGACTGAAATATCCAAACATGTTTTGAATTAAAAATGTCAATCATGTAGTGACCATGTAAGCGTAAGAGACATAAGAGAATACATAAAAGGATGTCATCTATAAAATCACCGAAGATCATCGGGTCGAATGTTGGCTCTGCTGGCTTCATTTGGAACAAATAATATCAACAATGATATGGGTTTTTCGCTTTCGTAAACTGTGAGAAACAACTTGCAGCTATTTACCAATTAGGCACGATATGTAATTATTTCATATATTTTCCACCTTTCAGCGACCTTACGCTCGGCCTTCTTTCAATCATTACATTTGTGACTATATATATATATATATATATATATAAAAGCGGGAATTTTTGTCTCAAGGTTTCTCGATTAAAATGAAAGTAGAACTGCTCGTGTACTTTAGTGGAATAGGTAGTCGTATTGTGATCGCAAGCCGAGCGTGAGATTGTGTAATGTTGCATTACCGATTCAGAAATTTGGTCTGTTTCAGAGCAAAACCGCGGCGGGATTGAAAGAAAAGTAAACTGAGCATAAACAATAGTTTTTTATCGTAGAACGAAATGAACTAACAAATTATGATATCTGCAGGATCATTCCGCAACCATAGAGATTTATGAAAATGAAACGAATGTAGGAAAACCCCATTTCACACACTTACTGTATGATCTATTACAAACTATCAAAGAGAGACAGATGAACAAAAATGTCATACACAGAAACAAATCATACACTACAGAGCTTTTTAGGAAATCCAAAAGTCGATAATTCGAAAAAGTCTGGAATTTACGAAATCAAATGTAAGGACTGCGATGCATAATATTATGGACAGACAAAAAGATCTAATATCAGAATAAGATACAAGGATCACTAATTACACCTAAAATAAGGAAGACCAGAAAAATCAGCAGTTGCCTATCATATTTTGCAACAAAACCGTTCCATAGACTTTAGTTCTTTGAGATTAGTTAGACAAGTTAACAACAACATACATCTAGATACCTATGAGAGTGTAGAAATAAGTTAATATAATAATATTATGAATAAAGATGGTGGACCAATAGTATACCTACTATATGGCTTGTTAAAATAATATTTTAATCGTTAGATTTACCAGACTATTACATAAGAACACATTGTAAAATCAATTCAAGACTAGTAGATAAGGCAGTATGGTGAAATTAATTCAAGACACTCAAGACGCAGGTACCTAGAAGAGGTATCTATGGTATAAATAAGGATAACATTGAAGTATATTTAGTTTAATCTTCCTCTTGAAGATGGTCACTTGGTGATCAAAACACGTGTCGATGTATTGAAATAACGGTTTGTTGTTGGGAAAACATTCCAGTAATATTAATTACTTTTCAGATATGAACCGGAAGATAAAACCTACCCGAAATAATAACTTTCCATTTCAAACATAAAATGTCCTGTGTCAATGTTTATTTTCATCTTAATTTTTTTTCAATTCTCTATTCTTAAAACTAGCTGATCCAAATTAATTTGGAAACGCACCTAAGTGCTTTCCATTGGTTACTCTGTTGTTAATGGAGATAAGGAGTATTTCAATAGTCCTGTCATTTTTTTAAGGACAAAATACAAGCACTACAGGAAAATCCTCAAGACACTCTGAGAGTGGTGCTTGTGCGAAAGTACCGATTCACATTTAATTCTCATTATTCACAAGTTTATTTCACATAAACGCAGTTCTTCAAATGAGAAAGTTCTCACACAGTGAAGTTCGAGGAGTACCGAGTTGAACTTTTAAACGATGAGAAGCCACAGTCACTCACGTATTTCTGATATGTACCAACCTCTCTTGGTGGAATCCAATGTGTCAAGTCACTTAAACACTTCACGTGAAAGTATCTATAGCAGAAAAACATATCTCCAACCTTTTCTTGATGTTCCAGACTATCAAGGCTGCAAGTGATGTTTCCATTTCAACTCCAACAAACTTATCGAAGCAAAAAGCGGAACATCAGTTTATCCGGTTCGGATACATTTATCTTCTTGGAGATAATCAATGCCTGGGTTTTTGTGACATCAAATTGAACCTGGTTACTTTCACCTCAATTCGAAATCACCTCTGGATCCTCATTGAGATATGGAACCTCCTGCTGCCAGTGAAGATGAGCATCCGCGGCCGATGTCCTGGAATGCAAATGGAATGACGAGACAAGTGTGCTGTCGTCAGCAAAGCAATATGTTGGATTCTTTTTTTTTTCAATAATTCGTTGATATGCGATTTGGATCTCTGGAGAACACCAGCGTTATTACGGCATTTTTTGCTGCTTATTATTAGTAATATTTCTTTGAATCACTAAAATAGCCATTAAGAGTATGGGTTGGTGATAGAAGGGTAAAAATTAGGGATCATATGTATTTTTTAATGTTACAGCATAAAATATAAAAACAAAAACATTTGTCTGTGAAATTAAAATGAATGTTTGGGGTGGAACACCCTTATCAGTTAGGGGTATGGAAAATACATTGAAACCTATTCTCAGACCTATCGAATGAACATATAAAAATTTGATGAAAATCGGTCGGGGAATTTCCGAGGAGTATGGTATTTAACACTGTATACGTTTTCCTTACAAGATGAGATCTTATTAAAATTAAGACAACCCGAGATCTACCTGAAAGAGTGTAAATTCTGAAGTATATTTATAATTAGTAGCATTATTTTGGGTTTTTGTTAAAAAAGTTTCGAAACGAGATCCATAGAAAGAGTTGTCCACGTGTTGTATTAGATTCGTATGTTCTGTAAACTCACACCAACGTGAGATCCGTCGGTAGTGCGCAGCCATTGTTGAATTTGGTGCTAAAATGCGAACCCTTAGCAGGTGCTTGATAAAAAGACCACGTGCTAGAACATTAGTTCGCATCGGAACAGGTCAATTTCAGTTGCCCTTAAACACACAATTGGATTTAAAAATATATTGAAGACAACTGCGAAATGTCGCGGGGAAAGTATATAGTGAAGTTGGTGGAATTACAAGTGGAAACAAATAAGGAAATAGATAGTTTCTATAATTGTATTATTCCTTTTCACCAAAGATATTATTACTCCGTTACAGTCTAGAGAATTATTACCATTTCATCATCGACTAAAAAACTTAACCTTTCTATTCTACTTTTACAAGAGAACGCGAGCAATAATATGAAATGTGTCTAAATAAGGATTTCTAACATTCAAGAAAAAGTTTAATTATGACTGCAGTAATATAATCACATTTTGTTGATTTCATAAAAGTATACGCTATTATTTTCCTGTTGAACAACACTCTTCTAGTCGACGATGTGCTACTCATTATCAACCGATGCTAGGTGGCAAAAAATTATTTCTTTTTTCAACATGCTTTTATTTGGTTCACCTGTAACTAACAAATAATGTAATAGAATCTTGGAAGTTAATTTTCACCCACTTCCAATCATCTGAGGAATATAAAATTTAGCACACATATCAATAACCAATGACAATATAAGAATTTCGTGATGAGAATGTAATAATAATAATAATAATAATAATAATAATAATAATGATGATGTCCTCGACCATCAAAGTAAGACGATGTTCGTCATAGAGTTTTCGTCTCCTGGCGAAACGAACATCGCATCGTCCGAAAAGAGGAGGAAAAATGGACAAAATATCGAGACTTGCTCTTTGAACTCCGCAGGCTCTACCCAAACCAATCTGTAAAAATGGTGGTTCTGATCATAGGAGTTCTTGGTGGAATGATGGAGACGCTGCTCTCCAATCTAAAAATCATACCGGTTTGCCGTGATGCGGCAGAAATCTTAGCCCAAAGAATGCAGAAGGCCGTCATTCTTGGTTCACTATGGCTACTCAGGGCACATGATTTTCGAACCCAGTTTTCACTCACCCCACGAACGTGGGGAGTGGTTATCTGAGTGAATGATCCAGTGCGGCCTCCGGAAGTATCGGGGCTCTGGAGCTAGGGCCTGACTGGGACATCCTTTTATGAAAAAAACAATTATGATGTGAATTTATTAATTATAAATTCCACCTGCTTCCAATCTTCCGAATAATCTAAAATTCGGCTTACAAGGACCGACGACAGTACAAAAATTTATTATTATTAATGTAATAATAATAATAATGTTGAGAATTTTGAAATTTAATTTTCAGCCACATCCAATCCTCCGAATAATCTGAAATTTGGCACACATATCAAAGACCAATAAAAATATAAGAATTTCCAGATATTTGAAAGTGAATAAGCATATGTTATATGGATACTCATTAGTTGCTATGTAAGTTTTTCTATATCGGGAAATTTTTGTAAACAAAATCCCTCAGAAATGCAAACGATTTTCTGAATGCTTAAAGTCATACTCATTTCAAGGTACGACATCTGTTGGTTATAATGTTATAAATAGTTACCTACACATTCCTTTCAAAAATCAGGAGATTTTGATACACACGCACTTATTCAACTTAAAATATCTTGAACAGCGTTGATATTTGTGAAACGAAACTCATTCCTTTTTTGTGTAGGAAATATTCGGGATTAAGTGGCATGAAATTTGGGGAAGGGCGATTAGGGGCACCCACCTGCCGTACGCTCCTGTTTGAAGTTACGAACACATGATTTGCATTGAAATTTGGAACTGAATGCTGTCATATGACATACAGAATTTCATTAAGAGAAGTAAAGCCGTTATGGAGTTAATCTGGAAAACATATATTTTTTCTCACTTTCAACACCCAGTAACTCGGTTACACAACACAACAAAGTTTTTGTTTCGGGGTTGAAATTAGATGATTTTAATGTATTTCCACGTGTTAAAAGCGAAAGTGACCATAAAAATTATATATTAGCTCTTGTTTTCAAGATATAGTATCATTATATTATATATATGTATATTGAGTTTTCAACAAATGAAATATTTCATCACCAACAGTTGGTACACATGTTTGTTTACATAACACTCCTCTCATCAGCTGTTCTTAAGTAGTAAACATAACCTATGTGAGTTTGTCAATTGTACGCACGTGGTTGCTATTGAAATTATCGTGTGAAGTTGATTTTTAAATTAATTTAAGTGCTGATCTGAAATGCCTCGAAAGTGTGTGAATTCTGTCGATAGCTTTTGCTATATATGTGGTGAAACAACATTTAAGGCTCAGAAACGTAAAATGACACCTATCGTTAAGACAGCCTATGAACATTATTTTGGTGTGAAAGTTGGGGACCAAGATAAATCATGGGCTCCTCATATATGTTGTAATTCTTGTTCCGTCATATTGCGAGAGTGGCTGAAAAATAAAAACCGGGCAATGGCTTTTGCAGTACCTATGGTTTGGCGTGAGCCTACCAATCATACAGACGACTGTTATTTCTGCTTAACTCCTCCCATTGAGCAAGGTTTATCTATGAAGAAAAGAGGAACGGTTAAAAACCCTAATCTCCCATCTGCTCTTTGGCCTGTACCACACTCAGACAATTTGCCAGTCCCCTCTCCACCCCAAAACTATGAAATTTTAGAGGAAGGTGATGAAGACTGTTTAGAAGGAGCAACCCATCCTTCTACATCCTATGACCCTGATTTTGAGGTAAGCGATAGGTCTAGTGATCCGCACAGAATTAGTCAAGCAGAGTTGAGTGACCTTATAAGAGATCTTCGCTTGTCTGAGGAAAAGGCTGAGCTGTTAGGGTCAAGACTACAACAGTGGAATCTTCTAAAACATGATGTGAAAATATCTCAGTACAGACAGGCCCACACGAGACCTAAACCCTAATGAGAAAACTGTAGTTTACGAGCCTCTTGTAGATCCTAAGGAAGTTCTCCTTCCCCCATTACATATTAAGTTGGGACTAATGAAAAACTTTGTGAAGGCCATGGACCAGGAAGGACAAGCTTTTAAGTACTTGAGAGCGAAGTTTCCCAGGTTGAGTGATGCTAAAGTCAAGGAAGGCATCTTTATTGGGCCTCAAATCCGTGAAATCGTAAATGATCCTGCTTTTGACATGATTTTAACAGGAAATGAAAAAAGAGCCTGGGAAGCCTTTAAGAGGGTTGTACATGGGTTTTTAGGAAACAAAAGAGATGATAACTTCACAACATTGGTTAAAGAGCTTCTTCAAGCTTACCACCAACTTGGATGCAACATGTCCTTAAAAATTCATTTTCTTCAGTCTCATCTTAATTTCTTCCCACAAAACTGTGGAGCTGTGAGTGACGAACATGGAGAAAGATTCCATCAAGACATTGCCTTAATGGAACAGAGATATCAGGGCCGTTGGAATGAAGCAATGCTTGCAGACTACTGCTGGTCTGTGTGTAGGGATGTTCCAGAAGTGTTTTATAAAAGACAAGCTAAACGACAGCGATCTTACAATGAATCGGATGGACTTAATTGAAATTTGGTGGTACAAACTTCTTTATTTTGTCAAAACACTAAGAATAATGTTTTTTTTTATTAATTTTGTACTTGAAATATTCTAAAAGAAACATAACAATATTGTTTTATGTACTTTCACTTTTCACGTATAGTATAACTACTCTTTAAGATTAAGTACTGTGTATCTCAAAAACCAGAGCTAATAAAAATTTTTCATTGTTATTTTCGTTTTTATCACCCCAAAATTAGTAGAAAATGACTAATTTAGTGTAGGAAACATTCAAAAAATATTTTTTTGTTGTGTTGTGTTATTATTCATCTTAGGGTATATGTTTATTGGAACTTTTAGCCCTAAAATAACGTGAATATTCTACCATCAGAGTTTGTCCCCTATATTGTGGGACACCCTTTATACGGGAATACAAGTTTTACCAACGAGGAATACATTCTGATACACTAAACAAAAATTCTGTCAATTGCATAGAAAATCATATCGATAATTCAATAAATAATCCACAGGAACATAGACAGAATTTCCCATAAGAGGTGACCTACATTTAACAACTTTTTCAGCCAACCCTGTAGACACACGAACGAAATTTCGATCAGATTTGTCTGAAAAAAATAAAATCCAGAAATCAACAGAAAATACGCATGTGGAGACAAATTTCTTGATATATATTAGACATTCAATGCTTTTTGTGGCTCGCCATGTCCAGTTACAAAAAACTTCTACGAACTAAAATTGCTTTTCTGGATCATTAAAATAATACCTATATCTAAAAATTTAGAAAATCTGACGACCTACAGAATTGCATGTATCAAGAGTCATGTCCTTTTCATCATTCTCGTTCGACAACGTTTAATTACATATTTCACCATTTAGCAAAAGCACACTTGCGAAACAATTTATAATGAACACAAAAGATTAGGATGTAATGTTAACATATGTCTTGAGGAATACAAGGTGATACGAGATCCACAACAACGCCAAATTTACCGGATCTCAGGTTTACCGTAAAATGCATATTGAGCTGATACCGGTGTACGTTACTGCCACACCCTCTTTAGGCAACACCGAGGAACTTCTGGAGTATAAAATTGCATGATTCTTTGTGATGGATCTTCTCTAGGTTTATTGTTTCTAGGAGTGTGTATTGATTTGTTTGATATATTGAAAGTTAGGTCTTATTGTGTTTTGATTTGTACTTGTTCCTCGATAATTGATGTGTGACTGTTAAATTTATAGATGTTCAAGTTTTCCCAAATGTCCATGCGGTTTCCCTTATTGACTTGTTTTATGAGTTTTATGTTCTCTGGTGGGGGGAAATTATCTTTGTTTTGTATGGCGTGTGTTGCGAGGATTGATTTATATACTATTGGGTTTATGTATGCCTTTTTGTGCTCATCGTTCCTTTGGATCAGTTTTTTCTTGGTTTGGCCGATATAGAATTTGTTGCAGTCCGAGCATTGTATACTGTATATCCCGTTCTGGTTTTTGTCTTCTTCTTTTTCATAGCTGTTTATTTTTTGTGTTATTTTCGTGTTTGGCTTGTGATGTTGATGTTCAATGGCTTGAAGATGTTTGTTAGTTTTTTGGTTTGGTGTCCTACGTACGTAAATGCTGTCCGTCGTTGTGTTGTTTTGTTTGTTGGGACGGCTTGATCCTTGTTCTGTATTTTTTGTTTGATTCTATCTTCTAATATATCTATTGTCTTTTGGGTGTATCCGTTTTCATTCGCTATTTGGTATACGATTTTCCGTTCTTTGTTTCAGGCTTCATTGCTGAGTGGTATCCTTAACATTCTATATATGAATGCGTTATAGGCAGCAATTATTTGTGATCGTGGATGGTTTGAACTTGCGGGTATGGTGGAGCTTGTTTGTGTAGGTTTCCTGTATATTGCCATTAAAAATTGTGATTTGTTGTGGTTATATCTGATGGCTATGTCCAGGTAGTTGAGTTTTGAGTTGTTTTCTTCCTCAATGCTGAAAACTAGTTTTTGATTTATTCCGTTAATTCATTTTGTTATTTGATCTATTCTTATTTCATTGTTTTGTGATATGTACAGTCCATCGTCAACATATCTGAACCATTCTCCTCTTTCATCATGTGTTTTTATTATTGTCAGGATTTTTTTATCTATGGTTTGCAGGTATATTTCGGATATAATGTTAGATAGTGGGGATCCCATCGCTAGTCCATCTGTTTGTATAAATTTTTCCTTCAGATTCGAAATAATTTTGATTGAGTATTATATACGAATTGCGTATATCAGAGACCTATCCAAAGTATTTTTTTGCCTATATCTTCTTTATTCGCAGACATATTGAAAATCTGTTGACATTTTACTATTGGCACTTGATGTGAGCTATCAGGTACATAGGGAGACGTAAAAGTTGCTAATGTGTTTTTATTTAACTCAGTCAACCAATTTTCAGGACCGTAATTTGAAAGAGAATAATTCACCCAATTATAATGAAATATTACCGAAACATCCTCAAATATAAAATAAAATTCAATTCTTCATTATGAAGTGAACGTCTACGATCCAAAAACTACAACAAAAAATACAGGTCCGTATTTAAAAATTCAAAGATGGGGGTGGCTCAAGTCAGTTGACACCCTATATTAAAAATTCTTGGACATATTCTGATAGCCTACATCAAGTGCCAATAGCAAAATGTGGACAGATTTTCAATATGTCTGCGAATAAAGAAGATATAGGTAAAAAGATAATTTGCGATTTTTTGGTTTTTCCTGTATATCTCCAGAATCAGAAGAGCTATATTCGATTTTTCCACATCATTGAATAGGTCTCTGAAATACGCAACTTTGCCACGATATAACCGACACTCTATCTCTTCTCGTTTACGAGATCCCCATGTACAAAAACGAATTTGAATAGCCCTGTATAAAATAATTTGCAATCCCTGAAAGAATTAATGAAAGAAAAATTAAAACAAAATAGCTGGAAATGATAATTATATTAACCAAAAAACCCTGATATGAAATAAAAGTGAAATGAAATACAAGTAAAAATAAAACAATTGAAAAAAAAAATAAAAAATAGGAGATTCGAAGCCAAGTTACTTCACGATGTTTGGTATCCACAATCTAAACGGCACCGTCGTGAAGTAACTTTGCATGAAATCTCTTAATTTTTTATTTCATTTTTTTTTGCTCAAAATGTTCTATTTTTACTTTTATTTTATTTCA
The DNA here is from genome assembly GCF_025532065.1 of Leptinotarsa decemlineata. Taxonomy (NCBI): domain Eukaryota; kingdom Metazoa; phylum Arthropoda; class Insecta; order Coleoptera; family Chrysomelidae; genus Leptinotarsa; species Leptinotarsa decemlineata. The sequence goes on along the minus strand of NW_027412554.1, from coordinate 1,415,687 downwards.
CTATCATTTCATTTCAGTTTTTTTTGCTTAATATAATTGTTATTTCCAGCTATTCTATTTATTTCTTCTTTTATTAATTCTTTCAGAAATTTCAAATTATTTTATATAATATCAGACAATGAAAATTCGAACTAATGAAATTCATTATGAAACATTGTCAATTACCTTCAAACAAACGTTGTAAAGTTTCTTCGATTCCACGACGATTTGTTTTTCCTTCGTGCTGACTTTTCATCAAGTCAAGAATTTGTTAAAAAAATTATCAGAGTATACTTTTGTGAAATTATTCATGAGTTGTGAGTTTTCAAAATATATAAAGTAATTGGTATTCGGTTCCAAACAATCTTTCATGGGATTAAAAATTAAGAGTTCATTTTCTTCTTAAGGTAGTTTCACAGTTGAAATTTTATGGATACCATAAGTTTTTCGAACACATATTTTGTTTGTTTATTTTTCAAAACGTGAATTCGATATATTTTATTATTGATTATCTCATCTCGAATAGAAATTCCTCCATTGGCTACTTCTTGTGATGAAGGGTTTGAGAGATAGGTAATTGTTCGATTTCATTAGTAAGTTTATTGGGGTGATTCATTTGGATATCTGATATCAATTCAATTTTGGAGTGTTTTCCAGAATTATCATCAGATATACCTGGTCCTGTATTGTCTATTGAATTTTCTGCTAGTTATTTGAGAAAATTTGAAGTGTCTTCGTCTATGTCACCTGAATTGTTAGCAATGGAGTTGATTTCGTGCATATTCAGTTGAATACGTCAAAGTGCGTCCGCATTGGAGTTCAGAGGGCCTTTCTTCTATACAATTTTGTAGTCGTTTTCTTCCAATTTCAAACGCCAATGGAAAAGTTTGCAATTGAGTTCTCGAATATTGAAAAAAAAGCCATGTTAGTGGGCGGTGGTCACATACAATTGTAAAGGGTCGTCAAAAATGTAATCTGAATTGCTCACAAACCCAAACTATCGCAAGAAGCGATAGTGCTATAACGTTGTTCAGTCTCATTTAAAGTTCGTGAATCATAAGCGATAGGTTTGTCTTGGCCAATATTACCTTGTGAAAGGATCGTGCCTAGGGCTACGTTTGAAGTGTCTGTAGTCACTATAAATTCTTGTTCAAATTCGAGGTATTGAAGTATAAGGTCATTACATAAAATTTTCCCACATATTTCGAAACTTTTAATAAATATTTGGTCATGTATCATTTTTGCATTTCGTTTCAAACATGCGGTCATGAGCTTTGTAATTTTAGCGAAATCTCCAATAAATTCACGATAAAATAATATTAGGTTTTCGAGATAGGAAATTTCATTCGGATTGGGTTCTACTCCCTCCGAGGTAATCAAATGTTTTAGGTAGGCAACTTATTTTGAAAGAAATTCAGATTTATTCAATTGTATTTTGAAATTTGCTTTCCTGAGTCTCTTGAATACGTATTTCATTCTTGAGATTAGTTCTTGCAACGAGTTACTGAATATCTAGGTACACTAGACGAATTTCGTTGTTTAAGCCCCTCAGAACATTATTTATTGTCCTTTGAAAAGTGAAGGAACCATTTTTCACCCCAAAAGGCATACGTCTGAATTCGTAGTGCCCATTTTGTGAAGAGAAAGCTGTCTTTGGAATGTCATTTTTGTCTATTTCAAATTGGTGATATCCTGATGAAAAAAGGAGAGTTGTAGAATAATTTGCCCTACCAAGTTTGTCTAAGCCGTCTGTAATGTTGGGCAGATGGTATTCATCGTTTATTGTTCGTTCAATCAACTTTTGATAGTCTATAACGACGCGCCACTTCTGTTTTCCACTTTGATCTCATTTTTTGGGACTACTCGAATCGGGCTGTTGCAAGGTGAGTTAGAAGGTTGAATTATATCCGTTTTTAAAATTTTATTGATTGGGAATTCATTTAATTTCGGTGGATTTCTGGAAATCGTTATGTATTAGTAAAAACTGGAGTTTCATTTTTTAATTTTATTTTGTGGGTAATCCCACTAGAGAAACTCAAAGAAATGTTTTTACAGTGAAATATTTATTTATTATCATAGCATAATTTTCTTATTGATTTCTTTTCTCCTTTATTGCATTGTTCTAACCACAGAATTTTTATATTATTTTTCGAAAAACTGTCCTGTTTTTTGTTCACTTCACTATTTGCCTCGATTTTCCAACAAAATGAATTTCATTCAAAACGAAAGGTTCAATTTCAAAAGGTTCTGTTATCGTAATTTTGAATGGTTTTGTATTTGAGTTTGTTATCGTTATACAAGCAAAATAATTTTCTATGTTAACAATAGCTTGTGGGGACTTTAATTTTTTTCCGAAATCTGAACAATTAAAAATTCCTAAACCAGATTTTTGACAAACAAGACGTTTCATAACTTGCTGTGTTCTGCCAGGGATTATAAAAGTATGAAAACATTTTTGTGGAGTTTTATTTGATGTATTTTGTGACTCCTCAAAAATAATTGGAATTTGGTATATTCTATGAATATCAAGTATTGCTTGTATTTGTTTCAGAATATTCATTCCTACAAGTTCGTCATATTTTTCATTAAAATCAATAATATAGAATTTGTGACGTTCTTCAATGTTGAAAATTTTGAATATTGGAATAACAGCCCCTTCGTTGTGAGCAGTATTATTATGAGAGGTTTGAATATTGAAATTTTCATCAGAAAATTAATTTTGGAACCATTTATATGTCATTATTTATTAAAAGTGTTGCTTTCAGCTTGGGAACAAATATATATGTTAAATTGTTCTGTAAATGATCAAAGTCTCTATTTGTTATATTGTGTTGTCCTCCGTCAGGGTATGGGGAAAATTTTCTTCAGAAGTAGACTTTTCGGTTTCGTTAACATTTCTATAGGGCACTGGTCAAATAGAGTATCCTGAAAATTTTCAAAATTTTTCTTTATGAGCATTTTAATCATTTTGTTCATTTATAACACCTTAAAATTCATATGGTTGGTTTTCGAAGGGATTATCATATTCTAACTGATCACTTAGTCTCTTTATTGTGAAGTTCTTCTGACATAAAATTTCTTGGACCGGAATAGATGGATATGGAAATTTTTATCTTAAATTTTGAATCGGTGATTGTTTTTATTTTGAAAGTTCTGAATATCGAAATTTTGCCTTTGAAAATTTTATATTGGCATTTGTTGCTGAAAATTTGAAATTGGTTGTTGCGGTTTGAATTGACCAGATGCTCGCGGTTTCGGCGGCATCGTTTCATTTTGTTGAAGAGTTCTAAAGAGTTTGAATTTCGTAGTCTTATTATGTCTTGTATTCTTCCTATTAAATCGCCTACAAAATTCCATCCTTCTCTCAGGATCACATGGATGTAATTTTTGTGAAATAGATATTTTATAACATTTCAAACCCCTTTTTTTTAATTCTCTTCAAACGCTCATCTGTGGCACATCCATTTCTGCCGAGACTTGTTGCATTGATTTGGAAGGATCTGCATTTATCTAAAAAAGTAACAAAAATAATTATACTTTCTTGAATATTGAATATATCAAGAGCAATTATTTCACCTCGGCTAATGAGTTATTTTTAGTATTTTTGTTATTTTTAGTTATTTTTAGTCATTTTTGTTGCATTCTGCTTCCATACTTCATTTTTGGTTTTTGAAACTCACCGTACTCAGCCAAGTGTTTGTCCAAAATTCCGAATAATGTTCTTTCCGCTGTTGCCTTTCCGCTGTTGTCTCTCCGGCTACAATTCGAAATAAATTCGTGCTATTTTCGTACTATTCCTATCAACATACGTTTCAACATATCTCGATTTTCTTCATTTGAGAATGAGGATATTTCGGTTGAAGTATTTGTGCAAACTTATGATGGTTTGTGAATTCTGACAAATAGTGTTTATGAAACAAAATTTTTCGATGGAGTCATGACCATCTCAGATAAGTTGTATCAACGGAAATATGTTTTTCGTTTTGAGCTAAATGAAAACAAAAATTTCGATTTTCAGTTTTTTCTGAATATTCCCGGAAATACTCAGAATTTTCCAAGTTTCAAAACAGTATTTTGTCAAACACAAAAACCGCAACTTCGCCCCAATCCAAGCTTGGACGTATCTCCTGTAGTTTAGGAGATTCCAATGGTGAGGATCAAATATTGATTATTCTCTTCATTTTCAGATCATCGCGGTATTGGCAGAAAGAAAACATCAAAAAAATTCCAAAATGGAAGGGATATTTATGAAAAGAACAAGTAATAGTGGTCAAAGGTTAGATCCTTGAGGAACACAAGAGCTAGCATGAAATTCACTTGATGTGTGACTATTGTGTTTAAGACAAAATATCAATTTTGTAAATAATTTTTTGATAGTTTCAACTAATCCTCAGAAAATGAAATTTTATTCAGTTTATATAACAGACATCATGGCCTACTTTATTAAAAGCTTTTTTAAAATTCGTGAATATATATAGAGTTGACTCTTTGATTCCAGAGTATTATATGCATAATTATCAAAAAAGATAATATTGGAATTGATTGATTTATTGGTAACAAACCTGTGCTGTTCTTCCTTGATATATATTTTTGGGTAGTGAAATATTCGCCTACAAATAATTCACTAGTGATGTTCTGTTTGGAACCTTTGGTGTAGTAATGAATATCACTGAAGTGTTTCCCAACACCAAACCGTTATTTTACCACCTCGACACGTGTTTTGATCATCTTCAAGAGGAAGATTCAACTTCAGAAAAAACTCCAGTAATATGCAAATAATTTGCTCAAATAACTTGGCCGGAGCACACATTATGGAAATTTGTCGATAATAATCAATGTCGCATTTTTTACCAATCTTTTAGATAAGTGTTCTTATAGCAGTTTTCCACAAATGTGAAAAAACATTCGACTTGGTGATACGGTTGAATATTTGCAGAAGTGGTATTCTTGTCCAATCGCCACAAGTTTTGAGAATATATGAAGGGATTCCATCAACACCAGCGGCTTTTTTTGTTTCAATATCGCAGGTACTTCTTAAAGGTACTTAACCTTATCAGCGTATATTCACGTTACTACGTAGTAGGAGTTCATAATGAAGAGAGAAATGAAAATTTCTATGTTTTTTACCACTTTTATTTACAACTAAGATTACTGCAGTTTCGTCCTATATGGAAATTCTGAAACTTATACAATGAACTAACAATGATTCATTACATTCGCCAATATATACCCTTCAGGTACTTGAATGAGTACCTGAATTTACAGTTCACAATGCGGATGTGCCAATTTAAAAACCGGAGAGTAAATTAAATCGATTTGATCATTTAACAGGTTGCACCCGCAATATTTATGTTTGTGAATTGCCAAGGATTCTAAATAATTGAGTTTGCAACCCTTCCTTGCATAGTGCAGAATTTCCGTATCGTTTAGATTCGAAAACTTGTGGTTGCATGCCAAGGAATGGTTTGAAAACGCCAAATAATTTTTTCCTAGTCTGAAGGACCTTTCTTGTTCAGCATACCGTTTTTGGAAATTTCCTTCGCATTGTCCCATATAAACACTATTACACTCCGGACACTTAATCTTATAAAAACTTGTCGACCGTATCTTTGGCGTTGAAAAGGAAATGAGATAACCTGGCATGTGGTCTGAATGCTACTTCCACATTGTTTTTTCTGAAGAAACCTGCGATTATTTCTGTTATTTTTCCAAAATATGTTAGCGTTACCCATTTCTTGATTTCTGGTTGTTTGACTTGAGGATATATCAATCTGTAAGTGAATTTTCTGCTTTGTTCCCTGACTAACTTCTCGATAGTATCTGCATTGAAACCATTATTAAGATCTATCTGTGTAATTGTATCAATTTCCCTAGCTAGATTGTCTGCAGACAAAGGCAGTGAGAATGCTCTGTGCAACATTGAATTGTAGGCTGCTAATTTATGACTGTCTGGATGGAAAGAATCGCTTGGGATGGTGATGTCTGTACAGCTAGGTTTTGTGAAAACATTGAACTCTGATTGTGTGTAATGGCCAGGTCTAAGAAATTTATCTGTTTCGAGTGTGAACTGAATGTTGCTATTCATGAATGTCATAAATTGGTTCAGCTGTCGTGTAGTACCTCTGAAACAGGCAAACATATCGTCTACATATCTGTACCAAAAATGAATATGTTTTTCACCCAGGTCGGAGTTTATTATAGTGGTTTCGAAGTTTTTCATAAATATGTCTGCTAAAAGTGGACTAAGGGGTGAGCCCATTGGTAAACCTGAATCCTGTTTATAGAATTTGTTGTTGAACTGTAGGTAGCTCTGATTCAGGCACAAATGGTAATGAAGATGGTAATGTATAAATGAAAAGTATTGAAATTCATGAAATCAGTCAAAATTGCAAGTTTTTCAGTAGCAGTTGGATAGTTTAAGATTCCACCAGTCATTTCAGGTATATTGACATCTCCAAAAATATATGCCTTTTCATTTATATCACCTTGCAGAAAGTCCACGACCAACTATTTGGAGGTGAATATAACGCACCAGTGTGTACTCACAACCATTGACTTTCACCTGCACTATAGTGCCTAAAATAGTGTCGCGTCCCTAACTATTCGCGATAGTTTGTACTTTTTTTTTGATAGCCAGTAAAAAACTATCTCCTCATATAGACTTGTTTATATATTCAAGATCTCTGTCAGCTCGTACAAGATAAAACATATCTGTGTCTACGATTTCACCGTCTACGACTCTCGAGAGCGTAACCATGTTTCAGATACAGCTATAACATCATAAGCAAATACTAAGAAATGTCTTAATAACTCAATGCATAAGTAACCCGTTAATATGAGATGAGATTGACACACTTGAGATCACAACTGAGAAATATAAAGACAAATTCATCCGTCTCAGTCTGACACAAACAAGGAAAAATAACATACGAGGAATTGAGCCTACCAGAGTGGTTAACAACTATTCGAGCCATCACATAGATGAGGCATCCACTGAGGTGCTAGCTAAAGGTTTCAACTTTGCTATCACACCACACCGCATACCAGTTGAAAATATAATTAGCAATGTGGAATCAGCACTGAATAGAATAAGCGACAAGGAGATGTGAGAATCAATTGGACAGGATATCGCACATGAACCACCGATCAAAAATACACCTTTTAATGAATACCAAGCACTGACAAATCTACGAGAGAATGAGAATATCATCATTCTAACAGCGGACAAAGGCAATGTAACACTAGTGTTAAATACCAAAGATTATGAATCCAAAATGATCAAACTATTTAAGGATACAGCCGACAAGAAAAATGTTAGAGATTCAACCATAGAAAAAACCATAAAAACTGCCATCGATAATTCTCCTATCGATGACGGAATCAAAAGACATCTGATTCCAAGATAGAAATCATCAAAGTGCCCTAAACCTAATGGACCCCTCAACGTCCACAAAGAAGGGGCACCTCTTAGACCAATCGTGAGCTCGGCAGGTTCACCAGTGCATCCATTAGCGAAACACATTGTTCATGCACTTCAACCACATGCGGAAAAGGTCAATTCATATGTGAGCAACGACGGTTATTTCATAGACATATTGGAGACACAAACCATTGGTTCGGACGACATTCTTGTCAGCTTTGATGTAGCCTCTTTGTTCGCCCAGGTACCCATCGGAGAGGCACCAGAAATAATCAAAAAAAATACAAACCGGAAGAATATATCATCACCTTGGTGGAACATTGAGTCAAAAACACGTACTTCATCTATAACGACCAACGATACAAACAAATTGAGAGGGCACCAATGGGCTCACCACTATCACCTATTGTTGCAAATCTCTTTATGGAAGAAATCGAAACCAAAGTAACCGCAACGTCACACTTGAAATATTAAAACCGCAACGTCACACTTGAAATATTAACTTTGGCTGAGATATGTCGATGACATTTTCGTGATTTGGATATCGGGAAATTTCAAGATTATTTAATCACTTTAATGAAATCCACCCACCAAAGAAGTTGAAGAAAACCAACACACACGAATAGGTTCCTAAACGCAAATCCTCACCATTACCCAAAACATATTCACTTGGTGGAAAAACACTGATTACACGGTTGAGGAGGCTGGCAGATAACGATTACAGACAACAAGAGTTGAACACCATCAAGATAACTCTACGATTGGATAAATACTCAGAAAATGAAAGCGGCTTCCAAAACCATACGAAAACAGCAAATAACTCGAGATACACCGGTCATAACAAACACACCACAATTAAACTAGAGAAACTTCAACACAAAGATATTACCTGATGTAAATACAGGCAAATTTAAAGAGACATCAGGAAGACAGGGGAGAACAAATACCTGCACTAAGGCGTTCTAACCGTATGAAAGAACAAACGAGAAGATGAAACGTTCAGTTTGAGCCATGAAGATGATAGTACAGCCTGCTATCGAAAGCACTCGCATATAAAAAGAAAAATTATTAAAGCTTCAAATCTTTTTTGTAAACAAATGTTAATATTGAATCACTGAAAATTAAGGAGAATTAGTTACACAGTCTCCTCAAAAAGTCAGATTCAGAGTTTTGTGCCTCGATTCATTGATCATGCGCATCAAGACTCCCAGGAGTTCCTTCGTTATATTTTAGAAAGTTCACATGATGACGTTGATAGAATTAATAAGAATCCTAAACCGACCTTAACGGAGATTAACGAAAAATTGAGCGACTGCGAAAAAGCACAAGAGCCATGGCTGATTCATTTGAGTATATATAACTCTAAGATTGTAAATAATTTCGTTGGTCAATTAAAATCCATGATGAAGTGTACACACTGTGGAAAATCATTTGTTACCTTCGATCCTTTCTGGGATTTGTCACTCCCCATACCACAAAGAACTGGCCAATTGAGTTCATCACAATTCCTGGATTTCTTCACAAGAGAGGAAATTTTGGATGGACATGGAAAACCGTCGTGTTTGAGTTGCAAGGAAAGAAGAAAATGCAAAAAGTCTCTATCGATCCATAAGTTACCCCGTATTTTAGTCATTCATTTTTAAAGATTCTCTCTAACAGAAAAATTCAGAGATTCAGACCTGTTGCCATAAAATTTCCTCTAGATGGATAAGATATAAACAATTATGCAGCAGACAATGTGACTCATTTTAATCTATTTGCACTTTCGAATCACAGTGAGTCTACTTACAGCGGACATCCCTATACTGGTACGTGGCACGAATAAAATGATTCACACGTGTCACTAATTTCATCAAAATCACTTGTAAGTGGAGATGCGTAAGTACATCCTTTTTTATGAAAAGGAGGGGACAAGTTCCCACGTTTGAGCGTTTTGAAAAGTCATTTTTGAATCAAATTGAACTGTATTTATTCTTCAATTTATACATATAATATATATATATATATATATATATATATATATATATATATATATATATATATATATATATATATGTATCGAAATTCAACAAATTTTATTAATTTTCAAAAAACAGACAACCGATATAGGTTGTAAATTATTGTCAGATGAAAGCAAAATGATATCTGTTGAATAAAATTGGAAAAGACATAATAAAGATGTTATAAATATTTAGAAATGATGAAAATCTCGAAAATTATTGTTGTAAACCATTTTCTTAGATACGGACATCAAGTGATGCTTTTGAAGAATATTTATATTTAGACATAAGTGAGGTTAAACATTTCTGTACATAATTGCTAAATGAATATGTATTCAAATTTAGGAACAAGTAGGAAATCATAGAATAGATAATTTTTGAGGAATCTGTGATGATACTACTTTTTTGTCGAACTCGATTTGTTTTCGAGAGATAGCCTGTCAAAGTTTGTATGATGTCATATTTTACTTTTTTTAAAGCAATAAACGATTGCAATTCTAATATTTTTTAGTCAACGCATCTTTTTCCATATCATCGCACTTTTTTATATACCTTTTCATTCACCTATTGCCAAGTTTCATGAAATTAGATTATAATTCCATAATTTGTCACATGCTAACTCAATCTAACCTAACTCGACCTAACCTAACTCAGTCTAATCTTACTTTAGAATTTTAAAAAACTATGTATCCCCAACATCTAACTTGACCTCCAAATTCTAAAAGGAACGTTTTTTCGAATATTTACTTTTGTAAAAACTATCATTCCTCAACATCTAACCTGACCATCGAATTCTGAAACGAACGTATTTTCGAATAGTGAAACTTAATGCAATTTATAAAAAGTGATTTGTGTGCACCTGACAAATCATGGAATTTCATTCTAATTTCAGGAAACTTGAGAATAAGTGATTGAAAAGGGATAGAAAAAGTTGCGATGATATGAAGTAATGATGGAAAAAGAAGTAAATTTTCGTTTTAAGGGCACCTGGCAATTTTGAAAAATTTTTTGAGTGTACTTACATATTTTGATGCGTAGATTACGAATCCAAAAAAAAAGAGGCGCTCTCCATTATTTGCAAAGTTACGGCCCTTCAAAGTTCACAAAATCAACTATTTGAAAATACAAGCATTTATTCACTAGGTCACCTTTACACCTTATTTCTTCTTCTTTGACACTTTTCACTTCAATAATCAACATTTTTCTTATAAAAAACTTGATTTAAAAACGAATGCATCTCCTGGTGACATTCTTTTATTTCTAGGTTAGTTACTAGTAACATTTCAGAAAAAAAGCGGTTGGTATTTGCCGCCACCAACTATTTCAAATTCGTAATACACCACCAAAAACCAATTTACGATCTAAAGAATGAAGGTAAAAAATATTTGGATTACTTTAGAAATATTCACTGCATCAGTCGTACCAACATGCCATTAACCTTAAAAACGTAAAATACAGAGATATGTAACCAAAAAGCAGCTCCGTACATTTTTTAATATTTTTATTGAAAAAATGTTGAATATTGAAGTGAGAAGTGTCAAAGAAGGAGGAATAAGGTGTAAAGGTGACCTAGTGAATATATGCTTGTGTTTTTAAATAGTTCATTTTGTGAAAAAGAAGGCTGAAAAGTCGTCCTTTTCGTCGTCACTTTGTAAATAAGGGAGAGCGCCACTTTTTTCTTTCGGATTCGTAATCTACGCATCAAAATATGTAAGTACACTCAACATTTTTTCAAAATCGCCGGGTGCCCTCAAAACGAAAATTTACTGGAAAAGTTGTATTAAATGAAAAAATATGTGAATTGCAATCGTTTATTGCTTTTAAAAAAAGGTTAAATATGACGTCATACAAACTTTGACGGGCTACATAATGAAAACTAATTGAGTCCGACAAAAAATGAAAAGTGTTCTGAATTCCTATCATCATGTAGTATCCCAAATCCCATATAATTTAACCTAATTTTTGTGATATTGAAGTTGAAAATTTGAAGTAATGAAAATCGAGAGTTGGTAACTGAAGAAAGTTATAGATTTTCAACTTTTTTATCAACAACAGAATTCTTCTCAAGGCAACGAAGGTAAACGCCACTAAAATTTTTGTCTCCAGAAATTGAATAATATTATAATAGAAAAGTTAGGAAATTTAATATTATTTTATTTTATAATAATAATTAAATGCAAATATAGAAAAAAAACAACCTGATAATCCCGTTCCAGTCCAAGTTCCAGTGATTGTAACATTCCCAGTAGAGTGAAGAGGAATCCAAAGGCTAGAAAACTCACACTACACAAAAACATTGGAGGAAAACCAGGTAATTTACCTATTCCGCTTCAGGTATAAAATATATGCATAAATAAAAAAATATGTCCAAGAATTTTGAATTGAAAATAAACACGTCACAGTGACCCTGAAATAATAACTGACATTTCACAGACAAATAGTTGGTTCCAATATTCACAACAATTAGTTCGGTGTAGGCTTAGAACATTTTTGGAATTAGTTAATTTTCTCTTTTGATAATTGATATATTTTGAATTTAAACTTTTTACTTTTCTTATCAAATTGTTCTACATTTTCTTGATTCAGTCGTGTGTTTTTCGAATTTATTCACAGGAACACCTGCTAGTAAGATCAATTTGGGTAAGTAATCGTTGTATTTGTGCCTGAATCCTCTTGAGGTGTTGAGAAAAATCTCTATACACTGAGTTATAGGATATCAACTCAACGTAAGTCAAGCTAAATCAAAATATTTATTTCAAGAATAACAATAATAATAATAACTTTAACTTTACTAACAAACCCACTTCATTATATTCATTATATGATAAATTGTCGCCCAACGCGGAGCTAGATTGCACAACTCAATTGCACAGCTCAATTACTCAATTAAATTGAAAAATACGAATAATCTGAATTTTGAATAAATTTACTGAAAAAAAAAATAATAAAAAACAGAAATATAGTTACAAGAAGAACCAAGAAGAATCAACAGCCTAAGCAGACAACTGAAGAAAGTGTAGAAGTGCAGCAAATAGGTGACACCAGAACAGAAGAGCCTACAAGAAAAACACCGATGGACATAAATCAATTGTTTGAAAGATTGGAAAGAATGAGGAAAGAGGAAACAGACAGCAAGAAAGAAGAAATGATAATCCAAGAAAAACAATGAGAAGAAGATATGGAAAAACTGGAAAGAAAAAGACAAAAACTGGAAAGAAAGACTGGAAAGAGTAAGACAAGAAGATATGGAAAGACTGGAAAGAATGAGGAGAGAAGAAATAGAAAGCAGGAATGAAGATATGAAGAAGCTACGTAAAAAATAGATGAACAGACAAATAATGTGAAAAATTAGAAAAAGAAATTGAAATAAACCATAATAATTCAAAACAAGTGTTAGCCAAGTAACCAAATGCATGCGTAAATTGCAAAGGAAACCAAGATGCTCGTATTAGGAATTGTCCCATCTTGAAAAAAGAAGTTGCGATACAAGAAATAAAAAACAAAGAAAATCTGACATATGCGGAAGCAAGGAAGAAAGTAACGGTCCCAACACCAACACCAGGATTTTCTTTTGCCCAGGCAGTAGCCAATAATACAAACCCATCGAATATAACCGACCTTGTGATAGAAGTATTCAACTACTTGAAAAAACCAGACATCACCAGAAGATGGCAAATTAGACTTTGCCGAAACGTTGTGAAAATAATCCTTATGGGAAGAAAATACACAGAACACGGAGCGAAATATATATATATATATATATACCGGGTGTCCCACATTTTATGTGACAGGCAATATCTGGTTTGTTGAAGGAGGTACACAAAAATGTTTCATACAAAAGATTTAGGAGTTCATGAGAGCTATATTTTGATATAATTTTTAAATATACAGGGTGTTTGGTGTAGGTGCTTCAGACCAAAATTCCATTTTTTTAAAATAGAGCGCCCTGTATATCATTACATATTCAGATGCTACGTTGAATTCTGATATCATTTCATGTTTGGTTTTTGAAATTCGGTTACGGCGTTGTTGAGTTATTGCTTAAAATGTAAAGTCTTGAGAACGACTATTATTATTAAAAATATCTCATACAATTATTCTCTCTGCATCAGATCACATGAAAATTAGTCAAAATTTTGGGTGTTCGAAGTAATGGTTTCAATTTTGAGTTGTGGAATTCAGTCAGGAATCATTTTGAATATGAAACAATTGCGAAATTGAAAGAGGAGTTTTCGAAAACAAATCTTCAATTAATAACAATGTAAATAATATAACTTGATAAATCATTTCATAAGAATGGTAGGTACCTAGAAATAAGTCATAAAAATTGTTCAAAGTGATGCCCATTAGATATTATACAGGCTTCGAAACGTCGAATCACTTCTCTCGTACAAGTCGCTCTTATAATATCAGGCGTAATATCACTGCACGCTAGTCGAATTTTCATTTTCAGATCATCCACATTCAAAGGGGGAGTAGTGAAAACAATATCTTTTAAATAACCCCATAGGAAAAAATCAAGCGGTGATAAATCTGGGGAACGAGCCGGCCACCGAATTGGACCCTTATTACCAATCCATCTATTTGGGTACGTTCTATCCAGATATTCAGTAACAACCTGTGAATTGTGAGGAGGAGCACCATCTTGTTGCCACCAAATTCCTTGTCGTTCTGCTATGGGAATATCTTCCATCAACTGGATCAAATCATTTTCTAGAAAATGTAAATATCGCAATCCATTGATATTTTCATTGAAAAAGTAAGGTCCTATGATGTGGCCATTGAACAATCCACACCATACATTAATACCCCAAGTAGTTTGAAAATTACTTTCGCGGACCCAGTGGGGATTTTCTTGAGACCAATAGTGACTGTTATGTCGATTCACAACTCCATTATTGTGGAATCGCGATTCATCGCTCCACAAAATTTGACTGAATATGTTAGGACTTTCATGTAGTATTACCTGAATACAAGCAATGAATTCAAGTCGTCGTTCAAAGTCCGTGGGTTTCAAACCTTGTACCAACTGAATTTTGAATGGGTGGTATTTATTTTCTTTCAGAATTCTCTGTACATTAGATTTACTCACACCGACTTCTTCTGCAAGAGTACGGATAGAAACATGTGGATGAATAATAATATAAGCCAACACATTGATCTCTAAATCTTCAGTTCTAACAGATCTCGTATGATGACGATGCTTTATAGTAGAAGGAAATGACCCAGTTCGCAATTTTTCTACAACTCTCGAAAAAGTCATTCGTGACGGAATGCGTCTGTCTGGAAAACGTTCTTGGTATAGACGTTGTGTTTGACGGCAGTTTTTCTGACACTCCCCAAAAATTAATAACATATCAATGCAATCACTTGGACTGAACGCGAAAGGCATACTGGAGTTTTCGCACAAAGAACACAGTTACTGTTTTGCAAAGAATCACTGAATCGAACTGACAAGTAGATACAATTCAACAACATTTGTTACTATGGCATCAACAAGCATAAGCTACTTGATGAAATTGTGCAATATAAAGCAATTCACTCTCAAGTTAGTCACATTCTCAAGAATTTTAATATTATTTTAATATAATTCAACTGATATCGATATCGTATCGTAGGGGTGAGAATAATGGTTTGTATTCAGTAGTAGTCTAGTTCAATTTAATAAAAGATATAGACTGGATTCGTGTACGAGTAAATAAGTTTTTTTGAAACTTTATATTTAAGTGCAATAACTCAACAACGCCGTAACCGAATTTCAAAAACCAAACATGAAATGATATCAGAATTTAACGTAGCATCTGAATATGTAATGATATACAGGGCGTTCTATTTAAAAAAATGGAATTTTGGTCTGTAGCACCTACACCAAACACCCTGTATATTTAAAAATTATATCAAAATATAGCTCTCATGAACTCCTAAAACTTTTGTATGAAACATTTTTGTGTATCTCCAACCAGATATTGCCTGTCACATAAAATGTGGGACACCCGGTATGATGATGATGATATATATATATGAATGATGAAACTCTCAGGACTGATGGAAATCTCAAAATGCACCTATCACCTGAATGGGGTTGGCCAAAGTGATATACACTGTCCGCCACTCGCGATGGAACACCCCATTTTTACGGTAAAATATATTAGGGGGCAAAATAGGCTCAAAATTCTTTCCGATTCGTGATCAGAATTACCAACTTACTACGATTACACTTTTTTCCTGAAAATATTTCAGTCCTGAAAAATCCTAATTTGTTTCACTCCGAAACACCCCCGTATCTTCCGTAATAATTGGAGTAGATTTTTTTTTGGTTTTGACATCAAAACATGAACGAGATTGTTCAAGAGAAACTCGACTTTTGTTTTCACATAAATAATTTATTTTTTATTTTGATGTCAGGAAAGTTATTCCTTCTCAATAAGAGAGAAAATGGTAATTTTGTAAGAGGAACGAAAACATGTAATTAGTGAGGTTTTAGGATGGTTAATGTTAGTTCATATTCTCATTTTCCATTATTTAAAAAAAAACAAGAATATTTTGTGGCGGAAAATTTCATGTAGATTTAAAGTTCTTTCGAAGTACTACTTTCAAAATCACATTTTCAATTAAAAAACAAAACGAATCAATTTCAAATGATTTAACTGTTGACAATTTTATATTTTCGTGCCTTCTATGAAATTCCCCTCCAATCGAACACATTTGTGTGATTTCTCTACACGCTTGTATAATTCTTGCACAGAGCTCTTCCTTATTTGTTGGCCTATCCTTATAAACTTAATTTTTCAAGTTTCCCCATAAATAAAAATCCAGTGGGGTTAACTCTGGGGATCGTGGTGGCCATACTACGAGAGGGCTATTGGGTTCTATCTATTTCATAGGTAGATTCCTATTCAACCAAACCCTTGTTATGCCACTATTGTGAACTGGTGAACCATCTAACTGAAAAATCATGTTGTGTCACACATCCAAAGGTAGTTCTTCCAACACATCGGAAAATGCATTTTCGAGAAAATCAACATAATAGTCTCTACAATTCACCCCCCAATTTGGATTTTGTTTAACCCCAAACCTCATGTTCTGGGAAGATACAACACCATTCGTGGTAAAGGTAGCCTCATCACTGCATAAGATATACTTTAAAAAATTTCTGTCATTGAGATAATTTCCCTGCATCCATAAACAATACTCCATACGGCGAATTTCAGCTCCTTCGTGCAAAGTATGTAAAAATTTGGGTTTGAACGCATGCATTTTATGCCTCTCTAAACACCTCCATATTTTACTGCGGCTCATATTGAGTTGAAGTGATAAGTTTCTCAAACTGATTCTAGGATCAGCTTGATGAGCCGCCAATATCGTATCATCATCAATATGATGTTTTACAATTTTTCTGTCCTTTGTACTTGGCCGGTGCTCACGAATAGATTATATATTTTATGTACAGTTCCAGAGTGTACAGCTACCTCTAGCGGGTGTCTTCTATTAAATTCAGCGGCCGCTTCACGATAAGACCTCACCCCTTTACCAACAATTGAAAAAATTTCAATTTTTGCTTGAAGTGACAGACTTCCACCCACTCAAAGTGGGTGGAAGTTTTTCCTACTTCTAATATAACATCAAATTTCACACTTTCAGCATTGCATAGTACATTTGCAAGGTATGGGTTACCAAAACTTATAGTTTCCGACAACACGAAATCTTTCACAAGTACTGAATTTCAGCAATTTCTACAAAAATATAATATTGAACACAATACATCATCACTAGTCTTTCCAAAATCGAATGGCGCAGCCGAAAATACCGTCAAAGATATAAAGAATGCGCTGAAAAATTATCTGGGACGAAATAAAAAAAAGATATAAACACCGCGTTGAATAATTTTTTACTTGATTACAGGAATTGTATTCATAGTACAACAGGAGTCTCCCCCTCAAAATTAATGTACGGGCGTGATTTGAAAATCAGATTCAGTAGTTTGAAACCCAACTGGAAATTAGAAAATCAAAAGAGAGTTTTGGATAGACAACAAAAGCAAATAGAAAATTTCGGGGGAAAGATCGACAGGAAATTTGTTATTGACTAGAAAGTCATTGTAAAAGATTACCGGGAAATTGATAAATATACTTGGATACCTGCAATAGTAACATGTAATAGTAACATGTACCTGGAATAGTAACATGGAGAATTGAATATTCCAATCAATTCACCTATTGATATACAACCTGATGTGAGTAGACCAAAAAGAAATTGAAAACCACCAGAGCGTTTGTACTATGAATGAATTGTTTCTGTTTTTTTTTTGAAATCAATAGTATTTATGGAACTGGAAAGGGTATCTACGGAATTAGTTATATTATTTTCGAATTATTTATTTTTATCTTTTGAGTTTTGATTTGATGACGGAGGATGTGATGTACTGCTATTGAACATGTATTTAATCACTCGGTATATCCATATTATTTATTTCAGTAAGAAATACCAATGGTTTTTTTATGTTCTGCTGTATATATCACGTCTGTCATGGCTGTCATACAGCCAAGTGTAAGGAAGGGCAACACTTTGTTACCAGAAGAAAGTAATACAAATGCACGGAGCCACCAGCAGGCTCTGCCGAACTCTAAAAATCTGATTTGTTCCCCAGCGGGGCAGGCACAAAGTATATGTTCTGATGTTTCATCGTTAATGAGGTAGTCGGATAGTTAAGGTACAAGATTCTCAATTCAATACCTGCGACAACCCATATGAGGGTATAAGGGTTTTCGCACATCAGCTACACCTGACGATGCCTTAGATTCAACCGTGCAAGGCTTTTTCATCTCTGGTTTTGGTGAATCATCACTTAAGTGCCAACGTTTACTAACCTGCTTATGGGGGTTTGTTCCTCCACATGAGACAGATTCTGCGTACGCCGCTCAAGAATTTAGTGCAAGGCGGTTTTATAAGGTACGCTGCTCAAGAATTTTGTGCAAGGCGGTTTTATAAGGTACGCCACTTTCGAGGAGACGACTTAGTCGTTTCCTGGCTGCAACACCAAACCTTTCTTTTCGGTTCAGTTATTGGTACAGTAGTTCCGGAGTTAGGAAGCTCTCGCTCCTGATCTAAATTTACAGGGAGTCGTAAGCTCGACATCCATTTCCTCTATAGACTCAGCGTCAGAAATAATTTTTAAGTTTACTCTGTCCATAAAATTACCACGAGTAGCTAGAGAAAGGTCTATCAGGGCAGAGCCCCGCATTACCGTGACAAGGCGATGCTACGACGAGAGGGCGCCCGGTATCTCGAAGGTTCCGTAGAGACAGCTGATAGGCTCAGTGTGATTCATCCTCTCAGCACGGATACACACACCTTATGATTAAGTCATTGGTGGGATGTCATTTAGTTAGGTAATAACAGAACCACAAGTGATTCTGTCATTCCCGTATCCAGCGGGGCTACGTGGAAGCGCAGGCATCCGATGGCTGGTTTGCTCAATCCACACATTCCAAGCCAATGCACTCGCCAAAAACAGCATGCAAAGTTGTTCAGGCAGTGAGAGATGAACAAGAACAGCCAATTCAAAAATGTAATTTATTATTATTATTAAAAATGTTTTTATTTTAATGAAATAATAATTTTGATTTGGTTTGACTGTCATAATTATTATTGTTTTTATAGTCGTCTTTTTCATTTAATGAAATTATTTTGATTCGGCTAGACCCTTTTGTTGAGTTAAAACTCCTATAAATCAATGTATAGAGATTTTTCTCAACACTTCAGGTGGATTCAGGCTCAAACACAAATATTACTTACCCAGAACCAATTCTGAATAGCAGGTGTACCTGTAAATAAATTTCGGAAAGACACAACTGACAATAGAAAAATGAAATAGTTTAATAAAATGTTAAATCTAAATTCCTGATATAGATTAAATAGTGAAAACACCAAATTACTCTAGAAAATGTTCTATGCTACACCGAACTATGTAATGGGAATTTCGGAACACACTATCAGTTTATGAAATGTTACTTAATCTCTCTTGGACAGTTTGCAGTTTTATGCTGGATGGAAATTAATTTAATTAAATTTCTGTTCAATTGTTGAGTATTTCTTCTTGGACAAATTATTTATATATGCATATATTTTCCATGTTCGATAAGGAAAGAGGTAAATACCTGGTTTTTCTTCTTTGGGTTTTGTGCAGTGAAAATCGTGTCTCCACCGGATTCTTCTCTCCTCTGCTGGAAATTCTCCTAGTGATGAATTTCTTGTAACTTCAGATTTACAACTTCAATATTTCAAATACTATTTCCTCTACAAGTTCACTACTTATTTCTAAATTTAGATACATCTCTTCTTAATATTTTTGTAAATTCATATTTAACCTCACTTACGTCTAAACACATACATTTTTCGTTAGGATCATTTCATACCCGTAACTAGGACAACTTTCCATCATTTCTGAATATTTACAACAACTTTATGATGTCTCTTTCAATTTTATTCAACAGATATCATATTGTTTCCATTTGACATTAATTTACATCTCCTGCCGGTTGTCTATTTTGTGAAAATTACTAAATTTTAAATTGAAGGGGTTATATTTTTAGGAGTGATTAATTTTTTGGGAAAGAAAGTTTTTGGCTTTCTACTACTCCATCTGATACAAAAAAAGGGATGAGAGAATCTTCCAAAGAAAGGAAGGAAGTAATCAATTTGAAACTCTATACATGAATGTGTAGATCATGCAAAGAAGTAACTTTCAGATACAAACTGAAAGAAAGTAATTCAATGTTTATATGAAAGTAGCTGTTTCAGGAGGACTTTCTTTCAGTTTGTATCTGAAAGTTACTTCTTTGCATGATCTACATATTCATGTATAGAGTTTCAAATTGATTACTTCCTTCCTTTCTTTGGAAGATTCTCTCATCCCTTTTTTTGTATCAGATGGAGTAGTAGAAAGCTAAAAACTTTCTTTCCCAAAAAACTAAATTTTAGTTTTCCGCTTTTTCGTACTTGTTTCATGTCAAGTATGTGAATTTCTAGACATATACAGGGTAATCTAGCTATACTTCTTTCTATTAATTTTCCTGATATGATGTGAACACCTCCATCCAATGTTTTTATCGAGTCACAAAGAGGATGTGAAGCTTCATAACTTCTATTTATTATATGCGAGCGCTTTTGATAGCTGGCTGTGCTATCATCTTATTGGTTTCACTCAAACTAAACGTTTTAACTTCTTGTTTGTTCTTTTATGCGGTTAGAAGGCCTAAGTGCAGGTACTGCAGGTAAATTTGCCTGTATTTGGGTTACATCAGGTGATATCCTTTGTGTTTGGATTTTCTCTAGGTTCTCTAGTATATTGAATGTTAGGTTTTTTGTGTTTTGATTTGTTCCTGGATGAATTAATTATGACTTTCAAATTCATGGATGTTCGAGTGTTCTCAGATGTCCATACGGTTTCCTTCATTGACTTGTTTTATGAGTTTAATGTTCTCTGGTGGGGGAAAGTTATGTAATTACTTCTGTTTCGTTGAAAAATCCATAGGTCCATTAGTAGAAGAGAACGGTCATCATCCTGCTTTAGAAATAACATGAGAACTGAACTTCAAAATGAACTCGAAGAACGAAAGAAGAACGAAGTGGCCGTGACACCAACTGTGCAAAATACGTTTCCAAGTTTCTTCAAATTGAAGTGGAAAAAGTGCACTAGTAAGTTGAAATTTATATCTAATTGTGCGGCAAGAAACAAGGAATCAAATAGTGAGATAAAAAAAACACCAATTTTTACTTCTATCAGAAGAATCGCATGTAATTTAGAGTGAGCATAACGAAACAAACTGAAAAACGTTCACAGATAAAGTATAAAAAGTAAAAATTGGAACTCTCTCATAGTGGACAATATCATCTACACCTATAAAGATCTGCAGAGAGGATTGAATAAACCAACGGAAACAGAAAGTGAAGCAGGTATAGACAGGGAAGATACAAACAAACATACTACTGAGGACTTATTGAATTCAAACAAAGAAAAAAATATCAAACCAGTTAGATCTTTGAGATCAACTAGAAATATACATTAACTGATAAATAAATTTAATTTTTTTTTATATTCAAAAAATAATAAATATGCCTTATCATTTTAAAATTGGTCATTTGAATGTTAGATCATTGATACCAAAACCATCCGGTATAAATAATTTGTTTGCAACATGATTTTTCTATTTTTTGTTTAAGTGAAACTTGGGTATCGGGTAATATTGACAGTGGTTGGTTATTTTTTCTTGAGGAAGGATCGCCTGCAAGGAAGGGGGGTGGAGTCGCTATGTTCATGAAAAATAACTTGATACACAAGTTGATTCCAATAGATAATGATCACGTCTGGGTCGACGTGAAAATATCCAAACAAAAGTTTGCAGTTGGAGTTGTCTATAAGCCCCCTGACTATTTTGTAGCGGAATTCAATAATACCTTGGAAAACGAAATATCAATATTACTCACGCAATATGATGATATATTTATTTAAGGTGATTTCAACATTGACATGCTGGAGACTGGATCTCCAGCCCAGGTCAAAATGAGTGACATGCAAAAAGGAATGGGACTTACTCAGTTAGTCGATCAACCAACAAAGGTTGCCATTTCTTCCATGTCTCTGATTGACTTGATTATAACAACAAATAATTATGATGTTTCAAAAAGTGTTGAGGTTATTTCCGCCAATAATATTTCTCATCATGACCTGATCACTACGAGCTTGGAAATTTGTAACCATCTGGCACCGATTTATAAAACCGGGAAAGATTTCTGATCTTTCGATCAAGCTTCCTTCTACAATGACATGAAACCATTTCATTTTTATATGATATATGAAATCGATGACATTGATAACAAATTTGAATATTTTGATAATAATATCCTATATATTTTCAATGCACATGCTCCACTACGGACCATTGAAATAATAAAACCCTATGCTCCCTGGATAACAGACAATATTAGACTCTTGATGACCTTACGAAACAAAACTCGCTCAAGATGGAAAAAATCAGAATCTAATGCTCATCATGACTACTACAAAACACTCAGAAACTACACAACATTGGCATGCCGAAATGAAAAAAAGCATGTTTTCAATACTTATTACGTCAAGAGAGGGTGAGTAGGATATGGAAGGATCTTCGAAAATTAGAAATAAAAAAAATCAACAAACTTTACCCCCTAATCTGACCAATGTGAGTGAAATGAATGAATACTTTGTCAGAGGGATCTCTGCAGCTCCAGATGATTGAGAATTAACTAGATAATATTCAAACAACAAACATCAGACAGCTGGTCATTTTTAGTTCCAGTATGTCACCGAAGACAAAACCCAAAAAACATTGTATTGTCTCAAGTCCATTGCTCAAGAATCCGACGGTATTAACTTGAAACTACTTCTTATGTGCTGTCCTCATCTGAGAGCATTCATTAACCACATTATCAATATCTGCCTCTCTACTAATGTATTTCCTCAAACTTGAAAAATATCACTTGTGCAGCCCGTCCCAAAAAAAAAAAGTATAACGGAGCTCAAACATCTAAGGCCTATTAGCATCTTTCCGGTACTGTCTAAAGTATTAGAGAGGGAAATAGATCATCAATTGAGAGAATACGTACTGCAATGTAACATTTTACCTGAATGCCAATCTGGATTTCGAGGAGGGTATAGTTGTGAAACAGCTTTTTTGCATATTACCGATTCTATATTGACAGGAATGATTGGAGAAAAGCAACACTTTCAATTCTCTTAGATTTTTCTAAGGCATTTGACACTTTGGACTATGCGTTGCTTTTAAGCAAATTGAAATTAATTGGTTTATCAGAACATACTATTTCCTTTTTTAGAGCTAACTTGTATGGTCATTATCAAAGTGTCAAAATTGGTAACAATATATCATCTTCACCAGAATTATCGACTGGTGTCCCTCAAGGTTCAATAATTGGCCCACTCTTATTTGCACTCTATACTTTTTACTTAAAAAACTCTTACCGTTACAGTGAAATTGATTTTTATGCAGATGATACGCAGTTGAATTATTCCTTTCTACCCTCAGACGTTAGTGTCGCTATTGAAAAAATAAATGAAGATATTTCCTCTCCCATGAATCTTTCGCAAAAACATTCATTGAAAGTGAACACTGAAAAGACCACGGTCATATTGTTCGGATCACGTACTCAAAGGCACTTATCAGAAAATTCCATAAGATTAAACGTAGGAAACACGTATATAACACCTGTTGAAACAGCAAGAAATTTGGGACTGATCTTTGACGATGATTTACGATTTGAAACACATGTGAAAAATAATCGTCGTTTAGCATTCATGAATTTGAAACTTATATATGGTAATCGACATTACTTAAGCAGCAATGTGAAAGCGATACTTTGTGATTCATTGGTGCTTTCAAGGTTCAACTACTGCTCATCGGTTTATGGGCTGTTTAGACCACGAAGACAAACGACGAATACAAATTATGCAGAACTCATGTCTGAGATTAATATCTCATAAACTGAATGAACATAAGTGGCTGAATATGCAGAACAGGCGCAAGCTTCACTCAGCCTGTATATACTATAAGTACTCACGAATAAAACTCTCTCTTATCTACTGCGTAAAATCTCATTCCGGAAAGATGTCCACAACATTAACATTAGGTACAAAGGAACTGTTACTCCACCCTCTCATGGAACTGACATATTTAGACGGTTTTTTCCGTATCAAATTTCACTTATCTATAATTCTATTCCAGCTAATATAAAGAGTATAAATATCGAATTATTAAAAAAAAATCAAGAATCTCTTATCGTTTGCACAAACTCATATGTAATTCGAGATAACACATTAAGTGGATCAATGAAACTAAGGCTAATGATTTATGTTAATGATGTATGTTTTTTCTTTTTTTTTTCTAAGTAACTTTTTTTTCTAAGTAACTTGTATATGTAACTTGTATTCTAACAGAGATATCATGCACTGTAGTAAATGATACCATCTGATCTCCGACGATTTCCCAATTGTATATATACCCTGTTACTAATTGTATTGTATGTGTGGGAAATGAAGACCTATTATTATTATTAATAATAAATTTGCATCATGTTTCCAAGATGCATACAATTTCAAGAAAGCTAACTTTCCGCTCATGTATGAGCTGATCCTCAATCTCGATTGGACGTTTCTAAATGTGTTTCGCAATGATGAAGATGCCTGTCTTTACTTTCATGAAAAATTATACAGTGTATTTGATCGCTGCGTGCCAAAATTTTCGATAAAATCTAAAAATAATTATCCAGCCTACTTTGATGGTACATTGATAAAGAAAATTCGAACTAAAGCAAAATGTTGGTGTGAAAACAAAAAAAACAAAAAACAGCGACATTCACGCTTTTCACAAATTCAAACGTCTTCGGGCTGAAATCAGAAGAGCTATTAGAATAACTTATGAAAAATTCATTCAGAAAACTGAGAGCGAAATTATCCATAACTCAAATTAATTTTGGTCATTCATTAATAAGTCAAAATATACGAATGGAATCGGATATAGAATGTTGGATAATCTCTCAGATATTCTTGATGGTGTTGCAGATTTCTTCAGTGATTCTTTAAACAGAAAGCGAACAGAATACAGATTGTGCCTCAGCTCTGGTTGAACCACTAACAACTCTAATTAATATATGCCTGAAAACATCAATTGTACCATCGATTTGGAAAATGTTGAAAGTCTCTCCAATTTTCAAAAAAAGAAATAAAAGTGAGATAAAAAATTACAGACCAATTTGTATCATATGCAACGTTTGTGAAGTGTTTGAAATGCTTTTCGAGAAGGCAACCTACTGCCATGTTAGTAACATTACTAGCCCCAATCAACACAGTTCCATGAAAAGACGTTCAACCACCACCAATCTTGTAACAATCTCCCAATGTATTGGAGAGGGCATTGATTATCAGACTCAGACTGATGTCATCTACACTGATTTTTCTAAAGCGTTCGACAGACTTGACCATGGTATCCTGCTCAACAAGCTTTCGAGTTTTGGGTTATCCAATTACTTAATTATCCTCTTTAAATCGTATTTTTACAACCGTAAGAAGTACGTCCAACTCAATGATCTCAAGTCTATCGAATATGTAGCCACATCTGGTGGCATGCATATGACTTGAAACTCTATCACATTATAACAAAAAAGAGGAGGCAATAACGCCTAACCGGATTTGGAATCCCATACTGAAAGATGCTGAGGTGGCAGCAAAATATAACAGGTAATAATACTTCGGCCGAAGATACTAAGGTAGCAGCAGTGCAAAGTAATGTAACAGGTAATAATACTTCGGCCAATAACAACGCCGCAACTAAAAAGCTACCTGTGTCAACATAAATGCAGCTTACGAACTAGAAATCACGAGTCATCGGTGAACCATCAGGATGAATGGACATCTGAAGAAGCCAGCCCTTCGTGCATTGAAAATGTTGGCCGCGAAAGTCTCAATCAGTTTATCAATTCGCATTTACTTCCAATATCCCACATTGGTGTCGAGGCTAAGGACAACGTCTACCTCGCCGACGAAATTTAATTTCACTCAACTGCCGATGACCACTAGGACCACGTGACTGGTACGTAACAAAGGGGCCCGAGGTATGAGGCGAAGTCCCAGAGCCATCCTCTCTGAATCTCTCCGATACTCATTTCATCCTTCTCTGCATCGATTACGTCACACGTTTCTCTCTCCCGATCACTAAAGTATCTCCGAAACATTTACCAACGACACGTGACCTTGAGATGTGCTCGTATCAAGCTTGCTCATCTATATATATATATATATATATATATATATATATATATATATATATATATATATATATATATATATTCATGGTTTTCATCCAAATTCAAAAGTTTCTTTCGTCAACTTACCGTATCATTCAACTCCAAATACGTTATTGAATTCGCATTATGTTGAAGGACATCCCATTTCGGGTCTTCATTCTACCACTATAATATTGAAAAGACCTTCAGGGGACCACCTGATGCATGAATATCATACAAAAATATACTTTGAAAAACATCCAGAAAAAGTTTAATTATTATGACCTTGAAATTCATGTTAGAAGGTGACCTTGAGAAAGGATTGCACTCACGAAATAACCTCAGCCTCAGCTGCTTGACCTTGTTCACAGAGGTTTTCATGCACTATGGAAATTGAGCACAAAGCATTCATATACACAAGTGCTGAATAACCGCTATCGACAACATGTTACAACAAAGAAGAGTGCGGAATTTTTTGACACTGTATCGAGTACGTCACATATTTCGCTGTCTGAGTGTAAGAAAAACAACTGCCTTCATCTGCAAGTACGCCCTCGCACCGCAGAGTCCTCGTTTTGACTGAACGCTTTGAAGCGATCGTCGGATCACCGAGCCATCCGATTGTAATGAGCACCAGAGGACCTCTCTAGCAAAGGGTCGAGTGTTCACTAATATTTTCAGTTCGTTCATAGTCACACGCAACTCAAGACAAAGTCATATGCGGAAGGTGGAAAAGAGGTTTCACGGTTGAAGTCAGGAAGGGATATACGTGGGAGGAAGTTCAGAACCGATATCAGTCATCTACTTCCGACTGAATGAATTATATTTCATCATGCGAAAACTGTACGTCAAAAGGCGATGTTAGCTAAATTTGTTCATTTTTTTATTGCTGAAATTCTCTGCATGAGTTATTGATTGCTGAGTAATTACAATTATTTTTCGTAGCACAGCTGTGAATTGAAATAGCAGGATCACTCGTAGTGGTATTATTTCCTAACCAAGTAACATTCCAATGATGGATTTATCCTAAGGTTTCTGTATTCATATCGGAAGTAGTCACAACATTGAGCTCATCAGTATCACTAACGAACCATTCGAGACAACGGGCAGTCTGTTGTTGTAGAAAACCTTATCACGGTAACGCGGAACTTTGCAACGATGAATTTTTTCCCTAGCTACTCGAGGTATCCTTTATGAATTCAAATCAACCAGATAATCTACAGGGGATAAAAAAGGGCATCTTTCCAGGTACAAAACTCTGATTCTGTTGACAAACTCAGTAAGCTAGATGGTGCATCTAGAAAGTGGTTTATCACCTGGGAGACGTGAAGGCTCTATAGTTCAGAAGCTTAAAGTACTTATTTGGGTTTTTTCCTCAAAAATAACCCAGAAATAACCTTTTAGATCGAAACATTTTACTGAAAATACAGTGTAAATGATATTTTAGATAATCTTTGGCATGAAATGAATCTATTCAAAACAGTTTTTCCACACCGAGAACAAAATTTTGTCTGAAGATACCAGTTCTGTCAAGCAAGTATGCATCAACAGTAGATGACAGGAATTTTGCTTCTATCTTAATGTTTTTAAAATAGATCTGTACCAAACATTACCTTACCTAATTTGAATTATTCACTAGAATAACTCATTGTGTTACATTGTGTTATCGATTTACTGAAACTCTCTCCAAATTTTCTCCACTTCTTTCAGTTTTGTTTTTTTTCTACATTTTATCTTTCTTTGTTCGAATGGAACATCACTAGTCTTGAAAGGTAAGACGACAAAAAAGGGAGTGTCTGTAATTTACGAAATAAGCTATGAGAATTGCAATAAAAAGTATGTCGATCAAATTAAGCGGACTATAACAAACAAGTCTAGTGTCGCTTAACACACCTCAGAAATAGGCCACAGACGTTGTGTAAAGATCGAGAAAGGTGGAATCAGATGTATGGATAGTAACAAAGGTTCTGTTTCCAACAGTCCACTGATTACTCTCGTACGTAAGAATTATAGAATCGTGTATATCGACATATCTATCACCGTAGATGATCGAAGGTAATTCTGCTTCCTTCCTGGTATGCTGACAAAATCGATAATATATTATTCTTCCATAAACTAGAATACGACGAAAAGTAGGAAATGCATTGCTCGTTGCAGAAGATATTTGAATGACCCACTTTTCAATGATTTGTAATCTAATGGTTAAGAAAGAAGTTGCGAATCATCCGCATTCATTTCGAATCGTATCTGATCAGTGTTGCACTCCTGATATAGAAAGTTGAAATCATTGGCCATTGAATGCACGAAAAGCATATCAGTTTTTTATTTTAGGTCGATCTACTAGATTGGATCATTTGTCTGATCATATGCCAAATAATATAATACAAACGATATGGGATAATTTTCCATTGCTTACCTTCCTTATTGAATACAATTTATTCTCGCATTTTTTTCCTTACTGGGTGAATGTGCACCATTCGATTTTGTAGGAAATTAAATTTGCTAACGAAAACTCCTTAATCGTTTACAAGAGACGCTGTGTAGTTATTTATAGCCTATAATTTATATTTAGTGAATAAATATAAAATTCAATGTTCGAATATAAATCGTTAGATTTACTGAAATCAAAATTATTTTTTTCAACTTCTGAGTGACAATAATGTTAGCTTATTAGCATCCAGAAATTGCTTTCTATGCATTGCTACAATTAAAAAGTAGTGATTTTTGTGGAACGTTTTGTCAAATATGCTAGATCGAGTGAAACTATAAAAAATTCGAAAATTTCATAGTAACTATTGGATATCACTAATCATTAACATTCACTTTCCGACTCAGTTGCGTAAAAACGGTCGATCACGAGTGTGTTTGCTCAAAGAACTTTTTTGTAGCAAATTCAATTTCCTACAAAAGCTCCATACTCTGTGTCATTTTGTGTTATTCATATGGTAAATCGAAATCTTATTGACTTTGAAAAAATTATAACAGAAATATTCTTTTTTTTATGAATCATCCTATTGGTTGGTGGTTTCAATT
This sequence comes from Leptinotarsa decemlineata, assembly GCF_025532065.1. NCBI lineage: Eukaryota > Metazoa > Arthropoda > Insecta > Coleoptera > Chrysomelidae > Leptinotarsa > Leptinotarsa decemlineata. The sequence continues at coordinate 1,386,422 of NW_027412554.1, read as the reverse complement.
CAGATTTCTGCTGGGCATTAATTGGGTTAGTTGTTGTATTTCTATCGGGTATCTACCACACGTACCTACAAAATCGTAGGTTCACATGAGAGGCAAGGGGTAAAGTAGTTTTCACCTGAACTTTGGGCATGTAATGCAGCTTTCCAAAATGTCATATCATTGGAAAAGAAAGTTTTTGGCTTTCTACTACTCCATCTTGATACAAAAAAAAGAGGGAGTAGTAGAAAGCCAAAAACTTTCTTTCCCAAAAATTAATCACTCCTAAAAAATAAAACCCCTTCAATTAAAATCATATCATTATTTTGACTCTAACCCCGAAGTATGTGTTTGTGGAGTTGTTTACTGGCTTTGTCTGCAGGTGGCGCAGTAGACATTCTACTGAATCAACTGAAGACAGAGTTCAAGACTAGCTGAAAATGATTTTGTTTGGTCGGATGGTCAGGATACTCAGACGGTTTACTCCGTCTGAAGTGACCTACCTGTACTGATGATGGGGTAATACTTTGAAACTGATCTATCGATTGGTGTTACCAACCAATTGGAATAAATTTCTGCTTTTCATATACAGGAAGTAACTTGCGACGAATCTTCCAAATGGAAGACTTTGCACAGGTGCTTCATGATTTCACTTCAAATCTCTGCTGGTTTAGTTGTTGTTTTTCCATTGGGTATCTGCCAAACGTACCTACAAAAATCGTAGGTCTATATGAGCGGCAAAGGGTAAGGTGGTTTTCACGTGAACTTTGGACATGTAATGAACCTCTCCGGTATGTCATATCATTATTTTGACTCTGGTCCCGGACTCTGACTACAAAAAATTTTTATACTAGCTGGAATTGATTTTATTTGGTCGGATAGTCGGGATACTCAGGTGGTTCACTCCGTCTGAAATGACCTGCCCGATACTGATGATTCATCCCGAAACCGGTCTGTCGATTGGTCATGTGGACCAAATGAAATCTGCCACACTTTCCTACATAATCGTAGGTCCACATGAGAGGCAAGGGGTGAAGTGGTTTTCAGCTGAGATGTTAAATCGAAAATTCTCATGGACAGGGTATGATGGGTTGTTTTTTTGGGTTTTATCATGTGTTCCGTATTTTCAATCCTCACAAAGATCATTTTCATGACGTTTCGGCAGAGTCTCATTCACCATCCTCTGGTGATGTCTGGAGTTGGACCCAGACATCTCTGGAAGTCTCTTTCTTGATTTATAGGTGTGTCAGGTACCTTTCGTCTGAGTTATTTCTGTATAATTTGTGGAGTGATACGATGTATTTCCATGTTTTTGGTAACCTTTGCGCGTCATTACTCTCATTTATACTACTGAGTTGTTTTTCAATTTCGATAGCCTCTCTGATTGCTCGAGAGTAGAAGTTTTCTACACTTGCTTTTTTCTTCTCGAAATCGATGTTGTGTCTTGTCGCCAATACGCGTTAGAAGAGGAGAAATGTAATAAATTACGAGGCTATCAGGTTCAGGGTCACCAGGGGCTGCCCTCAAGGTGGGGTACTGTCTCCCCTTCTGTGGTTGCTCCTGGTGGATAATTTGCTTGATGCCTTCGACAGAAGAAAAGGTGATCTGCGAGCTTATGCAGACGACCTTGTCATCCTGGCAAGGTCCACGTCGGACAGGGTAGCTTGTAATATCTTCCAAAGCGCGTTGGACGTTGTTCACAGTTGGTGCCTGAGGGGGCAGATGTCTGTTGACTCCAGCAAAACTGTGTTAATTCCCTTCACCAAGAGAAAAAAAATTGGACATCTAACGCCACTTTCATTCCATTTGGAACGGAGGTGAAATATATTGGCATGGTTTTTGATTTAAGACTCACCTGGAACGCTCACTTGGAAAAATTTTTACACAAAGCCAGACTGTCTTTATGTACATGTCGAAGGATTTGTGGTGAAACTTGGGATTTAGGTTCCAAACAAATCCATTGGATTTATGCGATGATTGTCAGACCAATGATCACTTATGGTGCAATTGCTTGATGGCCGAAGGCTTTACAGAAAATGGTCCAAGCAAAGCTCTCTGCCTTACAGAGACAGACTTGTTTGGCTATCAGTAGTGCTATCAGTACCACACCGTCAGCGGCCATGGAGATCCTTCTAGTTCTGCCTCTTCTCCACATTTATCTGGAAAGAGAAGAAGCTGGGTTTATTTGGCCGAGTGTGAATAGATGTGAGCTACAATAAACCCTTGTGAGTTGCGGTGGAGGGTCGAATAGACCCACTCACTTCAGACCTACCTACCTACCTACCCAAAAAGCAGAACTCAGCACGTTTTTTGTTCTTGGACTTTTTTCATATATGCATATATTTTATATATGAAGTAGAATAGGTAAATACCTGATTTTCCTCCAATGTTTTGTGTAGAGTGAGTTTTCTAACCTTTGGATTCCTCTTCACTCTACTGGGAATGTTACAATCACTGAAACTTGGACTGGATCTGGCTTATCAGGTTGGTTTTTTACTATATTTGCATTTAATTATCATTATACAGTACAATAATATTCAATTTTCTAACTTTTCTGGAGACAAAAATTTTCGTGGCGTTCACCTTCGTTGCCTTGAGAAGAATCCTTTTGTTGATAAAAAGGTTGAAAATCTTTTACTTTCCTCAGTTACCAACTCTCAATTTTCATTACCTCAAATTTTCAACTCTAATATCACAAAAATTATCTGTTCTATGATTTTGCTACTTGTTGCTAAATTTAAATACATTTTTACTTAACAATTATGTACAGAAATGGTTAACCTCACTTATGTCTAAATATAAAAATTCTTCAAAAGCATCACTTGATGTCCGTATCTAAAGAAACGGTTTATAACAATAATATACGAGATTTTCATCCTTTCTGAATATTTATAACAAGCTTATTATGTATTATCCAATTTTACTTGACAGATATCATTTTGCTTTCATCTGACATTAATTAACAACCTATATCGGTTGTCTGTTTTTTTTAAATTGATAAAATTTGGTACACAAATTTTGAAATTTCAATTTCCAGAGATAGGCTTGTTTAGCTATCAATGGTGCCATCAGTACCACACCGTCAGCGGCCATGGAGATCCATCTAGATCTACCTCCTCTCCACATTTATCTGGAAAAAGAGGCTAGATGGACTGCATACAGACTTGTGCATATTGCCAATTGCACAAATCAAATCAATGCTGAGTGCAACAAACTGTTGGCTTACAGCATTCTGGAAATGACCTCTGACTTTATGCCTCCAACTGTCAACTACGAACTGCCTTATAGAGCACTATTCCCGAGTAGAGAGGACTGGATCTTCCGGGAGAACTAAATATTGAGAGCAGATAGTTGTTTGTTCACAGATGGATCAAAAACACCTTCCGGTTCTGGTACAGGTGTTTTCAGATGCAGACCCAGGACAGAGTTATCTACCTGCCTAAGAACTTATGCGACTGTATTTCAAGCGGAAATTTACGCTATTAAATTGGTTACGAAGAGATTAGGTGAATCCAACCTCACTCACAAGTCAATAAAAATATTCTCGGACAGTCAAGCGGCGTTGGAAGCTCTTGGCTCCTACCGAGCAACTTCTAAATTGGTAGCAAACTGCCAAAAACGACCTTGCTCGAAGCAATGAAGCTGCTGACTCTCTTGCAAAGGAGGGTGCTGTAAGCGGCTTCATTGGACCAGAACCTGTCATTGGCATCGCTTTGGACTTTGCCAAACAAACACTGAACACCTGGATAGCAAGAAGATTCATGGACTCTGGCAGAATCTTTCAGGATTGGCTCACTCCAAGGTGTTTATTCACCCTTCGAAGCTTGATTCCAAACAGTTGTTGGACTACAGTAGGGATGAACTACGATGTCTAACAGGCCTTCTTACAGGACGCTGTCATTTGAATCATCATATGCAGAGGACTTGGACTGTCGGAAGACAGTGTGTGTCGCCTCTGTCTGGAAAATGATGAAACAGCGCAGCATATACTTTGTGCCTGCCCCGCTGGGAACCGAATCAGGTTCTTTGAGTTCGGCAGATCTGTGCTCTCACCATCTGATCTGAAAAACCACTCACCATACAAACTAATCGGCTTCGTTAAGAAGCTGAGTTTATTTGGCCGAGTGTGAATAGGTGTGAGCCACAATAAACCCTTGTGGGTTGCGGTGGAGGGTCGAATAGACCCACTCACTTTAGACATACCTACCTACCTACCTACCCAAAAAGCAGAACTCAGCACGTGATAATGGGAATGTTACAATCACTAAAACCTGGACTGGATCTGGCTTATCAAGTGGGTTTTTTGCTACATTTGCATTCAATTATTATTATACAATACAATAATATTCAATTCTCAAACTTTTCTATTATAATATTATTCAATTTCTGGAGACAAACATTTTCGTGGTGTTCTCCTTCATTGCTTCTAGAAGAATCCTCTTGTTGATGAAAAGGTAATTCTTAGAAAATGGGTCTAAGAATTACCTCCATAAATATTAGCATGTGTTTAAGGAACACCCTGTATATACAGTGTCACACATAAAGTCCGCATCAAATGGGATTTTTTTTTGTTCATCTCTTCAAGCAAACTTTTGATATCTCCATTAGGTTGTGCTTTAAAAATGATGCCAAATGACATGTATATAACCGATAAAGTGATTTTTCTTTCCTGTCAAATTTAACATTTTTTCCAAAAAATGTTCAGAAAAGCAGTTATTGCTCGAAATTTCGAAAATCGGTAAAGAGAAAAGATGATTGTTTTTTCATTTTTCACACATATACCAATTTTTAGCTCTCAACAAAGTTAGTGCTTTATGCCTATCTTATCTTTCCAACGCATTTTTATTACCAATTGCAATTCTAAATACAACTTATTTCGCAAAAATTTAAAACACCAGAAAAAATTATGCCAAAAATGATGCAAAGTTGATACAGTTTTTAAAAACAGATAAATATTTCACTTTATTTCTACTTTTTATAGCTTGATACATAAGCATAATTAAAAAACAATATCAATGAAAAGTCAATAATTTATTCTTTACTGCACTTTTCAAACAGTTGAACTTTGATTTACTAATTACGAAAAATTACAACGCAATTAAACTAAGGGAAGGAATTATACGAAAGTAATTTCACATTTACTAAATATCTTTTATGAGGTATGAATGAACAAAAGTACTTCAGAAATCAATTTAGATTTTGTTGTCTAGAAAACTAAACCGTAGAAAATTGTAACAAACATCTGTTAAAATAAAGTTATAATTTAAATCAAGAACACTAAATCAAATCGAAACATATGCCTAAACCATGTAACTACCAATAGAAATGCAAAATAAAAAGTCACATTTCGGTGTGCCTTCCACCACGGTCAATGCAATCAATTGTCCTTTTTAAAACATCTTCAACTGCATTCTTTATACTACGGGGTTTCGTGCTTACAACACATTCTCGAATAACTGCCTCTAAATGGTTTATATCTCGAAAAGGTCTTTGCTTATACACCTTTTGTTTTAAGTAACCCCACAAGAAGAAATCTAGTGGGGTTATATCAGGAGATCTAGGCGGCCAAAAGTGTTCCATATTGCAACTGATTACTTTGCCCCTAAATATTTCCAAAAGACGCTCTTTAACCACCCTTGTAGTATGAATAGGTGCACCATCACACTGATATCACACAATATTTCTTACTTGAAGGGGCATATTATCCAAAACTTCAGATATTTCGGTATTCACAAAGTGTAGATAGTCCGCAGAATTTGAATTATGTTTAAAAAAGTATGGTCCTATAATTTGATCGTTAATATGCCACACCATACATTCGTCTTAAACGAATATTGATCTCGACATTCGTTTACGAAATGTGGGTTTTCTTTTGCCCACCACCTGCAGTTTTGCGAGCTCACAACGCCATTTGAAGAGAAGGTCGCTTCATCTGTCAGTAGGAGATTTGAGCCGGTTCTAAGCCTCCCCCCACCACTATGACGTATTAATTGCTTTTTTATTGGTTGTTGTTTGGTGAAGTCAAGGTGATGTGACCTTGAAGGGTGTGGTGTATGAATCGTTCAGAAATTTTTTCCCGGTTCTAATCCTCCCCCCACCAATATGACGTGTTATTTGCTTTTTTTGTTGTGCAGTGAAGTCAAGGCGTTGTGACCTTGAAGTGTCTGGTGCATGGATCGTTCAGACTTTTTTTTCATATGAGATTTTGTGTGTGTATGTGTGTGTGTGTGTATGTGTGTGTGTGTGTGTGTGTGTGTGTGTGTGTGTGTGTGTGTGTGTGTAAGAGAATGCACGGTACAGGGTTTCATCATGTGCTTGTTTGTCTATGTACAAACATACGTCTGCATACTTCGAAGATCCTCCAAGTAATGAATGCTCCATCGGTGTGAGGGCACCAAGTTAGTAGTGGAGTGACGTCACAGCAATAACCGTTCAACGGCTAGAGAGCGACATGTTCACTCCACGACGTGTGGCAGAGTAATGCGTATTCATCGGTCTGCTCTCACCTCCCTCGATGTAGTGAAGGATGTGACGTAACGCCCCAGACTCGCCATCAATGGTGACACGCAGGCGGGCGAGGACTGTGCTAACGTCTGTCCTCTCCGAGAGTGCAACGACAATTGCTTGTTCGTATCGCTCTCGAAGCAGTGAATGATGTGACATAACGCATCACCCTACCCTCGCTATTGATGGTGACACGCAGGCGGGCGAGGACTGTGCAAACATCTGCCCTCTCCGAGAGCGCAACGACCACTGCTTGCTCGTGCCGGCAACTGTTATCGCATCAAATTGGGAGATGGGCTTGGCTGTGACGTCAGGCATCTCTAGTGGATGCATCGATGTGTCCTTACTTACCCTCACTCTCTACGGTGATGCGCAGGCGACGTGGATTATGGTATTTAAGAAGCGGGCGTCTTATTATTATTATTTCTTATTATTATTTCCTTTTTTTTATTTCAATTACAAGTTCTTCTATGCAAATACCTCACATCAATTTTTGTGTTCTCTAATCTATTGTAAATAATCTCTTGGGAAGAAAATATGTTTCATAATGAAATCAATAAGTATATTTCATATAATTCATATAGTATTTTCAATTTTCTCTTTCATGGAATATAGCTCATGTCATTTTTGAAATTCATTCCCACTTAATCCCCTCTCCTCCCCACTCCTCCCCCACTCCCTTTCAAAAGTATAAAAGTAGGAATTATCTGTTGGAATATTCAGTTGATCAGCCACCTTCAACATGGAACCTGATTCAACTACTGAGCCGTGCAGTGACCCAGCGCATCAACATAGTTACTGGGCTTCTATCCATGAAGGTTTCGTTACCTCCACGACGGCACCTCACTCGATGAATTATGATAACATAATTTATGATGATCGGATACAAGTGCTTCACGTTACTGGAACCGATCAAGCGGACCTGTCTGATGGGGATTATCCAGATCCCTATGATTGGCGGAATGATTACGAATGGGATACACAGTCCGGAAACACAGACAACGACGACAGCGATGACGATGATGACGGTGACGCTGACAATGAGTCCGATGATAGTCCTCCACCATCCCCTATCCTGATTGATGAAGTCCTGAATTCAGACGATGATATGTAATCGTTTCCTCGTTTCTCCCATCCTTTCTATTCCTTTCCTTTCCTTCCACGGAGTACACACTTTTTGGTTGGTGTACACGAGGCACTGCGAGGTTGGGGCAGTGTCTTTTTCCCTCTCCCTTATTAGTTTTTTTATAATAATCACTCAGAGTTTCTCATAATAATAATCACTTAGAATTTCAAGAAAATTGTCATTCTTATTGCTTTCGAATTTCAAACACTGAATTGTTCTACATTTACACTTCACCCCCTCCTTTTTTTCAATATAAATAAAGCATCAATCCCAGTTCTATATCATTCTTCCACAATGTCTAGTGCTGATTCCACCACCGAACCGATGAGTGTACCTATGACGAGTACAGGCCCCATCCAGGTACATGGAATAGATTCAACGTTCGATCATTTCAGTACAAATTTTGCACAAATGCTGCAACGTATCTATGATCTACCTGATGATTTCCCGGCACATATGGAAGAAGGTATGCAAGAGGAAGTAGAGGCAGAGTTAGAGATGGATGTCAATGAGTTAGACGATCTAGAGGATAACGAGCTAGATAATTATGCTAATGATGATGCCATTAGTATATCGTCTGATTCAGATGATTATGAGGATGACATCATCAGTATATCATCAGATACAGATGATGATACAATCATCATTGTTTCTGATGATGATGAGGAGCGTTAGTCCATACCATTGCATGGATTAATAAAAAAAACAGCCCTTTTCAGGGCTACAATTGAAGACTGAAACATTAAAAAAAAATAGCTCTTTTCAGAGTTATCATTATAATTTCAAACAGAAACAGGTTCATACCATTGTTAACATTATAGTCTCAAACAAAATGTATGTATGTAAAAGTATTCATCATTATATGCATACAATAATTGACAAAATGCCAACTTCAACTTTCATTTAAAGTAGTACTCATCATATGCATAGATATTCAATGACTATCAAATTACAAATATCGACTTTTCAGTCAAAGTAGTAATTTATTTGTCATATAATGTATAGATATTCAAAGACTAACAAATTTCCAACTTAGACTTTTTATCAGTCAAAGTATTCATTTGTCATATAATCTATGAATACTAATACAACTAACTACTGTTTTGTGTGAATAATGTAGCCCTGAAAAGGGCTGTTGTTTTTTTTTGACCAATAGGTCCAGGGTTATTCTGCCACAGGTTTCACATTATTGCATATTACGCAAGCTGATACTCTCGTGAAATTCGTAAGCGGTCTTTCACATGCCTCACACCAATATTGACCCATCTCCATCATAGAGACCGTATCGTGGATATTAACGTGTTGATACCAGCCACCGTTATTGTTCCTTATTGAATGAAATCGGAAACAGCACCAACATAACTTTTTTATGCTACCATCAATCGTTTCGATCTGCACATGCGCATTCATCACGCAATATAAATCGGCAGGATCTTCTAAGGTATCGGTGATGTTGAGCATTCGGTGACCGATTCTCAAAGCGCTATCACCTTCAGATGAGTCTGCTACAACCCCTTCATCTTCACCTTCACCATCCACGACTAGCTCAACGACCATGTCTTCATCTTCATCGCTCTCAGCCTCAATTTCAACTTCGTTGACTTCAAGGTCAATCTCCACTTCATCGACTCCAACACCTTCTTCAACTCCAACACCTTCTTCAAGTATCACTTCCTCTAGCGGAATGTTGACATCCTCATCATCTGTCTCTTCTATCCAATTATTTGTATCAATAGCAGATATTCTGTTTAATGCAGCAACTATTTTTTGAGTATTCATCTTAACGTTTTCTCACAGTTGCAGAGTGAATGAATGAACTCTAGGTTTGCAAGTCGACTTATATAGGTAGTGATGCGACTCCCACTTGACTCGTTTAGGGTGGAAGAGTAGGAGAAGTTATCCCACTATACTTTCACATGATGTTGATTTGTATAAATAGAGATCGTAGGTATAGGAGAGAGCATTCAGAGTTTCTGTAAGTCATCTCTTAATATTTCTAATCGAATTAGTAAAATGCCGTTTCCAAAAGAGTGGAATGAAAAACCAAAAGTGTGTGTCTACCCAATGATGATTGCAGGGGCTATTGTGTGCTACTTTTGTCAAATAAGTAGACCTAAGGATTCAATCAATCCATGTACTGGTATGTGTAGTGATTGCGTGTTGCGGATTCAACTATCGCCTCCTTCTCATCCACCGAAGCGAACAAAATCGGATTATCGTCAACAACAGTAACAGTGTCTGAAGTGTTCCGAACCTATAATATTTAACAATATAGGTATATGTAGAAATATTTGTGGTACCTGTGCTGCCGTTCCAGCTCCACTGCAACGTTGTTTGCGTTGTGATACATATTCCATGAATTGTTGGAATCATGTATGCAATGCATGTAGAAGTACTTGGGATCTGTGTGAGAAGATTGGTCAACTCTACCCCAATAGGAGAATCCATTTTTTTCAATGTTGGTGTTTGACGCACGAGCAACAACTATTGAGGAATAGAGTCAAAGAACGTTCCACATCCACAGAGACATATTAACATTTTCCATTTTATATTTTTTATTATCGTTATTGTCCTCTATTATTAATAAATAAATATATATTTTGAATTTATTTGTATTATTTTCTAACATTTAAAAATACATGCATGCAACACAAAGTTTTCCTCTTAAATGACAAAGATTGTTACATGCGTGAATAGTTTAGTGAGAGAGCGCATGTGCCAGTTGATGAAAGAGCGCATGCGCTTGTTTATTTTCTTCTATAAATGGTGAGGTCTCAGTAACATCATCACCTTTCCTATCCACATTCTATTGCTATCACATATCATTCCTCAGACCTTTATAATCATGAGCTCTATGCCGCTATTGATTCCTGAAGATGGTTCACCACTTGTTGATATCGATCAGACTGATTTTGAAAATATTCCAGTATTACATTTATCGAGTCAAGATTCGATAAATGATTTTGATATTAACGACTTCGTTAACTTTGCAGATGTGCCAGAACCAAATGAGCAAATTATTATTGAAAATCCGATCGTTTCGCAATTATCATCACTCAAACACTCTTCATCTACCCTTCCTCTTGGTGTTGATAAGAAATCTAGAACAATCAAGAGGAAGGTTACTAAGGCATCTTCATCGATTGTCACTGACTTTAAAGAAAAGAAAGAATCCAAAAGTGTTGTGCGACAGAAAAAACCCGCAACGAAAAGTGACAGATCGAAGAGGAAGCCAAAAGGTACTCCTAAAGAAATGAAGAGTGATTTGAAAGCTGAACCGCTATCTTCTTTCAGTCCCCTCCATCGGTTTGGGGAAATGAAAAGGAAAGCAAAATGCCGTCTTGTAAAGGCACAGATGACTATTGCTGAACTTGAAAAGAGTGAGCGAGCTATTAATGCTGATAATAAAACTCTTGAAGCATTAGATGCCAAGATTGCATTAGCGAAGGTTGAATTGGCTAGAATGTCTAAAGATGCTGATGAACTCCGTTCAAAAATTGGTAAAGATAGGCAATTCCATCAACGTTCGAGAATGCAAGCTCAGGCTGAGCTTGAGGAGTCGACTAAGCTTTATGAGACGGCATTATCAGTGAGAGATAATTGGCAAAAAGAGTTGGATACTGCATTTCAAAGTGACGGCGATTAGTTTTGGGAATGATAATGTGTTTTCAATATCGTGAGTTGAAAAATATAAGCGGGAATGGAGTATACAATTAATTTGGTTTGGTATACACAGAACATTGCGAATGGCTGGGGCAATGTTTACCGCTGCAATATTTTTCAATTCACATACTTATAATTGAAATGAAAACAATAATGAACTTTAATATTACTTTATTCATAAAAGTCACTATTAGATACATTTAAACCATATTTGATTCATCAATCCAAGAATTTTGTTCGCTAGGAAGACCTAACCACTTTACATATACTTTATTTTTTCTTCTCCTCAACACCTTCTCAATCAGATATACGTCAGGATTCTCGGTTCGTAATAACTCTTCTTCGTAAAAACATCCTCTAATCGGCTGTTCATTCATATCTTCAAGATTATAAGTCGTTGGGATGGTTTTATTAATTTTAACAATCTTGAATAGCTCCATGGTAAAATTCGCAGTGTAAGACTTTTCAAAAATATTTTTGTATTTACTTATACGTACAATATCATTCAATTGGAATTTGGGTTTACTTTGTCTTCCTCCAATTCCATTGATACCCTTGAATTTCAATTTTGTTGTTGAATCAACATTGATGGGTGCCATACCTATTGTACGATGAACTTTATTATTATATCTACTAGTTATAATTGGAAGAATATCAAGCCATTTGTGGTGACCTCTCATCAAAAATTTCTTGTAGAGCCATCCCTTTATTGTACGAATCACTATTTCTGCTATAGCTGCCTTCTTTGTGCTGAATGTTGAATAATGATTGATATTATATTCTCGCATGAGAGATGAGAAGCTTCTATTAAAAAATTCTTTCCCTTGATCGCTTTGTATATGTTTAGGGGAAAATTTGGCTTTCTTCAGTACATATTTCATTGCATTAGTTATTGTACTACCTGTTTTATCTTTAACTGGCACAGTCCATAGATATTTTGAGTAACAATCAATTACTACAAGTATATATCTGTATCCTTCATTACTTTTTGCATAAGGTTGTAGTTCAGCTAGATCTATTTGCCATAGATCTGCAAAACCTTTGATGGTAGTTATTCTTCTACGAAAATTACGTCTTGCAGGTCTATGTAATTCATTAACAACTTGTCGTTTGATATCACTTACTTCATTAGTCATTCTATTTCAATATGATTAAAGAGAAAAAAAGTGATAATGTTACTTCATTGAATGATGATGTGACAGTGATCATTACTTGTGGATATATATTAATATATTATACCTTCTTCACGTAATTCTTCAATTATTGAAATTATTTCATTATCATGTCCGGTATGTCCAGCTGACTTTGAAGCTACCAATAGTCGTAGGCGAGCAACTAACTCTTTCGGTGAATTCCAGTATACATAATTCGCAGGTTTAGAATTATATGTTTTCTCCATTTTCACTCGTTTGAGTGCTCCACCAATTTTACTTCTACTCCTTATTGGATATTGTCGTGAGTCTAATAGTGGTTTGATAACTTCACGAAATTTTTTAGAATTTGTATTTTTAAAACCATTCTTCAGATGATATTGTTTATATGGAGCATTCGTTATTTTCAATATTTTGGAATATACTTGACGAGTTTCTTCATTATCAACATCTTGTGGATTCTTCAAAAAGATCATATCATATAATTCTGGACTACCTGCGCATTCATATTTTTTCACTTTATTAGCATCCCGAAATGAAATGTTTCCATCTTTGAAATGTACCACTAGATTTCCCCAGTCATCACCCGAAGACGATTGTAGATACCAACAATCGAAACGTCGTGAACTAACGTGACTTGGAATCTCTACACTTTTTTATTTTTATTATTTTCTTTTTTGCATTCCTTTAATTTTTATTTATTCATTATTATATTTTTACTTGTAGGTTATTTTACTATCATTTCATTTCAGGTTTATTGTTGCTCAATATAATTGTTATTTTTCAACTATTCTTTTTTTAATTATTCTTTTTTACTTTTTTACTTGTTTCAGGGATTTCAAATCATTTTATATAATAGACAATGGAAGTCCGAACTAGTGAAATTCATCACGAAACATTGTCAATCACCTTCAAACAAACTAGATTTCCCATTTTCAGCTTTTGTGGAATTGGATCCATACGTACGCCAAATGTTCCATCATATGCTGGATTTCTAGATTTTACATTATTCAAATGTTTCATCAAAACATCTTCACCACTTTCATTCATAACAGGTGAGATGTCAGGATCCGAGGAATCGATGTGGGACGATGATGGTGTTTCGAATAGAGTTGTTCTCATATCGTCTTGAAGTGTGCTCGTGTCACTATTCACAGATGATACACCATCAAAAGATTGTTTTCTTCCTATTGGAGTACTCATGGGATAATTTGAAGTAGATTGAACAGATCCACGATTTGGTGATAACACTGCTGATTTAGAAGTAGCGTTTGATGATAAAACATTCAATGGTTTCATTATGGGCTCATACAATCTTTCAAGTGTCGAACGATTTTCAATATTATCATTCTTGATAGAGTTGAATTTCTGTCTGACTGCTTCTGCTGTCTCTACTAGTTGACGTTTCAAATTCATTTCATTGTTTTTATGTTCAGAATCGTTTTTTGTATTCATAATGCCCTTTTTAAATTATAGCTCAATTCGTTGATGAAGTGACCTCTACAATATTCAGTGATCGAATAAGTTTCAAAAACAAGATCATGGGTATATAAAACTATCGAATCCTCTGCGATATCTACCTTCATCTATTTTTCTATCCTTATCAATTACTAGAAATCCATATTGATCCTCCCAGCATTTAACACACATCAATTGGAATTGTTTGAATGTTACATCGGGTGAAACATGATCTGAATAAATGTGATGTAAATTCGTCTCATCTTGTTTGAACATTATAATGAAATTGGTATTGTCACGCACTAACTGTTTGGGTACCCGTGAATATGTCTGTGCTAGATAAAAACAATCAACATCCTTATGACGTCCCATACAGAAATATGATCTAATAATATCTTGCTTTTCACATATCACATCATCGAAAATGAAAACAGAATTAGGCTTAGCGTCGGAGGGTTCCACTATTTCTGCATTATTGCTGAATGTATAAAAACCTAATCCTTTTATAGGTTCCAAAACACTTCGCAAGTACTGAAATTTAGGTTGATTGAGTGATTTCGAATAGAGATACACATTTCTAAATCTCAATCCTTGTGGATGTGTTAATAGTGATATCATTGCATTCGTCTTTCCACAATTTGAAGGTCCTATAATGAGTCCTCGAACTGATGATGGAAGTAGTGGACCATGTCTGAATACTCTTTGTCCATTCAATCCACACCCAAATTTCTCATCTAGATTATCTACAGCAAACTTTTCTTTCTGTTTTACAATGCGCATCGTGCCGTGGTTGGAGACTATATAAATGTTATTAGCTTATTCATTTCAATGTGTACCATCAAACGATACGGACGTATTGAAAGTGATCGTAAAATTAAAAGAGGTTGTGGTTTTGTTAATGATTTAATAAACAAACTTCCTTTCGAATTACATCTACCCGGAGGATATCAATACTGTGGACCGGGTACAAAATTGAAACAACGTTTAGCTCGTAACGATCCTGGAATCAATAAATTAGATATTGAATGCAAAAAACACGATATTCAATATTCTAAGCATCCATCTGATCTTGCAGCAAGACATTTAGCCGACAAAGAACTTGAATACAGCTCTTGGGATAGGGTTAAATCAAAGGACGCGAGTATTGGGGAAAGAGCAGCTGCATTACTTGTCACCAACATTATGAAAGCGAAAAGACATATGGGCATGGGTTGTAGTACCAATAAGAAAAAATGTAAGAGGAAACAATCGAAGAAAAATAATATTAAAAAAGTTGCATTTGGTGCTGGGATAGTCCATAAAGTGCGAAATGTATTGAAGAAAGCTGGTGGGAATCAATTTGTGACGAATAATAGCAAAAAAGCTATCACTGTGGCATTGCAGGCGGCACGTAAATACCTCAAAGCTGCCGGTGGAAAGAAGAAAATCCGCACACCACGCATAATTCCTGTTCCCAAGATCGGTGGACTTTTACCATTGATACCAATTTTTGCTGGACTATCCGCACTAGGAAGTTTGGCGGGAGCCGCTGCTGGTATTACCAAGGCCGTGAATTCGGCAAAAGCCAGCAGAGCGGCTTTAATGGAAGCCAATCGTCACAATAAAACCATGGAGGCTGTAGCATTAGGCAAACGCGGAAGTGGAATATATCTCAAACCATACCGTAAAGGTTTAGGACTATATTTAAAACCATACAAAGCCACAAACAAAACAAAAAACTGATTGAAACCCTACCTCAGAGGCCTCTTACTGATCTCGATCTCAGTTATTATGCACAAAAAATGAAAATTCCATATTTTCGTGGTGTTTTTATGCGTGATAGATTACCATCTTCAGGTCCAAAACAAAACGAGACAGCTATTGTTAATTTAGATGGAATAAGTGGACCAGGAACACATTGGGTGGCATATAAAAAATGTGGGAAAGAAGTCACATAGTTTTGGAGATCTACCCCCACCATTGGAATTGACTCGATTCTTTCGAAAATGTTCGAATGTAAAAATCAAATATAACTATGATCGACAACAGAAATTTAATACAGTTCTCTGTGGTCACTTGTGCTTGCAGTTTCTCTCTAAATAATTTTCCAAATAAAAATGGATTCAACACCAAAACTGGATCGGGAGGCTATCAAGGGAATGGGGTTTTCACTTAGAATGTTTTCAAAATATGGTACCTTGAAAAAAATGGATAAAGTGATGCTTGCAAATATGCCTAAGGAAGTGATACTTGTATGTGTTGCACATGAGATTGCATATGTTTGGGAAAAGTTGCCTAAGCATCTGCAAGATGACATCGATATAATGAAACATAGATATTATTATGAGCACCACCACGATCAAAATTCAGATTCGGATGTTAATGATGGTCCTATACCTCGAAAATCTATGTGTTGTATTTGTAATATAGAGGATGTGAATATTGGTATCAGTAAAAATGATACTTATTACAATACAACACCTTCCAAAAAGTGTAAATTTTCTCAAATGTGCTGTTGCTGTGTACAATAATAAATTGAAATGTGTTTCAAAATATTCATTAGTCATGTCACGAAAGTTCGAGCTACAAGCTGTCGGGACAAGTGTCTTGAGTGCGGATTTTTTTCCACCAATTGAATTGGATAGGAACAGTCGTTATGGATTAGGACTTTTGGGATTCTATGGATGCAATACAATCAATAATATAACTGAAGCTAATGACTTAGTTAGTTTTAGAATCAGTAATGACAACTCATCGATACCCCAAAAGTTGACAATTTAAATTCCATGTGGTGCTTACGAAATATAAGAGATCAATGCCGTCATACAGAAACATATCATGTTCAGATTGTTTCATGATAAAAAACCAAATGATGTCGTTGCAGATGATATTTTCTATCTATACGCCAATAATAATACATTCAAATGTGAAATGCGATCCAAATATGAAATTGATCTGACACATTCAAATTCTATAGCAGAAATGATGGGGTTCGCTCATGGAATATTTCCACCAAATCAGATACATGAATCATCATTACCAATAAACATTACAAATGTGAGACTTATCCGCTTAGATTGCAATATAATATCTGGTTCATATATTAATGGTGAAGAATCTCACATTCTTTTCTCATTCGATATTGATGTTGAACCTGGCTACAATCTTACTAAAGAACCACACAGTATTATATATATGCCTGTCAGTCCAGAAGGTCGTCAATTGATTCACAACATTACAGTGCGTATTTTGGATGAAAAAAATAACCTTATCGATTTTGGAAGTGAAGAAGAGATTTTCATTATTTTGGAATTGAAGAAAATCGAATAACTGTTGTTATGGGTTTCATTTACAATAGACAAAATCGCATTTAACAATCCCAAACGAGTTGCACTATCAAAAAGAAAGGTGTGCATAAAAAGAAAAGTGTGCATAAAAAGAAGCTCATTCCACAAGTGTATGCTAAACAGTTAGCACATAACGCTCTGTCTGTGAGTGATGTTAAATTTTTGAAATCGATTGGATTGAAAGTGAGAAAATAACAATGGTGCTCGAAACAAACAGTGAAAAGTTGAATATATTCAATGAACCAGTGCTCGATCATTCTCTCATAAGTTTACATGAGCACACATATAAGCCCTATGGATCACCGCTATTCAGGAATTCGGATGAAATCAGAATTGCAATCAATAATCAAGATGTTATACTAGATATTGCCGACAGCTTCATTTACATAGAAGGTAAATTCACCCCCAAAGATGTAGCGAAAACATGCTATCTCTCGAATAATGCAATTGCATTTCTCTTTGACGAAATTCGTTATGAAATGGGTGGTGAACAAGTGGCTGTTGTTAGAAAACCTGAGATAACATCTACAATGAAAACCATGATATCATTTGGACAATCTCATGCTAACACATTATTGACATCTGGTTGGGGACTTTCACAATTGAAGCAAGATATCTTGGATACAAACAGTCATGTTTTTAGTGGAAAACTACCACTGAAATATTTGATGGGTTTTGCTGAAGATTACAACAAAAGTATCTTGAATGCCAAACAGGAATTGATTTTGATTATCGCTCGATCATTCAAAAACTCGTATATAGGTGAGGTTGATGCTGATTTGGAAATAAATAAAATCGAATGGAAAATAAGACATATTGTACCAGATGATAAACACAAGCTCAAACTTTTGAGTAGAATAAACAAAAGCGGTCTGAATGCCAAAATCAAGTTGGCGTATCGTATGTGGGACCTCTATGAACTACCATCATTACGTGGGACTTCTTCAGACATATGGGCCATCAAAACAACTAATGCATTGGAAACTCCTCGTTTTGTCATCATCGCATTCCAAAGTACTACCACATCTGAAGATAGAACACAGGATATTACAAAATTCACAACTTCTGATATCAATAGTATTCGAGTATACTTGAATTCTGAAGTTTATCCATATGAGCGTTGGAATTTGAATTTCGATAAAAAACTTGATGCTCCTGCTCATTTTTGTTTTGAGAGTTTCCAGCTTAGTTATTATGATAAAGATATGAGTGAACCTCTGATGGACATTGGGCAATTTAGAGAGAATCCACTATTCGTCATCGATTGTTCCCATCAACCGAATGCAACAAAATCATCAACTATTGATATAAAGATTGAGTTTGAGACGAGGAAGACCAAGTTTCCAGACAACACTAAAGTATATGCATTAATTTTGCATGATACAGTTTTAACATACAATGCATTGGATGGTTCAGTTCATAGCAGATATTGACACTTTTTTTCACTCTATCATATACTGTTTTATGATCTTTTTTTTATTTGTAACTGACTTATATCATGTATTGTATTTTATATCATATTTATTGTTTTGTAATCATTTTCTATTGTATTTCATGGGATTTAAATAAATAAAACATGAAAATAATACAAAGTTTTTTATTTGACATTATTTATGATTTACAGGAACATACAGACTATCTAAAATAACTTCTTCCTCATAATCATCATTTTCGCGACCATCTTCAATTTCCTCTCGATTTTCATCATTCAATTCAAAGTGATGAATAATCCATTCTGGCAAGTGTGGTTGGAGGCTATACAGGAATCTTCTTAGGTTCAGTTCAATCATAACCTCACAAAGTTGCCACAATTCCAATTCATTATCCAAAAATTTGTTACGAACTTCTGCACCACTCCAATACTTCTCAGCATCACGAAGGCATAATTCGATTTGTTTTTCATCATAGCATACACTCATATCATAATTGCTTGCATGTTCGGCTCCATCACCCAACACCTTCAATTTAGACGACAAATGTTGAACCGATGATTTGAGATCTACAACATCGACCCAATCTTGACTTGCGTACTGCATCCACATCTTTAAATGGTGGAACTGAGATCGAATAAAAAAAAACAATAAGCAACCTCCAATTTTTCCGTGATATAATACTCACATTCCCATTTTACTTGTAGTTACAAAGTGGGTGTATTCAACTAAGTTAGTAATGTTTATATTTCCATATAATTATCATCTAATATATGAATATTAATAAAACAATAAGAAATTCATTATAATTACTATCATTATTCAATCATATTGAATTTGACTAGAGTAAGCGTTTTCACACCAAAAAACTTTGTAAGCTATGACCTAAAGAAATTCGCTATAAATTATTACAATTATTATTCAATCATATTGAATTCAACTAGAGATCGCGTTTTCATGCCAGCAAAACTTTGTTGGCTCTGTCCTAAATACACCATCGTATATTTACCACCTGATGAGTTGATACAAGATATATCGTCATCACTGAATTGCAACGAAATACGTTTTGGTAGCCATGTTTTAAATAATTTATCATTGCTCACATCTTGCAAAGTTAATAAAATTGATTTACCAAATCGTGTAGAATAAGTTGACATATTTTTAATTTTGTACACTTCATCAATTGGCAATGATGATAAGGCCTTTTGCTCTAGTATTTCAACCTCCTGTACAATCAAATTATTAATTTTATTCAATCTACTTTTGAAACGGACATGATGATAATATATATGAAAATATAAACAATTTTCAACAGACAAATACACTCACCGTCTTCCTTCTATTACGAACTGAATAACACTCTACCAATTGCTAACTGCTGCAGATATATTCGTCTACTGATTTCATAGTGTGCCAGGCATTTCTTTTATATTAAACAGTGCGAGTCACCCTCACCATGAAACCGTGAAAGGTTCACATTGCTAGTTGCTATCCACTAGAGATGCCTGACGTCACAGCCAAGCCCATCTCCCAATTTGATGCGATAACAGTTGCCGGCACGAGCAAGCAGTGGTCGTTGCGCTCTCGGAGAGGGCAGACGTTTGCACAGTCCTCGCCCGCCTGCGTGTCACCATCAATAGCGAGGGTAGGGTGATGCGTTACGTCACATCATTCACTGCTTCGAGAGCGATACGAACAAGCAATTGTCGTTGCGCTCTCGGAGAGGACAGACGTTAGCACAGTCCTCGCCCGCCTGCGTGTCACCATTGATGGCGAGTCTGGGGCGATGCGTTACGTCACATCCTTCACTACATCGAGGGAGGTGAGAGCAGACCGATGAATACGCATTACTCTGCCACACGTCGTGGAGTGAACATGTCGCTCTCTAGCCGTTGAACGGTTATTGCTGTGACGTCACTCCACTACTAACTTGGTGCCCTCACACCGATGGAGAATTCATTACTTGGAGGATCTTCGAAGTATGCAGACGTATGTTTGTACATAGACAAACAAGCACATGATGAAACCCTGTACCGTGCATTCTCTTACACACACACACACACACACATACACACACAAAATCTCATATGAAAAAAAAATCTGAACGATCCATGCACCAGACACTTCAAGGTCACAACGCCTTGACTTCACTGCACAACAAAAAAAAGCAAATTATACGTCATATTGGTGGGGGGAGGATTAGAACCGGGAAAAAATTTCTGAACGATCCATACACCACACCCTTCAAGGTCACATCACATTGACTTCACCAAACAATAACCAATAAAAAAGCAATTAATACGTCATAGTGGTGGGGGGAGGCTTAGAACCGGCTCAAATCTCCTACTTCTGTCCATAAAATTTGATAAGGAAAATGATAATTTTCTTCTTTTTCCCCTTGAAACCAAAAAGAAAAATACAAGCGCAAATCGAAGTCCCTTTCTTTTATTGTATTGATAAATTTCGGTTTATAAGGCGTAAATTCATTTTTGTGTAAAAAACGTCGTACACTCTTTCGGTTAACATCTGTTCTATCTGCAATATCTTGAATACTTGTTTTTTTATGTTCTACGCCAGTAGATTTGAATTTAGCTATTATCCTACTAACTGTTGATTGATGAATATTTCTTGCAGGATGTCTGGCATTGAAAATATCAGCTACTTGTCGGTGACCGGTATTCTCGCCGCATATTAAAACGATTTCAATTTTCTCTTGAAGATTCAGCATTTTTAACAACACACTAGACAACGAATAAACTATTTTGAATCCTAAACTGATAAACACTATTTTGAGTTATTCAACAAATGTCATATGACAATAAAATATTTTGCTTATTCAGTTCAGTTCAATTGTTTCCACAGTACCCTTAGTTTAATTTCGTTGTAATTTTTCGTAATTAGTAAATCAAAGTTTAATTGTTTGAAAAGTGCAGTAAAGAATAAATTATTGACTTTTCATTGATATTGTTTTTTAATTATGTTTATGTATCAAGCTCTTTTGCAAAAAGTAGAAATAAAGTGAAATATTTATCTGTTTTTAAAAACTGTATCAACTTTGCATCATTTTTGGCGTAATTTTTTCTGGTGTTTTAAATTTTTGCGGAATAAGTTGTATTTAGAATTGCAATTGATAATAAAAATGCGTTGGAAAGATAAATTAGGCATAAAGCACTAACTTTGTTGAGGTTTGGCTAAATTTGAGAAATCGGCAAATGTCAAATTTTCGAAAAACTGTAAAAAAACTAAATTTGTACTAGAGAGCTGAAAATTGGTATATGGGTAAAAAATGAAAAAACAATCATCTTTTCCCCTTACCGATTTTCGAAATTTCGAGCAATAACTGCTTTTCTGAACTTTTTTTGGAAAAAATGTCAAATTGGACAGGGAAGAAAAATCACTTGATCGGTCATATGCATGTCATTTGGCATCATTTTTAAAGCACAACCTAATGTAGATATCGAAAGTTGCTTGAAGAGATGAACAAAAAAAATCCCATTTGATGCGGACTTTATGTGTGACACTGTATATATATATATATATATATATATATATATATATATATATATATATATATATATGATGAGCTGTTTTTTCGGGTTTCGCTCCGTGTTCTGTGTATTTTCTCCCCATAAGGATTATTTTCACAACGTTTCGGCAAAGTCTCATTTGCCATCTTCTGGTGATGTCTGGTTTTTTCAACCAGACATCACCATCACAACGTTTCGGCAAATGAGACTTTGCCGAAACGTTGTGAAAATAATCCTTATGGGGAGAAAATACACAGAACACGGAGCGAAACCCGAGAAAACAGCTCATCATACTTTATCCGTGAGAATCTTCGAGTTAACATATATATATATATATATATATATATATATATATATATATATATATATATATATATATATATATATATATATATATATATATATATATATATATATAAAATCTAGTAAGGTTAATGCAGTCAAGCTGCTGGAAAATAATTCCATGAAAATCAAAAAATAAATAGATAAGTACTCCTTGATCATTCCCATATTGATTTCAATTTAAGAGCCACCGGTATACAGCTGTTTCAGCCTATTGGGCATCGTCAGTACCGGGCAGGCGGTCCTCGATTGAAGACAAAATGAGAAAAAACCAAGAAAGTACTTGATAAAAATAGCTGCGTAAACGCAAGCGAAACATAAGTGGAACCACCTATTGGTGTGACACCCAAGTCAACTTGCCAAGTTTTTATGTCAGTGTTGGTGGTTTGACCAATCAACCGACAACAGGTTAGCTTCCCAAATTTCTGCTACCGCAGTTGTCGGTTGATTGGTCAAACCACCAACACTGACATAAAAACTTGGCAAGTTGACTTGGGTGTCACACCAATAGGTGGTTCCACTTATGTTTCGCTTGCGTTTACGCAGCTATTTTTATCAAGTACTTTCTTGGTTTTTTCTCATTTTGTCTTCAATCGAGGACCGCCTGCCCGGTACTGACGATGCCCAATAGGCTGAAACAGCTGTATACCGGTGGCTCTTAAATTGAAATCAATATGGGAATGATCAAGGAGTACTTATCTATTTATTTTTTATATATATATATATATAAATACATATATATATATATATATATATATATATATATATATATATATATATATTTATATATATAAATACATATATATATATATATATATATATATATATATATATAGATATTTATATATATAAATACATATATATAAATACATATATATATATATATATATATATATATATATATATATATATATATATATTTATATAATACATATATATATATATATATATATATATATATATATATATATATATATATATAGAGAGAGAGAGAGAGAGAGAGAGAGAAATACGGAATAATGTTGGGGATGCAGTCAAAATTGCTGGGCTGTTGTTTAAAGAATACTCTTTGTTATATGGTCGAGCTTTCGAGAATGTTTATTCCCTTTATCAAGACATCTACAATAAATTGATAACATTGAAGCAAAATTGTAAAACGAAAGATAAAAAAGTACCTACTAACTTGAGGTTATAGTAATAATTCGAACGTTTCACTGAGAAACACAAACTTAATACTTTTCATTATGTAGAAAAGTGTCACACATTAAATTTTTATGGTTTAAAGAAAAAAAATATATATAAAACTTATTCAGAAGTAACATTTAAAGGATTTGAAATTTTAAATTTTATTTTAACGGCCATGCATGGCACTTACTAGTGGCGTGATAGCAACTAGAAAGAAAGGAAACAGGAAATATTTGCAAATTGATAATCGACATTATGACATTTGAAGTGAAGTGAAGCAATTCACAGCTGAAGAGGAAGGTAACAACAGTTTACCACTCTTGGATATGAGAGTGTGCAGAAACACAGATAACGTTCTACGAACAAGATGGTACAGGAAACCATGCGCAAGCAACAGGTTACTGAACTACCATTCATACCATCCTACAAAGATGAAAATAAATTTAGTCCTCACCATGAAAAACAGGGTGATCAATCTGACACATCCACTATTGAAAGATGATTGTATCAAAGAACTAAAAGGTATTCTCCTTGAAAATTCATATCCTTGTAAACTTTTGAATAAATTACTTTTCAGTTTTTTTTTCACAGTGACTACTGTTTCAAATAATTTAGTTAACCCCATAAATAATAATAATTTAAATTTATCAAACAGTGGTGATATACCTCCAACTTCATTATTTTTCAAAACATTACCATATTTTCAGTCTTTAACACCCAAGCTCTTGAACGTAATCAAGAGTGAAAATATTATATTTGCTCAGTACATCGTCACCACTACGAATAGTCTGTTTTCCAAAATTAAAACTCCTTTGAAAACTTTAGAAAAGTCTAATGTAGTATATGAAATTCTTTGTCATACATGTGATAAGATATATGTTGGTCAAACATCTAGAATTGTATCAGGACGTATAACGTCACATAAAAGTGATTGAAATATGAATAAAGCTACCTGTGCATTGGTTGAACATGTCATCAACACAAAACACACAATGAATTACACCGAAGTTAGAGTATTGTGTACTGAAAGTAACTTTCAGAAACGGCTGTTTAAATAAATGTTCTTAATCAAAAGGAATACAAACAACATGAACAAAAAGACTGAGATTAACAACCTCAGTAATATTTATAATTACATTTTGAAATTGGAACTGATTCCCCCA
Source organism: Leptinotarsa decemlineata (assembly GCF_025532065.1). Taxonomy (NCBI): domain Eukaryota; kingdom Metazoa; phylum Arthropoda; class Insecta; order Coleoptera; family Chrysomelidae; genus Leptinotarsa; species Leptinotarsa decemlineata. Next base: position 1,361,571 of record NW_027412554.1, on the reverse strand, counting down.
GGTTCCCAAAGTAATAGATAGTGTGTGAGTTTGGAAGCAGTGCTGAGTCTTGTTATTCACTTCTTTTATGAGTACTTGGCAGCACTGTAACCATATTCAGATACTGTTTGAAACTGCTAGTGTCAACATTGCTGTTGATGTGCCTTTTGGTAATCCTGTTTTGGTTTATACTGTCAATTTTCAAATTAAACTTCAAATGTCATAATGTCAATTATCAATTTGCAAATATTTCCTGTTTCCTTTCTTTCTAGTTGCTACCACGCCACTAGTAAGTGCCATGCATGGCCGTTAAAATAAAATTTAAAATTTCAAATTCTTTAAATGTTACTTCTGAATAAGTTTTATATATATATTTTTTCTTTAAACCATAAAAATTTAATGTGTGACACTTTTCTACATAATGAAAAGTATTGAGTTTGTGTTTCTCAGTGAAACGTTCGACTTTTTACTATAACCTCAAGTTAGTAAGTACTTTTTTATCTATTGTTTTACAATTTTGCTTCAATGTTATCAATTTATTGTAGATGTCTTGATAAAGGGAATACACATTCTCGAAAGTTCGACCATATAACAAAGAGTATTCTTTAAAAAACAGCCCAGCAATTTTGACTGCATCCCCAACATTATTCCGTATTTCTCCTTAACTAGTCAGTCAAGACTACCCATCGCTCAATATATATATATATATATATATATATATATATATATATATATATATATATATATATATATATATTTGAATATTAAATTTCACAAAAAGGATTTGAAGCTTCATATCTTCTATCGAATATCTGCGAGCGCTTTCGACAGCTGGTCATACTGTCATCTTCTAGGCACTCCTCAAACTGGTACTTTATCGAGTGTGCATGACACAAATCAAAAATGAAACAATTCGTGGACATAACACTCCAAAAAGGGGGGCAAACTGCGGACTCGTGTTTCTGACTATTGGCCTTATCAGCGTGGTGCAGCCAAGTGTAAAGATTAGCAACACTTGTTTGCCGAAAGCAGGAAACAACACATACGCATAAAGTCAACAACAGAAGCCAACCGCACATGTGAGGTCACCGGACCTCAATCCAGTCGATTTTTCTTTTGGGGACACCTAAAGTCACTAGTTCATGATAGCCCCATTGAAAACAAAGAAATGTTGAGGGATCGCATTGATTGATTGAATAAGCAGTTCGATAATGCTCAGTTTAGAAGTAGTCTGTATTTCGAAAACGAATCATTCTTCGTTGAACATTTTATAGGAAAAAGTTGTTTATTTGACGAGATCAACCAAATACTCAGTTTTTGCAATGTTCTCAGCAACTTCACTTAGCGCCCTGGGAGCTAAGTAATATTATTACCTCTTGAAAATGGCAGTTGATAGTGTACCTGTTGCCCATTCGAGTATTTCTACATAGTATTTGAGTTTTCAAATTCCTGATTCAACCACTTATTTTTCTGTATTATTTGTAAGTTAGGCCTTTTGAAACGATCTCCAACTAAAAGCGTCTTCAGGATATTTGCACAGTTCGCGCTCACATAAGAAAGGATTCAACATTTGCCAAAAAGTACTTGCGCCCTTATTTCTGGTATTGTTGAACCGTCAAAGGGCAAAGTACCTGTCACGAGTAAGTAAAATATGATGCCTAATGACCGAACATCAACTTCAGGCCCATCGTATTCTATATTCATAAATATCTCAGGTGCTGCAAAATGTATGCTGCCACAAAATGTATGTACTTTGATTCCCGGGGTGAATTCTCTTGCGAAGCCAAAGTCGGCAATTTTTACGTTCATCTCGCTATCAAACATTATGTTTCCATCTTTCAAATCCCTGTGAATAATGTTCTTCTTGTGGCAGTACTCCACCGCAGTACTCTAAACTTCACCCTGACTTCCGTTTCATCCATCCTACCGTGGCGGACAATATATTTAAACATATCACCTCCTGCAGCGTATTACATAACAATGTGATAGGTTGTTTTCGTTTCGCTAACTCGAAATAATTTCAATATGTTCGGATGGTCTTATACAGGGATCCCCAAACATTGAAGCCTTCGGGCCATAATGATTTTTTCAGTTTGTTTCAAGGGTCAATTTCTGCCCTTAACTATATTTCTAGAGTAGGATAGTCGCAAAGTGCGTGACCTAAGCAAACTTACGCTTTTTTTGCATTCCAATTATTATTGTGTATTGTGACACTTAACGACATCTAGTGGCGAGTACTGGTATGTACTATCTATTTCAGCTACCCGCTAGGTGGCATTAGGCGTAATTAAATATTTGGAATTACCGCGTTGGTTCGAGAAAGTTCTGGTTCTAGCTAGTGTATTCCGATCACCTCGAGATGGCAGTAATAATTGCATATAAAAAGCCTAACAGCGCAACTGCGAGTTAGTCTGCGTAGGAAAGGCGAAGGAAGCGAAACTATCTATTGTGAATTAAAGTAACACCCGTCAATAAAAGTATTTTGATTTGACTTATTGTTTTTATGTGTGATTTGTTAGTATGGAAAAGAAGCGAAAAATCGACAGTGAATGCAGAACGTTCCAAGAAAAATGGAACTTTCAGTAGTTTGTGATTGAGTCCAGTAATAAGGCGCTATGTTTAATTTGTAATGAAACCATAGCTGTTCTCAATTAATATAACATTGAACGACACTATGAATCGAAACATCTTCAAAGTTACTCCAAGTATACAGGAAGTTTGCGGAAGGAAAAATTTGAAGCTTTGAAACGCGGACTCAAATTTACCAATGCGGATACTGAACAAGAGTCTGCAACTCGCGCCAGCTTTCGTGTGGCTCTTGAAATCGGAAAACGTGGCAAACCATTCACCGATGGAGGAATGATAAAAGAAGGCTTGATTGCAGTAGCCTGAGAAATATGTCTCGAAAAAGTAAATTTATTTTAAAGTGTCAGTTTGTCAGCAAACACCGGCAACGTGGCTCGGAGGGTGCAAGACATCGCAGAAAATATATCATCTCAACTGTCTGATAAAAATATGGACATCATGAGTGGTTTTCTCTAGCATTGGATGAGTCAACGGATGTGTCAGATACTGCTGAGGTGTTGATTTTTATTGGCGAAGTAGATAAAAGCTATGAAGTTTATGAAGAACTTTTTGATATTGATAGTACCTTCGATGGAGAAATTTGAAATCTATAACAACTGATGGAGACAAAAATATGTATGGTGAAAATGAAGGAGTGGTTGCACTTTTGTCAAAGGCTGTATAAAATGATGGTGATTCAAAACCATCAGTCTAACATTGTATCATTCATCAACAGTCCTTGTGCGGAAAATGTTTGGATATGTCATATCAGTTGTTAACTTCATCAGACCCACTGGTCTGAATCACCGACAATTCCGTGAGTTTATTCAACAGATTGGAGAAAATGATTTACCATATCATACTGCCGTACGCTGGCTCAGTTGCGGAAAAGTCCTTAAGCGCTTTTTTGAACTTCGAGCAGAGATCGAAGTTTTTTTAAATGGCAGCGCCCTTTTGCCGATTTAGAAAATAGTGAATGGATGTGGAAGTTAGCCTTCTATGTCGATTTGACAAATCATATGAACGAACTGAATTTGAGATTGCAAGGAGAAAATCAGCTTATCCCTGATTTATACACCAGGCAGAAAATAATACTATTTCAATCGCAATTACGTAAAAAAATTTTCACATTTTGAAACATGTGAAATATTCAGCCACACTACAGAGGCTGAATTTCCCGTCAATTTTGCAATCGAAACTTTGAGTGCTTTGAAGATAAATTTTGATACTCGTTTTTCAGATTTTGATGTCATTTCGAATGAAATTAGGCTTTTTCAAAATTCTTTTGATTCTGGCATTGAAACCCTGGCTCCGGAAGTCCAAATGGAAATTATTGATTCACGGTGCAGTGATATGCTTAAGAACAAATATCAAAATTCATCTTTGTTGGAATTTTATAAGAGTTTTGATATAATTTGATAATTTGCATAAATTTGCTCGTGGGTTGTTTTCTGTTTTCGGTACTACTTACTTGTGTGAGATAACGTTTTCCAAGATGAAGTACACAAAGAATGTTTAAATATCTCAATTGACTGATGAGCATCTTAAATCTCCTTTGATAATTGGTACAAGTAAAATTGATCCACAACTACCAAGTATTGTCGGTGGAAAATCACAATTACATAAATCTCATTAGTGTTTTTGTTTTACTGTGATTCATTTCAATTATTTGTTAGTCATTAATATGCCTAAACTTAGATACTTAAGTTAAGTTTTCTTTGTCATCATTTCTGTCGTTAAGTTTTACCTTGCAAGTAAATAAAATCGAGTAATCATAATTCTGTGTTTTCTTCTTCAACTTATCACAGCAATAGTAACAACAAATAGGTAATCATTGGCTGTCGCGGGCCAGATTGATGACAGTAAATCATTGGCTGTCGCGGGTCGGATTGATGACACTGGCAGGGTGGATTTGGCACGCGGGCCGTAGTTGGGAGACCCCTGGTCTAACAACACATTCTCATTGTTCTTGATCCTCTACATAATTTCCACATTGAATCAGGCTTAAGATGAGTCTTGTCCATGGTCTTGATCGCAACCTTCTTACCGGTGAGTTCGTCGATGGCCAGTTTGACTTGTGCGAAGGATCCTTCGCCTATGGTCTCGAGTAATTTGTATCTGCCAATTGTTGTATCTTTCTTCTGCATAGAGTTTTCTCTTGTATATGCTGAGTCTCTCTCAGTCGATTCGTCTGCACTGTCGTTTCTGGGAAGTGGAGAAACGTGCCTAAATAGACTCTTAGTACACTCCATTTCGAGATTCAGTTCGTATTTCTGATGTTTATAGGTACACCAACAATAATTTCATTAACACAACTCGTTGATCATATGATATATAGATAGGTATAATGATAGAAACACTACTGGTAAATTCGTCAAAGCGATGTGTCATATACAACCAAGTACCAGCTTAGGTGTCTGAAAGTAAGTAGGTAGTAGATAATTACCTGCGCGGGTACCTGAAAATTGGTGGTAGATTCTAAGGTATCTTAATTGAACTGGCTCAAATTGAATTATGCAAATTCTCTAATTATTGGCTAGCCAAATGAAACAGAGACATAGATGAGTTTCTAGATACCTGTCAAATTTTCTAAAATTCGGAAAAGGTTTGTTTTTGATGAGTATACTAAAAATGCGAGTGTGAAGCTCAAAAATGTACCGGTTTCGAGCTTCAGCAGCTCAAAGTTCCATGCAAAAAACAGTACATCAGCATCAATACAATAATCAATCCCTAATTATCTTACTTGATAGACAGTTGTTGAACTATACCTTACATGTAGTAGTACTACTCTTGTATTATCTATGTTTATACAAAACGATCACAAATGGAGATTTTATGCAATGATGCAGGGAGAAATAGTAATATCGATCTGGAAGTAGCATGTTGTATAGTTTGATTCTGAAGGAACCCAAAGATATTACTTTTTTCGACTCCGGTAATCAGTTGTAGTGTTTCGTCATTCGATGAGTGGAAGATCTTTTGAAATTTTTCATGTGAAACATCTATAGCCGCAAATGAAAACTGATTGCTGGCGTGACGACGGTTCACCATGTTCAAGCGACTGTGCGATTCTCTTTTCACTGGTTCAGCGTTACGCTATCTCTTTCGCCACACTGAGCTTGGATCTCTGTAGCGTATACAGTTGTGTGTACTACAGTATACGTAACCAGTGTTTTACTTAATGAATAATTTTTAAAAATTATCAAAAATAAAATATGTCTGTCAGTGATAATTCAGAAAGTGAAAGTGAGCATTATTTTCTGGGAAAAAATCATAAAATTTTATTTTTACATCATACCATATTACTTTCTGTCGTAATCTGTTCTTTTATGCATATTACTTGTACAAAATAATTCTGATGTTTGACATCTGCCAGGCGTCTCGTGACGGCTCACAAGAGTATAAATCTATACTTCGAAGAGGAAATACCAACAGTATCAATCCAATGAATTATTATTAGTATTGTAGACGTGTTATACACTTGTAGACGAATGTATGAATACTTCACCTGAAAATATGCAAAATGATTATGAGTGTATTTGACTTGGTTTTACTTTTTGACTCGGTCAAAAATTTGGTTTTGTTTAATTTGAAGCAATGAAAAGTTAATTTTTCGTTCCGTCAACAACAACTTTTTATTTACAAATCTACTTCTCAATTGTCTTTCATACAGGGTTAAACAGGAAAATTGACACAAACATACTATAAAATTAAATGAACAAGATTAACAATCTTACTTATATAAGGAAAGTTGTTCAGCCGCCCCTTTGTGAAATCTAAAAAAAGCTTTTCTTTTGTAATTCTAACTGCATTATAGGCCATCGAATGTAGGCCATCGACTCATATGGTGAATAGATATAGGAAAGCAAATAGAAAAACATCATCACTTTTCCCAAATAACAAAATAATGCCTATTACATTTGAAAATAAGACTTTAATATCACGATTATTATAGAATTAATTGAAGAATATAAAAATAAGTAGTGAAATATCGAATCTATTGAAAACACTTTTTCCACATCAGCGTTTCGCTAAGCCTCTTAGTCATCTCATGATGATGCTAACTTAATTAGCGGATTAGCGGGTAAAAAGTAGGCTTGACGGCCTTTCCTAGAAAGACAACACTCGTCTGAATTTGTTGAATTTTTTCAAAAAAAACCGTCACATGAACATCGCTCAGGAATTGTAGAATAACGTCAACAGTAATACAAAATTGCTTAACTGGTGACGAATCATGGATATATGGTTATGCTTCGATATCAAAGTCCAATCGTCCCAATGGGAACTCAGGAGAACCAAGATAAAAAAAACCACGCCAAGTTCGATCAAGTTTCAAGGTTTTGCTTACTTTTTTTTTCGATTACCATTTCGTAGTGCATCAGAAGTTCTTGCCACATGGTCGTAGATTCAAAAAGAAGTATCATTTTAAAGTTATGCGCCGCTTGCGAGAAGCAATGCAAAGAAAACCTTCGGTATTGCAGAAAAACAATCTTCTGGATCGCGATAACGCAGCTGCTCACTCGTCATTGCTTGTTCGTATTTTTGGCCAAAAACAACACAAGCATGCCTTAGCCACCGTATTCAACAGATTTGGCCCCCTGCGCCTTTTTTCTGTTCCCAAGATTCAGAGACCCATGAAATAACGGCGTTATCCGACAATTGAGGAGACAAAATTCGAATCGCCGAGAGAGCTCAATGACATATCAAAAAGTGTGATCGCTGCTAATCATGAAGTGCCATACATACAGTATACATAACCTGTGTTTTATTAAATTAATAATTTTTTTCAATGATTAAAATTTAAATACTGATGATTTAAAAAGTGAGAGTGAGCAGCCTCCTGCAAAGAAAGCAATACAAGTCATCAGTGAGTTAGTTAGATTTTTATATTTTATAATTGAAATGTGCATTTATCTGTGCATTGATAATGTTAAGTTCAATACTTATGTAACATATTTCAGTTATGATCAACCAATTGTCACAGTAATAACGTCAGAGGCAACAACGAATATAATTATTACTGAAGTCACTGATTAAAATAATCGAGTTTTCACAATTTAAAATGAACTTTTGTGTTCAATAAAAATGAATGTTCATTAAATGATCAATTTGGAATGTAGAAAAATTCGTAATATTTTATTATTACATTATGACATATTGATACCTTTCGTAATTTCTTCTTTTATGCATATTACTCATACAAACTAAATTTGATGTTTCACATCTGCACGGAAAAAACATTCAAAGAAATAAAAGTGTTGTATATGCACGACAAAATATTTTGTTGATGCAAGAAAAATGAATTCTCGACTCCCAACTATTTCTTCAAGCATATGTTCATTGTATCAAACAAATCTTTGATTGAAACAATCACATCGATTAGTTATTTCAATTTAAAGAAGAATTGAATTCAAATGATATTTTGTCTAATTGATTCTATCAAAGAAACAAAATTTCAAGATGGTTGAAATGGTGGAACTGATTGAAGTGATCAAATGTATTTTCTATTTGGGTAAAAGTTATGTTGAAGAAACATAACATATCTGCAGGATGATGGAGAGCTTCCCTTGTTTTGATAATGGGAAAATTTCCACTAAAGTAATGATTTTATTGAACAAATAATGAATAGTAGTTGAACGAACAATTTTTATAACTCATTGTGAGTATCTAGCCTTTAGAGTAAAGCATTTCAAGAGTTCAAAATAAGTACGAATAACGATGAACCAAATGAAATAAAGTTACAAGTCAAAATCCTTTCCTCCTGTTTGGATTTGGTTATTGGATTCAATCAACCAAATATTATATACTTATGATGCACTATTTGGAACCTTTGATGTAGTAATGAATATTACTGAAGTTTTTTCCCAACAACAAATCGTCATTTTTAACACCTCAAGGTGTGTGTTAAAAATAAAGATTTGGTGTTGAGAAAAAACTCCAGTAATATTCAACCAAACATTATACTAATTTGAGTACCAGCATCTCGTTGGTAGTAATGGAGCTTCAGATCGGTGCTACTGAAAATTACTTTTCTCATCTCTAAAACTTTAAAATTCTTTTTACCGTCAAATATTTTCCCATTAAAAGAAAATCATTAGACCATCGATTGTTGTCATCTCCTGCTGATGCTGATTCAATTAGTGCAAGAAGTTTGTAGATAAAAAGCATCACATCGTTTTAGTATTGAGAAAAGTACTTTTCGGCAGAATCAGAAATACAGAAAATCAGTGATTGTATTTACATGAATCTCCAATCGAAATTGATCAAGATATTGAATAATTGTGGGTATATAGTTTGTTCAACAACCCAATTTCTTAATATATGAAATACAATTTCTATCATTTTCTCAACTGGATTATTGATCTACTTACGTATCACTATTTTTTAATCAGCTGCAGATGGCAGACTTGCGGATAATATTTAATATCCAATACTGATTCTGTAAATGCTATGGAAAACTTTTCAACATGAAAATGAGCAAAATATAAATTGAGAAGTTTCAGTTAAAAATTTATTCAAAATTATTAAATTATAATGTACTTCTACAAATATTCAAATAAAAATATAAATTCTTCACAAATGTTCAATCCTAATCTAACATATTAACATATTTCGTATTTTCCAGTCTCTTAAAATTTTCTTGATACTCTATAAAAACTCAAATAAATGAAAATAAGGGAAACGAAACCAAATTAATATTTTCTACAACTATTATTTTCATTAATGAAATGGTAATTGATTTTTTAGAATACTGTAGGACATTTTACAATGATTTTGAAATAAAACCATATGTCCACAAAATGCAACTTCTTTATCCTCTATGGTTTTCAACAACAGTCACTTGGTAATTAATAGATTTGGTGGAAGTTCCATGTTTTTTTGTTCCAAGTAAAGGAACGAGTCAAAGTTGTTAATCCTTTTTTTGCAGTAGTTCCACTCTTCATTATAGCGCTTTAGTACTTGTCCATTTGAAAGTTTTGTTATGTGCGAATAGCCACGCTCGACATCGATTTTACCGAAACGTGTATTACTTTATCATAACTTGTGATTCCTGAATGTCCTGGCACCCAGTAGAAAGTTGATTTGTTTCTTTTTGCAAGTTCATTCAGTTCTTCATGGCATTCCCAGACCAGTTTTGATGTCACCTTCTGGTTTGTCAGAGCCTCTAGAGCGCTCTTGCTGTCTGTAAAAATATTGATCCGCTCATTTCTTTGAGGTCTCAATTCAATTAGCCTTGCACACTGCAAGATAGCATACATTTCCCCCTGAAAGACGGAACAAAACAAACAGAATATGACTTTGTATTTACAGATGCTTCAAAATCGAATAACAAATTGAGAATAGGGATACCTACACATACAAAAGGAGAAAAACTGAATGCAAATTATTGTGAGCTGAAATGAAAACTTAGTGATACATTAGTAAAATAAACTCATACTCAGACAGAAAAGGAAAGTAAGAAGTATATATTGTAAAATCATAACTTAATCATCAAGACTATACAAATGAAAAGAACAATAAAAAATATTTAAAACCACCACAATTGTCTTAGTAAAATGACACTGGTTTGAAATTTTGGATAATAATAGTATGGACCCCGTATATACAACAAGATATTTTAAATTAACTAATTTTCGAAAAAAAAAATCAGATTCGAAGATATATTTAAAGTTTTTTGAGTAATATTTGAATAATTTCTTTCAGCTAATGTCCTTGCTAGCTGATTACTAGAGGTACATCCATCCATTTTCTGAAAGTACCGGAATAAGTTAGATGATCATGTGTCTCCTAAACACACACTTTCGAATGCGTTGTTGAAATATAAAACTATATTTATCGGAATTGATAATATCTGATTGAAATAAGTTGTTAATTGAAAATTTATAAATGCATTGAAAAGGTATATTTTCAGGAAAGATTGGTTTTTGGGAAAGAAAGGTTTTACTTTCTACTTGCGAAAAGTGATTTTTGAAATTATTTGTTTCCTTCCTTTCTTTGGAAGATTCACACATTTTTTCGATAATATACTACTTAGTATAAAATGTGTTGAAAAGCTTGAAAAATAATATTGTACAAGTTAAAATCACTGATATTCTATAAAAAAATTCAGTCACTTCAAAACTAATACGTTCCAGCATTGTTTTATTCATTTTGCTCATAAAATTATATACAAATGATATAGTTTTACTTAGTCTTTAATTTTTGAATTTATGTAAATGGCGTCTTAAATGCCATCGCCACTATTTTCCCAGCATACTCTTCTCAAATGTTATTTTTCAGTACTTCGTCGTATTCGAGAAAATCATCAGCCGAGTATTTCATTGGTATTCATTTTAACGTTTCGAATTTCAATGTGATCAGAATCAAAACAATGTCGAGCAGTTTTCCACGAAAATTTGTGGAAATTTGTGGGATTATTTTTTTACGAATTTCAGTAGAAAACTCGATTGAATTGGTTATTAATTTTAATGTTTCAATGATGGTGACTGATTTAGGTTTTCAGAATGTTGAGATGAATAATAATAATAATACATACTCCTATTATGGCGTTGAGAAATCTAAAAAGGGAACAAGTTTTTTTTTTCGATAGAGGAACATTAACACAGTTAACATATCTATATAATATAGTTTTTTTTTTTCATGTTGTGAAAAGTTAGAAAATACGAAATGCGAAATGTCAAAAACATCATTCGTAAATTTCGAGAAAATAATATATGAGAAGCGTTCATGTCTAGACTCTGAATGAAATATACAATTTTTTCAATTCACCTCGATAGTCGTATTCACTAGTTTTGATAAAAATCCTTTAAAAATCGCTTGAATCTGTTGAATGAATATGATTGAAATAAACATTACGTGTGGCAAAATGAAATTGAAACCGAAATATTATTAGGAACTCAGTCACGATTTAGTAAAAACGTTAAAACTTTTCAATTTTCAAGGGAAGAGACAGTGTCTTCACTACTTCCACACCTGAGCTATGATGACAGAAATTCTCAAAGAGAATTGAGGATAAGTAGGATATTGTTTTAAGGCAATTGAAATTCTCTTTGAAGTAATTTTTTAATTTTGGAATTCCGATCAACTGTTATGTAAAAAAATACATTTCAAAATTTGTATCTGTTTAGCTAATTTTGCATATCACTAGGATGATTGAATGTTTTAACTGACACTGAAATGACGATTTTGTTCGAATTGGGAAAAGAGGTGAAATGACCCAATCTAAACATCTTAAAACATAAATAAACACAAACATGGGACTGGTTGCTTCACGAAGATTTTGAACAAATTACAAACAAAATATATTCTGAATTTCACTAGTTCGGACTTCCATTGTCTACTATATAAAATGATTTGAAATCCCTGAAACAACTAAAAAAGAATAATTAAAAATGAATAGCTGAAAATAACAATTATATTAAGCAAAATAAACCTGAAATGAAATTATAGTGAAATAAACTACAAGTAAAAATAGAACAATTGAATAAATAAAAACAAAATAAAAATAAAGGAATGAAAAGAGAAAATAAAAATAAAAATTGTAGAGATTCCAAGTCACGTTAGTTCACGACGTTTCGATTGTTAGTATCTACAATCGTCTTAGGGTGATGACTGGACTAATTCCTCCGAGACATGACTATTTATAGGTCGTTCGAATACTTTCACTTATCCCTGCTTTCTATTTTCCGCTTCACTGGTTCCGTGGTGGATGACCGTTTTGGCGGGAGTTGGCCATTTTTCGCTTGATGATGGGTTTCCATATGTTGCGTATTTCTACGCTGGCCTGGCTGAATACGTTGTTGGACAACGTATTCAGCCAGGCCAACTGATTCAGATCCGGTAACACTATCCGTAGCAGCCTCACGAAAACCAGGCCACCAAACGCGGATTGCGATTCCAAGAATTGCATTCACCGGATACCCTGTGAGTGCGGAAAATCCTATATTGGTGAAACTAAGAGGCCATTGAATGTTCGCATTGCCGAGCACAAGGAACACACAGCGAGGGGAAACCAGCAAATCAGGAATAGCAGACCATGTTTGGACCCATCAACACAACATCGAGTGGTCCCAAGCTGAGATCTTGCACAGAGAGGAACATTGGTTTAGGAGAAAATTCAAGGAAGCCGCATACATGTTGTCCAACAACGTATTCAGCCAGGCCAGCGTAGAAATACGCAACATACGGAAACCCATCATCAAGCAAAAAATGGCTAACTCCCTCCAAAACGGTCATTTCCCACGGAACCAGTGAAGCGGAAAATAGAAAGCACGGATAATTGAAAGTATTCGAACGACCTATAAATAGTCATCTCTCGGAGGAATCAGTCCAGTCATCACCCGAAGACGATTGTAGATACTAACAATCGAAACGTCTTGAACTAACGTGACTTGGAATCTCTACAATTTTTATTTTTATTTTCTCTTTTCATTCCTTTATTTTCATTTTGTTTTCATTTATTCAATTGTTCTATTTTTACTTGTAGTTTATTTCAATATTATTTCATTTCAGGTTTATTTTGCTTAATATAATTGTTATTTTCAGCTATTCATTTTTAATTATTCTTTTTTAGTTGTTTCAGGGATTTCAAATCATTTTATATAGTAGACAATGGAAGTCCGAACTAGTGACATTCATCATGGAACATTGTCAATCACCTTCAAACAAAATATATTCTGTGGCAAAAGAAACAGCCATGAACTGCTTCCTCTTCAAACATCAAGCGATAACTCAATGATTGCATCATTTATTGAAACAATCTTAGTTGAAACAGAAATCTCAAGCACTTTGAATTCAAATACTAGCCATACAACAGTTCCATGTACTATCCTGTTCACAAGAAATAATTCAACCAGTGACAAACACAAAAAAATCACCCAAAACAAGTCTTTAGCTTCCCAATATTTTGTACGCCATCAAGCAGCCTCTCAGAACTTTAGTTGCTTGTGCATCTCAACATGCAAATATAAATGCGACTTTGAGAGTTTTCACTACATAAGCGGAATTTTAATCTTCCTCATGAAGATTATCACTTGGTTTTTGAAACACGTGTCGAGGTGTTGAAAATAATGGTTGTGTGTTGGGAATAAACTCCAATAATACTCATTACTTCACCGAAGTTTCCAAACAGTGGATCCCAAGTAATAAGTGAAGGCTTCATTATAATTCACCATTTTATTCAATCAGAGAAACATTGGCGAGGTACAATATGTGGGTATAAGTGAATATTTGAAAAATTGCGAGGCTGATGATTTAACTGAATTTTCAGACCAGTTTAGTGAATCAGAAAAAAGTCTAACCTTTAGTTACAAACGTGTTGTAGCAACAATAAATTAATTCATTATTGGAAATAAGAAACTAGATGAATATTGTACTAGTTCAGAGTCCTCAATTGTTCGCCTACCCAGGGGTAGCAGATAAATGGATGAGAGGAAACGTTGTTCTACAAAATTATCTAGGAGCTCTGGAATCGACAACCCTAAAGCCATGAGTTCAAATCGACAGAGGAAGCAAATCGCTACAATGATGCAAATCATGAACCTGGATAGAAATGAGTACTCTCAGTTTGCTATGGGTCACACTGTAGAAACTCATCAAGAATTTTACGAAACTCAAAACGCAAATCAAACACCTGAAGTATTCGATCAATGAAAGAAGTACTTGATAAAAATAGCTGCGTATATATATATATATATATATATTTATATATATATATATATATATATATATATATATATATATATATATATATATATATATATATATATATATAATGAATATTATAAATACGTCAGACACACAAGTTCACAATTACATATACATTATATCTGAAATGGAATTTTTTCATTCATTCTTGGTTTTTTCTCATTTTGTCTTCAATCGAGGACCACCTGCCCGGTACTGACGATGCCCAATAGACTGAAACAGCTGTATATCGGTGGCTCCTAAATTGATATCAACATGGGAATGATCAAAGAGTAATAAATCTATTTATTTTTTGATTTTAATGGAATTATTTTCCAGCAACTTGACTGCATTAACCTTTCTAGATGTGATATATACAGTGTCACACATAAAGTCCACATCAAATGAGATTTTTTTTGTTCATCTCTTCAAGCAACTTTTGATATCTCCATTAGGTTGTGCTTCAAAAATGATGCCAAATGACATGCATATGACCGATCAAGTGATTTTTCTTCCCTGTCAAATTTGACATTTTTTCCAAGAAATGTTCAGAAAAGCAGTTATAGCTCGAAATTTCGAAAATCGGTAAGGAGAAAAGATGATTTTTTTTCATTTTTTACCCATATACCAATTTTTAGCTCTCTAGTACAAATTTAGTTTTTTTACAGATTTCTCAAATTTAGCCAAACCTTAACAAAGTTAGTGCTTTATGCCTAACTTATCTTTCCAACGCATTTTTATTACCAATTGCAATTCTAAATACAACTTATTTCGCAAAAATGTAAAACACCAGAAAAAATTATGCCAAAAATGATGCAAAACTGATACAGTTTTTAAAAACAGATGAATATTTCACTCTATTCCTACTTTTTGCGAAATAGCTTGATACATAAGCATAATTAAAAAAACAATATCAATGAAAAGTCAATAATTCATTCTTTACTGCACTTTTCAAACAGTTAAACTGTTCAATTCGTCTTATTGTTTTTAGAATGTGAATGTATGTATATAAATAATCATTTCAGGAGTAAGAATAGGGAAAAATAATATTTATAATGAACATTTTAGGAAAGGAGTGAAGATGGAAAAAGGTTGAATCAAAATTTGATTTTTCAAAAAAAAAAAATAAAGAAATCTAGCTAGATTGCTTTAGCCTATATATATATATATATATATATATATATATATATATATATATATATATTTATAGAGCTTCTGATACATTTTAACAGTTGATATTCCTTAATTCATCACTTATGCAATGAAAAATAATGATACATGATAAGTGTTATAATCAATGATATATTTTGTAACATTTTCCATGCAGGTCAGCCTAGTTTTCTTTCCGTGTATTATCGTATAGATTTGACTCCAAAAACTAAATATAAATCCAGGAATCCTACCCTTCAAATAAGGAACCGCAAAAACCGAAGGAACCGTCAAAAATAGTTTCCACACCTTCATTCATTAGTGTGACCTTACTTCTATCGTCGACGAACTTATTCTTATATTATATTCATAACCTGTGGTACAAGCAAATTTAAAAATAGCCAAATCGAATAAAATATCACAAGATTTAAAACAAACCAAAAATTATTCAAACAATCCTACACGAATTGGATGTAATAAAATATTGGTTCAGCAAATAAATGAATTTAAAAAATAATTCAAAGAATTCAAAACTGAAGTCTCTGGTGAATTGAGTAATTTGTGTAATGGAAATGAGAAACCAAAATACGATAATAAGACTTACAATTCAATTAAGAGTCGAAACAGCTGAGAGGAAACCAAAAAAGTTCAACCAAATAGTTTATGGGTTGGAAGAAGACGAAAAGGATATATATGCAACAGTCATATCATTTGTGATGCGCTGTTTGGAACTTTGGTGTAGTAATGAATATTACTGAAATTTTTCCCAGCACCAAACTGTCATTTTAACACCTCGATACATGTTTCGATCACCAAGTGATCATCTTCAAGAGAAAGATCAAACAGTTTGATCTTTTTCTTGAAGATGATCACTTGGTGATCAAAACACGTATCGAGGTGTTATGATAAACTCTGTAGAATGAAGAGATATAATTTAGTGAAAAAATATCATTCACAAGGTAGAATATGTAGTGTCTGCACACACAATGGGGTGTGATTTTATGAACAGGCTGTAAAATGAAATATCAAATTTTATATCCAAATTTTCTCCTTCAGCTCATACCCCAATAAACTTACAGCCCTCACACCAGGTCATTTCTTGATTCTAAAGTTTCTGAATTCACTTTCTGATGGAGACCTTTCTCACGTGTGAATGAACAGATCAACTCGTTGACAATTAGTGGTAAAGCATTGTCATCAAGACTGCTGATCTAGCTGGTCTAGCTGGACTGCTGGAGTAGGTAGTACCTCCATACTTCATTCCAATGAAAGGAGAGTCTTCCGTTAATATGAAAATGTCGTTGGCAACTTGGCCGTGTTCGCCTTTCATTCTGGTACCGACGGTGTGGCGCGGGTTATAACATTAAAAACCCCTCGAGGGTTACTAAAAAGGTCAGTGGTAAAGTTATGTCCTTCACCAATAGACGAATCAGCTTGAATGAAACACCTCCCCATCCTATAGTATTCCTCTCATCGCGCGGATTTGACTGTGAATTATAATTCTCCAAATTGAGAGGTCTGCGCATCACAGCTAAGCAGTAAAGTGAACACTCCGAGATTCGACTCATGACCGAAAAAAAAAATAGCTCGCAGCTCGCTCGAGATTAGTGTATTTGTAACCTCTCCTGGATCTCCATTAGTTTGATCTCTCGCTTACTCCTCGGAAATTGGCTTAACTGCATAACAAAACGATTGAAAGAGAATCTTCTTGTTATCAGCAGCCATATTTACAGTCCATTATTTTATCGAAAATTGAACAGTTGGTATGGGGAATATTGAACCCGCTATAGGAAATGAAAAATTCATTGAAACTATTCATCAGGCTCAAACACCAAAGTAAGACGATACATGTATTTTTTAGCTCGAAGTGAAATGAATATTCTCTGGAAAGAAAAGCCGGTTGAAATATAAAGGTTTTCTTTTTAAAATCCGCAGAATCTAATCAGATTGCTCTGTTGGAATACTCGTTTCAGTTATTAGAGTTCTTGGTGAAATGATGCCTTCTTCACTCTCTTGAAGATTGAACCGTCCGCCGTAATACGGAGAAATTTTTAGCCGACAAAATGCACAAGGCTGTTAACCTTCTCACAGTGTAGGAAATGGTCATTGGTTGAAGAAGCCGGTGCGCTCTTAGATTTTGTCCAAGCTTCGGGTAAGTAAAATTATCAGGAATCTGAATCATCTTTGCATTATCCGGGACCATGACGTGTTTCTCATCGCTTACCTATTCTTTCTTTTCCATTCTCTATTTCAACTTACTTATTCAAATATTTCGGTCCGGTACTTTTCAGCATTTTCAATTATTTATACATTTCGTTTTCCAACTCATTAGTTCTTCCACATATTTCAAATCTGTTAACACCTTTTTCATACAATGGCATTCTCTATTTATTCATCATTTTTTATTTTGCATGATGTCTGTATAAAATTTTTCTGATCTCTATCCGATTCTGGTATTTTTCGAATAATATTATTTTTGAAATTTTCGTATCCCTTGATACGTATTACCAATTATTACTCGTAAACTATTATGCTTCCACACGGTATGGATTGTTTTTTGAGAACTATCTAATGATTTAGGGATTTTTTGAAAGTTGTAGAATGTCGAAATTTAATTCACGAATCAACATCTTCTGTTAAAGTATTTTTATATCTTAGGAATATAAATTACCCAACACCTGCACGTCCTTGACACTCCCGTGTTTGAAAAAAGTGAACTCGTAGGTTGAAAACCTGAAAGTGCACATGGGAAGGTTGTTAATAGATCTACTTCACATATAAACACGAAATTAACTGCAACTTGTTTTGCTAATAGACATGATGGATTCCTTTCAATCAACCTCTTAAAGAAACAGAAATCTAGTATAATCTGATCCGTACTATTATTTAATATAGTTGTTAGTGTTTCTCTGTTTCTCGCGATCGACAAACTCTCTGGAATTTCGCAGTTGTGTATCTTTCAATAAGAAATTATAATTTCACCGTCACTCATCGATGTTTTTATTTTAATTACTTGCTCATTTCGGGAAAGTATGGTAATAAGATTCAAATAAATTTGATTTGTGAATGAGCTGTTGTCAAAAATTCTTTGCATAATTTAAAATAAGTTTAAAGTAATTTCAGATTATCAATACCTATCAATCCATGAAATGTGTTGTAAAATTTTAATATTTATCATAAAAATTACATTGAATATTTTCGAAATTTCCATTTTGACTCTGGTTTTCAACTTCGGAATTTTGTGAATGATATTCAGCATCATTTGTTTCTGCATTGAAAAGTTCCTCTGAGAAAAACTTTCATTTTTGGGGTATACTAGGAAATGAGAGATCTGGTTGATTTCTGTTGAATATTTGCCTTGTTGACACACTCATAGTTGTTCGCCTGGGAAGATTTAGATCGGAATTGGGCTTGAGAACGTTCTTCTCACATATAGTCAGTGGGCATACTTGAAGACTAGCTATAAAAAAACAATTCGTTCAGGGAAGTCTCAACTCCCTACACTATAGGAGCACAGGAACGCAGCGTATCTATTTTGCGGATTAGTCTGAGGGTTTCTCCTTGGGAGCATCGCGATGTCTGGTGTCGCAAGTCCTGGCGTTTGTCTTCTATTCCCAAGTCTTCATCAATGCCGCCTTCTCGACTCTCTGTCAGAGTAAACAATGGTGATGTCTCTCTCGGAATTCCACAGGATGGCTTTTCACCCTGTCTACCTCTGGTCTTGGGGTTATTATATAAGTGGGTGACACCTCCTGCGTGTGCCTCAACGGCTCGCGTTCAGACAGACAATGGCTCAATTCAGAAAATAAAATTGATTCTTCACAAAACGTTTTTAAAAAAATATAAGGAATCAACTCCAGCATTTATCAAAACGCCATTATATATTTCGAAATTAATTGCTAAACATATCAAATCATTTACGGATGGAGAGTTCATTAACAACGTTTGTCAGGAAAAAAATTAAAAAATTTAATATATCAGTATGTCTGCACGAACAGTAGTTCGACGTATTGAAAATATATGAACTAATATGTAGAATAAGTGGAAAGAGAAATCTTCACGATTTCAGTATTTTTCACTAGCACTTGATGAAAGCAACGATATAACCAGCACCGCTCAATTGTTGATATTATCGGTGGAATTGATAAACAATTTTGTGTAACCGAAGAACTCCCTTTATTAAAAACCCTCCATGGGAATACAGAAGGGAAGATATATTTCTGCAAATATTAGATGTTTTCGAAATGTACGATCTCAAGCGGAAAAAATTAAAAGAAGTAATAATTGACGGTGCGAAGAATATGGTTTGGTAGGCATAATTATTGAAAAATTCAAAGAATTAAATATGACACAGCCTCCTCTGCAACTTAATTGTATTATCCATCAACATGCATTTTGCCCAAAAGTTGTAAATTGGGAAAATGTCCTTCAATTTGGAAAATGTGATGTCCTTCAATTATACTCGCAAAACAGTATGAACCATCGAACATTCCGGAATTTCTTAAATGAAACACGCAGAATATGAAGATAGAATTTATTTTTCTGTTTCAAAAAGATGTTTCGAGTTGATAGACGAGATTTGAATGTTTCTGATAGGAAAAAAAATACACAACAACCTCAATAAAGCGAATATAACAAACACCACAATGGAAAGGAGAGTGAATCAAAGAGCAGTGTCCTTCGAATATTTTTATTATGTCACCTGAGGTAGTTGATTTCAATACAAAAGAAATGGATATATTGATATTTGAAAATCCTTTGAAATTTGATATTGTAGAAGCAAGAGACAATTCACAACTAGGGTTAATGGATTCGCTATCTAACAATGTATATAAAAATGATTTTGATGGAAATAATTCTATTGCATTTCATTCAAATAAATCCATCAGAAGAAAACTTCCCACATCAAGAAATTTTGCAAAATCAATGATTTGTATTTTTTCAAGCACCTATTTATATGAACAAACATTTTTCGAGCACCTATTTATACGAACAAACATTTTCAGGAATTAATTTCATAAAGTCAAACTATACAACGAGGTTGACGCATAAACATTTTCAAAACTCAAGTTTCCCAAACACAACCGGACTTAAATGAATTATCAAACAACATTCAAGAACATGTTATCCATTCATTGAATTTCAATGAATGGATAAAATACAAGTTAAACTATCATTCATAATATTTTATACATTTCATTATCACATGTTCACACATATTTAATTGATATTGTATTTTTTTTCTTTCTGAGAATTGTAAATTTTTTGTTCTCTGACATGAAGATAACATTCATTTTTCTGAAGTAAGATGGCTCAGCCGTGAAAATGTTTTAAAAAGATTTTTCTAGTTGATAGATGAGATTGAAATGTTCTTGATTGAAAAAAAAATACACAACTTACCTCATTAAATCAAATATAACACTATAATGGAGAAGGAAGTTAATCAACGAGTTTTTGACAAAAATCAAGTTTCCAGCTTGAAATAAAATTGTTCATTCCTCAACTTAAGAAAAATAATTATTGTCATTTTTCTACTTTGCAATCGTTTTCAACCAAAAACGACAAACAGTGTACTTCGAATATTTTCATTGCGTCACTGAAGATGCGTCACGAAAGAAAGAGAAATATTAATATATGAGAATCCTTCAAAATTTGATATTGTAAAAGCACCAGAAAATTCACAACTAGAGTTAAATGATTCTCTATCTAACAATGTGTATAAAAATGATTTTTATTAAAATACTTCTGTTGAATTTTATTTAAATCTACCACAAAATGAATTTCTTAATTTAATAAATTTTGCAAAATAATTGATTTGTATTTTTTCAAGCACCTATTTATGCGAGCGAACATTTTTAAGAATGAAACTCGTAAAGTCAAACTATAAAACGATGTGGACGGATGAAAATTTACAAAACTTGTTGAGGATCTCCCAAACACAACCGGACTCAAATGAATTATCAAACAATATTCAAGAACAAAAAACATATTGAATTTCAATGAATGAATGGAAAGATAAACTATTCTCCTGAATATTTTATTTATTTCATATCCACATATTTACACATATGTAATTGATATGGTATTTTCTTTTTTTCCCTTCTAAGACTTGTAAAATTTTTGAATAAAAAAATGAAAATGGCTCGCCGTTTGAAAAATATTACTGATCCCTGCACTACAACGAACTCAAAATGATATAATGTATCGAAATATAAAATATTCATCCAATATTGGATAAATAACTGAAAGACTTATTCAAAGTAACCATTTCCATAAAAAAAATGACAGCTTCCTCTCGGCGACTATTGCTTGTTTTATTCAAATGTTCTGAAAATGATGTGTTTGTTCTCAGTAGATTTCGTACGACATCGAAAAATTTTCCATTTCAAGAATTGAAAGGAGAGAGAACTTTTTACGACCGCACTGTATGACATATCTTTCCGGAAATTAAACTTTGGTGGAAATTTTTAATTTAATATGCTCCTTATTATCAACTTATTTTATAAGATTGATATTACTTGATGGTCAAATTAATTAATTTAATCTTGTCCCTCTAATACTTTCATAGCGGTTTATGATGGGACTGGTCAGAGTCCACTCATAGTTTATGGATATGGTATCCACAATATAGGATCCAAATCTCTCAAATTGATGAAGCTTGTTTTGGCTTACTTCAAAAGACCAATACAATGACCTTCCGAATAATTTGATGAAGCCCAGTGTGATGTGTAATTTTCTTATCAAATACCAGGCATGTTTGAATTATTTCTGTAAATTTCTTTTGGCTCACAAATATTTCGTGACCTCAAAAAAATTAGGAAATAGATCTCTTAGGGACTTTTTCACTTCTGTTCAACCATAGAAGGTTGTTAGAAAATGTCAGGCATTTATCACCTCATTATTTAACATTTCAATATGAAGAAACCTTCAACAAATGAAATCACATAATTAAGTATTTTTATCAATTATAAATTTTCATTGTATTGAGTAGAGGGGATAAGAGACTTTTGGGACGTATTCCCTAGGGGACGTAATTACGGTAGTGAGTGGGAAAGATAGGTGTGCGACGTGATCGACGCATAGAAGGATGGAATGAGCATCGAGTAGATTCATTTGATAGATAAGAGCGCGGTGAAATTACAAAAATAACGATATAATATTAATAATGAACGAAAAATCGTATTAAAGAAAAAAACATGGCCACGAACGTTAAAGAAAAAAACATGTCTGCCAACGTAATAGAAAAAGACCTAGGTGTCATACACAGTGTCTCATCGTTTAGGAAAAAAACATGTACGAGGTGTTTCAAATACGTCAGCGTGGAAAATAATGATATAATAATAATAATGGACGAAAAACGGATTGAAGAAAAAAACATGGCTGACATACAGGGTGCCTCATCGTTTAAGAAAAAACATGTACGGGGTGTCTCAAATACGTCAACGTGGAAAATAACGGTATAATATTGATAATGAACGTAAAATCGAATTAAAGAAAATAACATGGCTGTCATACAGGTTGTCACATCGTTTAGAAAAAAACATGTACAGTGTGTACGTCGGCGTGAAAAATAATGGTATTATAATAATAATAATGAATGAAAAATCGGATTAAAGGAAAGAACATGACGTCACTGTGTACAGGGTGTCTCAAAATACGTTATTTAAAAAACATGACAGTTTAACGAGGCTCTATGGTTTTGGCGTGTGATTTTTCAATATGTACAGGGTGTCTCATTTAGAAAAAAAACATGTCAGGTGGGGGAGGGGGTCTAACGTTTTAGCGTGCCATCCAAATATGAAACGTTAGACATGGGGCAATGTGGGTATTCAGCAATGACATTTCAAAATACGTCAGATGCGTTTTTTCGTATTAGTTGGGAAATGGGGAGTGGGGGTAAAGAAAACACTTGGGAGAGTAATATTATTTTTTTCGAAAGAATGTTATTGTCGTTAAACAGTTGAATTATTTAGTAATGAAATGATATCTGAAGAATACAGACGGGAAGTTAAAGAGTTTTGTAAACGTGTTCAAGAATTAAAGAAAGACATTCAATTTTTCGAACAAAAAAGCTTGTTTTGAATCGGTTGGATGATTTGAATATTCAAGACAGAGTGTTCGATCGAAAAGTGCCTCAAACGAGATATCCGCTGCGAAGAATTCAACCTCAGAGCATAGATTATGTCGCCGCCAATGCTGAGACTGAATTTTGTGCTTTTAAGTGCAATAATTAATAATGTTTTGTATGTGAACGTACCAAAGGGCGTTAAATTCATGGCAATTTGTGTGAAGCTCAATAATTTCGATCATGGATGCAATAGAACACAATGGAAGTTGATGAGTTCACCATTTGTCAATGACGACCAATTGGCAGTTTTTGCAAGCAAAGTTCCGAAAAATACCTCCTTCAAATATAAACTGGAGCTGATATTCCACGATCTTCGAGAAATTGATACAAAAACTGTCGAATTCATTCCAGAACATGCAAGGTTAGCCAAAAAGAAGTCACAAATGGAATTTGACCTTTACAGAATTCTCATTATAGTATCTACGATATTAGCATGTATTTTGATTAGAGTTTTCCAAGAAATAATTATGAAACTGAATGAAATGTATATAATTTGGTTCAAATAATGAATATTTGAATATTCACAAATATTCGTTTTATTTCACATTTCGAGTCAAGGATGAAATATAATATGTGGTAGTATGAGGCGGATGTTTGCTACGGTTAGTGGGTAATCTGCATGAAAACGGATTTGTCAAAAACATGTATGTTTCAATTCCATAACGAATTCATGTTACCTACCATGAGCATGAAAAAATGCAAGTTACTGTATACAGATACAGACAGTTTCATCTATGAGCTATCGTGTGACGATGGGTATAAGATATCATAAAACACATTTCAAAATTTGACACTTCTGTTTATTCGAGAGATAACGAGTACATTTTCCTTGCAAATAAAAAAATACCCGGACTCATGAATGATAAAGCAAACGGCAAAATCATCACGCATTTCGCAGGACTACGTTAAGAAATGTACACCTACAAAGTGAAGGGTGGTAAAGTTGTTAAAAAGGCAAAGGAAGTGAAATATGGCGTCGTTAAAATTAAATTAAGCTTTGAAGATTACGTAGATTGCTTGAAGAATTTCAAGCAAAAGAATATCACACAATGCACAATTAGATCATTTGCTCATAACGTTTTCAGTAAAGAGCATACAAAAATAGCCCTTTGTCCGTATGACGACAAACGTCATCTTATCCTCAAATCATTCGATACATTACCTTGGGGACATTATAGTTTGAAATGAGTTTTTTTACTTGCAGATCTCAACATCTTGCGCACGTCAACATGAATTTGGAACAACTCTGCATCAAAATCGTTGAATTTCATTGAATTTTCACCATTACCTCTACAATTGACAGAAAAAAAGTGATTCAAAATTATGTCAAATATTAGGAGGAAATTTCTCAAGCTTTATCAATATGCGAAAATCTACAACCAGAAATTACCATTTTTTACTGTATTTCAACAATTCATTTTATGTAGTTTTTATTGCATCATTTTTATAATTCAAATATACGTAGTTTTTTATTGTATCATTTTCATAATTCAAATATGTATAGTTTTTCAATGTTGTATTTCAAGGAGGGTATTTTGAATGAAGAAACAAAAACCGAAATCATTTTTTGTGTTTCATCAAAATATTTTCGTACAATATAAAGTTTTTTTTTGGAAAATGTGATTATGTTCACAATTGAGGTGAACCACCAGGGCAGGTGGGTGTTGAGCGAAAATAAGGTAAATATTATTCTTTTCATTTGTTACATAAATCATACACTAGTTAGTTTTTGGTGCGGAATTGGTGCGATATTTTGGAAGTGGTATAACGATTACATATAACAATGATGGGTATAAAAATTTTGACCAGAGTAATTGCGGACATCTGTGCCTTCACTTTCTACTTCATAATGTCTGAAAAAATGGTTAGAGGAATACGGGATTTACCCGATGCTGAATTGAAAACTCTATCGATTGACTATTTGATTGAGAATGCTGAACCTTGGGAATTATTGGATGTTTGGTATAGATTACCAAAGGACTACCAACGTCGATTCGCTTTGCAGATTTGTTTACCATGTTTCATCCATTATCGACATGAGGTGGTGTCAACTGCGTCATCGCTACAAAATGTATTATGGTCCTGTTAGCTCACAAAGAGAATGTTATTATTATTGGAATAAATGATTTGA
Organism: Leptinotarsa decemlineata; assembly: GCF_025532065.1. Classification (NCBI taxonomy): domain Eukaryota; kingdom Metazoa; phylum Arthropoda; class Insecta; order Coleoptera; family Chrysomelidae; genus Leptinotarsa; species Leptinotarsa decemlineata. The sequence goes on along the minus strand of NW_027412554.1, from coordinate 1,335,934 downwards.
AATATTGTTGTTGTTGTTGTTTTCATTTCATTATTTGAGGTGTGTATATGTAGAAAATGTATCAGTCATGTCTATGATACTTACTCTAACGAGTCGTTCTTCGATACTTCCCATCGATTTCAATCCACCCATTCGATTGGATTCCGATTCAGAATACAGTTTGGCTTTGCTCAGTTTCCATTCGTACAATAGTATACCGAAACAGTATTACGAAAGCGATGACAAAACTAAACTAAAAAGTATCGATATCCCTTCTGGATCTTACGAAATTGGTGACAATGAAGCTTTAATAAGCAAATATATTTTGCCTAAAACGTACAAGTAAAATCCTCAGGAATTTTTCTCAAACCAAACAATAATACGCTGAAAAGCGAAATATTTTGTTTGAAACACTCGATTGATTTCCGACCTGGAAATAGCTTGGCTTACATACTGGGCTTTTCATCTACTCTTCTCAAACACAACTTGCATTGCGCATCTGATCTACCTGTGGACATCATTAAAGTACGCACCATACACATAAATAGTAACATTACGTTTGGAGCCTTCTACAACGACACACCATCTCATACGATATACGAATTTGCCGTCGATTTCGATCTTGGTTACGCAATTGAGGAAACACCCAATCATCTTATTTATCTACCCATTTCTCATACGAACGAAATAAACAACATTACATTGCGAGTTCTCGACCAAAATTCTAGACTCGTTGATTTCAGAAACGAAGAAATAATAGTTCGTTTGGAATTGAAGCAAAAATATGGTGTTAACTATCTATAAGAATAACTCATCATCCAGTCCCACGTCAGTCTTCACCAAGACTTTCAAACAGCGTCAACAACTGTCAACGGTGAATAAATTATTTTTGGAATATCTTGGCTATCATGTTGTCCAATCAAGTGTTCAACATTTTCCGAAAACCACAAAACGATGAACCCATACAAAAGGTAGAATGGCGGACCTACTACCAGTATGTCAAATCTTTCCGCAACAATGATGTTATTGAAATCAACATTAACCAATCCGATGCCTTTGATGCTTTGTACGATAGCCTGCTATTCATCAGTGGTTTCATGTTTCAATCTGCTACCTATGAGCAAAATGGTAAAGAATTGAAAACAGTTCGTGAAGTTGGAATTGTTAGTACTGTCAGAGGCTTCCTCACCTACACCGATGAAGATATCAAGCACTTGGCTATCTCAAGATGGACATACCCCAACAGCTTCGGCATCATTCAAACTACATATTTAACGTTCAACATACTCATACCTATCAAACATTTTTTGAATATTCTCAATGATTATCAATGTGTTTCCTATGGTAAACACACCATCCGATTAGTACGAGCTGGAGATGATAGCAACTGTTTCAAAATAGATGAGACTGCTGGTACAGTAGCATCAAAGACGGAAGTTAAGCTGAACATTGAAAATATCGAATTGAAAGTCAAGCTAATCTTTCCTCATGATCAAATTAAATTGCAACTTTTGAAAGCTATCCAAGCCGACACTCATATTCTCATACCGTTCAGAAAATGGGAACTTCATATGCTGCCTGGTCTCACACAAGGTGGAAAAAATGAAATATGGGCCGTCAAGACTTCTTCGTTTTTCGAAAGCCCTCGCTATGTGATTGTATGTTCCAGAAAGTCAACAATGATCCAACGCAATTCAACCATATAAGTATCACCAATATAACGTTAACTCTGAACGGTGAAAATTACCCCAAAGAAAATATGCATCTGAATTTTGAGAAAATTAATTTCTTGCAAGCATATTTCAACTTCACACAATTCGGTCTTACCTATAAAATGACTAATCGACATAATCATCTCATCAACACCACTGACTTTATACAAAAAACTCTCTTTGTCATCGATTGCTCTAGAAGGAAAGAAAGCATCAAAAGTTCCAGTGTTGATGTAAAACTTGAAATCGAAGCATCCGAGGGATTTCCACAAAATACACGAGCTTATTGTATCATTGTGCACGACACTGTCATTGAACACCTCCCACTCAGCGAAATTATCAAGAAATGGAACTGAACATGTGATTTTGCTGCAGTATCAATCGAAGAGTCAACATGAGAATAGCTGTCGTAGATATTCAAGGTTTCATCATCGAGCAATAATTCCATCCTGAGCAGATAGCTATTAGGATCGGAATTCAATATAGTAACTTCTTACTGTTGCCAAACATACCATTTTCCTATTTGAGTAAAGAAGGTCGTTGTACCGCCTGTTACTTCGAGCGAAACGTTCACGGATTGAGGTATTCCTCTAGCTTTGTGGAATATAATCAATTGGATGCCATCCTCTTGAAAAATCTACAAGGTATCGATATCGTTCATGTGCGAGGTCATCAAAAACGTGACTATCTAACAGCGAAATTTCACGAGTTGGATATACCTACACGCGTCGTGAATTTGGAGGAGTATGACAATACGACATGGATGGTTCCCATATTCGACAATAACAACAACGAAGGTGTCTCACCTTGTATGCATCACATTCACAACCAAACCAAATAAAATTGCTGTCTCCAAAACGCAGATATTCTATACAAATGGCTTTGTGATATGTTACCAAAATAAAAATCTATAATAAATTTCTATTCGAAATGTTTTATTTATTTTTTTTAACTAACCTCAACACCTGATGATGATGGTGACAACGTTTTGAAATCTCTCCAAACCCCCAATGCCCCGTTTGTTCGTTGCCCCCCACTCTTCCCCCCTTTTCCCAACTAACACGAAAAAACGCATCTGACGTATTTTGAAATGTCATTGCTGAATACCTCCATTGCCCCATTTTCAAATGTTTTCCATTGTTTTTATTTCAATTGAGACACCCTGTACACATTGAAGAATCGCACGCCAAAACGATAGAGCCTTGTTGAACTTTTTTTGAATGACGTATTTTGAGACACCCTGTACATATTGAGGTCATGTTTTTTTCTTCAATATGATTTTTCATTCATTATTATTATTATTATTATTATTATTATTATAATACCTGAGACAACCTGTATGACAGCCATGTTTTTTTCTATTACGTTGGCAGACATTTTTTTTCTTTAACGCATGTGGCCATGTTTTTTTTTATCCAAGTTTTCGTTAATTATTATTATTATATCATTATTTTCCACGCTGACGTATTTGAGACACCCCGTACATGTTTTTTTCCTAAACGATGAGACACTCTGTATGACAGCCATGTTTTTTTCTATTACGGTGGCAGCCATGTTTTTTTTCTTTAACGCCCGTGGCCATGTTTTTTCTTTAATCCGATTTTTCGTTCATTATTAATATTATACCGTTATTTTTGTAGTTCCACCGCGCCCTTATCTATCAAATGAATCTACTCGATGCTCATTCCATCCTTCTATCCTCTTTCCCACTCACTACCGTAATTACGTCCCCTAGGGAATACGTCCCAGAAGTCTCTTACCCCCTCTACTGTATTGCTTCCTGTATATAGAAAAATGTACATTTGAAAGATATTGAACTTGTAATTTATTTCTAGTAATATTTTAATGATATGTACAAGAGAACTATTGATTTGATTTGACTTTGATGATTCTCTACAATATGTCTCTTGAACCTCAAAAACATCTGAATATACTTTATTCAAAGTCGTATTCGAATATTTGTTCCATTGTGAATACATATTTGCTCATGAAACAGTTTTGTGGTGTAAATTATATATTCCTGGAAACAAAAATGAACACGACTTTCACTTCAATCCAGATCCTCTTGTATTTATTTTACTTGTAGTGCACTGTTTGGATCCTTTCGGGTAGAAATGAATATTTAACACCAAACCGTAAATTTCAACACATCTTCACGTGTTTCAATCACCAAGTAATCATCTTCAAGAGGTCGATTAAATTTAATCTTCCTTTTGTGTATAGTTCTCAAAGACATATACGAATGATTGCTCACTACAACAACAAATGATTCTAGTTTTGGGAAAACGTTTTAGACATTCATTTTTCGAATTGGAAAAATTGTTTGGAATCGTCAGAATCCTCATATCACGAATACTATTTCCCATTTATGAACGAATTATGATTCTTCCATTTCATTCTACTAAGCTATAACTAGTAGAATCAAAAATGCTCACTGAGGGCAAGTTATGAAAACTGTTTATTAGCGACCAGAATTTATAATTAACGATATCCAGACGGGTGATAACCGAGAAAAGAAGGGTTTGAAAATTTGCTTCATCTATTAACTCGAACAGGATATGCCGCATATTAAAGAATAGAAAGAACTGCATTAGCTGAAGAAACTGAAACACTGCCCTCTTGGAAATTACAGAAGATCATCATATCTTGCATAGATAAATATACAAACGAACTGACATAAACCGGACTGTGATACAAAGAATTTAGAAAAAGAATAAGTTTCATCCGTACCGTTTTCAGTTACATCCAGAGTTATCAGATGACTTTGAGAAAATAGTAACATTTTGTGAATGGACACTGCAACAGTTTCTACAAGACAGATATTTTTTCAATTATGTTACATTTTCCGATGAAGCAAGGTTACATAAAAATGGGTTTGTAAATTTTCATTATCATCCAACCCCTATTTATTCGGAACTACCAGTCAGACAAAGTGATCCCTAAATGTATGGAGCGGCATGATTAGAAATTTCATCGTTGGGCCATATATCTTTGAGGGATGAGTAAATGGCTTGATTTATCTCGATTATTTGGAAAACCAATTACCACAATTAAGTAATTATTTATCTGTTCACCATGCTATTTCTGTCATTATTTAGACACTGTATTTCATAGAAGAACAGACAGCGTATATGAAAAATACAAGTTCATTTTTGAAAAAAGAACTCGCTTGTTGAATGTGTAATGTTGAGTACATCATGAAAATATCAAATACCAAACAGTAAACGCACTTGTGAAATATACATAGACATATACATGGACATTGAAGTACGGAATATGAAGTAACTTGTTGAATAAACAATGTTGATTACATTTTTGAACAAGGTAACAAATACCCAAAAAAGTTCGGTAAAAACTGATTTTTTCCTCCACAAAAATGACTTTCGTTGAATATTTTTGAACAATAAGATCACGTATGAAGTATGAAGGGATTTGTTTTGGAAATGTTTCAAACATGGAATTGAACTCACTTGTTCAATGGACGCTGAATTATTAATAATTATGATAGCAATCAAAAGTTTCTCTTCAGAATGAAAACAATGTGAATTCTGTTGATATCAATGTCAATAAATAATCATAGGAAATCATCAAAAACGCATTTTTTCTTATTACTTATAGGTTTCTATAGTGAATCAAGCGTAGACAGACATTCCTGCAATAACAGTCGACATGAATTGCACGTTGAACATGAGAAAGCAATTTGGAGGCACGTTGAAATGCTTCAAATACTGGGTGAGCAGTATTCACCATATATTCACCATTATATGTGAAGGACAAATCTTTGTCTGAAATTAAATCAATTTCTGAGTGTTCTTTGAGAACAATACTATCCGTGTATCTGAAATTCTATGAGGAAAAGAGCAGACAGTGAATTGTTGAAATTAGTTGACACTACAATTATAAATCGTGCCATTCAGAACGTAAAGATTTTTCTAAAAAATTCATCTACATTCCATGAACCGAGCATTGTTTCTGTTCTGTGGCAAAAACTTGATATCTTCCGCACCTTTTTCATCGTAGAGATAAAACAAACAATACACGTCTTGGCATACAGTTGACAAATTTGATGAAAGGGCGATTTCTAATTATGAACTGTTCATGAATTCAAATGAATTTCATAAAAAAACAATTGGGTTTGTTTCCGTCTAAAATAGCAGAATGACTATGACATATTCAAAAAACAAAATAAAAACGTCTTGATGCGAGATTTCCACTTGACAGTTTACAAAACTGCGACACGTGTTTCGCATCTTTAGGCGATTTTGCATCTTCAGGCGTCACAATACCCCCCTTTTGACAAAACATTGAGAGACAGCAAAAAAGCACAAGTGTCCTGGTTGAGATATTTGAGGATGTACAACTCTAAGATTGTGTACAATTTCGTTGGTCAATATTTGAGGATGTACAACTCTGAAATTGTGGATAATTTCGTTGGTCAATTCGAATCCACGATGAAGCGCACATACCGTGGACACTCGTCAGTAACCTCCGATTCTTTCTGGGATTTGTCTCTTCCTATATCACCAAAAAGTAGCCAATTGAGATTGTTGCAATGCTTGGATTCCCCCACAAGAGAGAAAACTCTGAATGAATATGAAAAACCGTCGTAGTGGAGGTTCAAGGAAAAGAGAAAATGCACAAATTTCCTGTCTTTCCATATTTCAATGCTTCATTCAAAAACATTTTATTCAACGGAAAGATTATGAGGCAAATTAACTGTTGACATTGTATTACTTGTCCGTGTTCGTGTATCTCTAAGGAGTCTAAGGCCTGAATATTGGTTTTAACGTCGTGTCTCACGAAAGCGAAAGAGAATTCGAGCGGCCATAGGACCCAGGAGACAGAACACCAAAGCAACCCCAGCTAGGCCATTTAAGGAAAAAGCTTTCCTTTCCTATGTCAAAAATGTCACAAACCGGATTGGTAGAATCTTAGTGAAGCACGACGTGCAACAAAAAGCATCAGGCAAAGTCTCAGGTCAGCGAAGGACCCCAGAGAATCTTTAGCAACGCCAAGAGTATACCAGATTCAGTGTAGCTGCGGGTCGGTCTACATCGGAGGCACAAAACGAAGTATCTCCGAACATGAGAGTAACTGTCGCCTCAGACAAACCTACAAGTTGACTGTGGAAGAACATGCTCTCAACAAAGAAGGTACCCATATTATTTCATTCGAAGACAGTAACACTCGACAGTACCCAAAATTACTACCCAAGAATATACAGAGAGGCAATAGAGATTCAAAAGCATAGGGATGATTTCAATAAAAAAAGAGACAATGAATATTAATAAAAGCTGGCTACCTGTCTTTAGAAGTACACGAACACGAACAGGTAATACCATTAAGAACGATATAAATAGAGCGCCCAGTACGGAAATAGTAGTCAATGCGTTGGATACAACAGGAACATCAGGTTAATATAGCCGACTGTGTAGTGTATGGATTCATATACGAGTACCTATAGAATCAAACCTCTCATTCGGGGTCAATTTAATAACCTTTTGTGTCCAAGGTCACCAAGGTCACCATGGACTTCAGTTTTTTTCAGCGGTGATATTCTGAACATTATGAATTATAATTTACCTCTTCTCATGTAGGTACATCTCGCTAAGTGTAACTGAAATGCAATATAGAGATTTGATACAAAAAAATGTCTATTAGAATTCAATAGAGCTCGACCTACTTTTCAGTACTGAAATCGAGAGAACCGTATCATTAGACATAATGAGGTTATGAAATATACTCCATAGTTACATTTTTACATATTATATTTTCTCGATATAGCTAGATGATATTAATAGCTTTAAGCATTTCAATAACACGTCAATAATGGAAGTGATATATTGGAATAATTACATCATATCCAAGACAGTTTCTTTGATACTAGATTGATTTACTTACCAACGTACTGTAATAATTGTAACTTTTACTTCACATTTTGAACTGTTAAAAATATGGTCATGAGTATTGATATAAATACTTTATTAATAATCGATGAGTCATTTTTTCGTTTCCTGTTAATGAATGTGTATATACATCTAATACTCTTAGGATAACGAGAAAAACTCAGATGAGTTGAGATACAAATTTACAACAGCATTTACGAAAGACTATCATGTGAATGAATCATGAGTAACTTTCACGTAATTTTTATTACATAGTGTTGTTTGTTCATGAATTTCTGAACTTTAGATGTTTCACGGTACCTATAGTGTTTTACTCTAAAACAAGTAGTACTCACGACAAAATTCTAGATGGAGATGAAATTTATCAATTTAAAATCAGAGCAACTACCAAAGAAATAGAAGAGTAGAAAAACGGGATATAGCGAAAAAAAAATATTCAAAAAATTACAAATCAATTAAAAAAAGGCAAGAGGAAACTGTCTTCCTAAAGCATTCAAAAAAATAATGGGAATAATTCATTCATATTCCAAATCATCAGAATTTTGAAAACTCTATAAAGAATCTAGAATAACAGGAGAAAACTCCAAAGAGAAGAAGTTCACCTGAAATTCAAATATATTGCAGGTGATCATCCTGGTTAACAGAGATTTTCGTAGACAGAAACAGGTAGCTTGGGTTCTCATTCAATACATCCTTTTTCAATTGTGATAGGAGAATGAACCTCTGTGAGTAGGTATGCACAAACATATTGAAACTAGCGAATCAATAATAAATTGAAGAAGTAAGTGATTCCATCCATTATGTACAAATAATCTACTGTGGATAAAATATAAATGGGATCCGAAGGGAGTTTGATTTCAACAAGGTGATTCTCATTATATTTCTTCATTGCAAAAGACCCAGTGCTGTATGTTAGCTCTCAAATTATATAAATATATTAACTTTACTTTTCAGTTATATGATAAAAATAAGAAATAGAATTGTAGAAGAATATATTTCGCCTGGTAGTCCTGGATAAGGCGGTACTGATGAAAGTAAAATCGAGAACGGGTGTATTTACCGACCTTCCTTTTGAATAACAACATGCTATACGCATCCTACATCCTACCCACAACCCTACGGTGAATGATCAGTATGTGGAAAAAGAAAAATCTTCACTACCTACCCTGTTGAAGGAAGATTGAAACTGAAAGTGAATCAGGAAACTTTGTTATATTCACATACAAATTGTTAGTAGCGATTTAATAACTGTAGCCGGTTGGGTTGGTGTGAGAGGTTCCAATCGACAGCAATGTGCAATGCTCCATCGCCTCAACCCAACTCAAAACGTACCCCATGACTCGCTGAATTGTGTTGTATTTTAACATTTCCTAAAAATGAGGCCCACACTTGACTCCAGTATGCCTACGCACGCCAACATAGGCCCATTGGCTCACAGGATTCAGTTGTAGATTTATTGGCGTTACTTCAAAATATGTTGATATAACCTCACCAGTCACCAGAACATTCCAAAATCAAACATAGTATAACTACACTATTTCTTTTTATTTTTTTTTACTTCCTCTCTCTGACAGCTTCAAATATTAATTTCCAATCCGAAGCTGGCCACATCAACTATTCTTTATTCCTTGACCTTGAAACGAAGTTTCAAACTTCGTCCCTATGATATGTGATGAAATTGATCGATCCTTGATGAAAATTCATAAGGTATGTGTGTTTCACTATAAAATAGCTTCCTCGGGCGTGTTCATGATAAAATTATTTTAACTGCTTCCCCTGATGGCTTTGGATATTAGGGCATTAGGTTTTCTTCATTTCTTTTCAGTTGAATGAAATTTCAAACTACGACCGTATCAGTATTTCAAAAGTAACCCCTAAATGTATTCGGTGTTCCATGAAAATTACCATGAGGCTGAGAAAAACTTATTCTCTCTCAGTATGTGGGCACTACTACTCGTAATGAGACCTCATTTTGCTGTATTGAGTGGAAAGTCGATGGCGTTATTGAATAGTGTGGGTGTAAGAGAGATAACTCAACTGTCGGGTCATTTGATGAGATAAGGGCCTTAGAGGGCCGAGAATTATTAGTGAATTCATGATATTGAAAAGGATAATTGTTTTGTTCTGGGAACGTCTACAAGAATTCTAGAAATGTCAAAAAATATAAAGGTGAACTTTGAATGGAAGTATGAAAATAAATACTAATAGAAATATCATTCTTTATTTATATGAGATGAATCAATTGGATATTATGTGGAAAAATTAAATATAATTCGAAAAACGGAATTTCATGAAATGAAAAATTTGCCATCGAAGCCATTGTCATTGATTTATGGAATTGGAACAATTTTGTTTTAGTATAAAGAAGTATGTATGTATGTATTCAAGAAACACTTCATTGATTTTCACTAAAACAGTTTTACAAAAACGCAACACATGTTTTGCTATACAATGGCGTGTCTTTACTTTTATTAAACAGTTTAATGAAAATCTCACAATAAAGTGCTTTTTGAATACGTTATAGGTTTTTTTCAAGTATCGGCGGAATCAATCACATATAGAAGTGAGTGTTGGTGAGGTTTGACTCAGTAAAAATGTTTATTGAAAAAAGGGAAATTTATCATTATTAGCAGACTGTAATGTCGTCACGTCAGAGGGGTTGATGGAGTGTGAAATAAGATGAGAAATAGTTTCGCATCTTTTTTACGATTTTATGACACTTTTCTTGAGCAAAACATACACTTGTTCCTGAATTGAGGAAAAATATTCATTACTTCGTATATTTGATGACCCTTTTCATTTATTTCAACATTTGAGATATATATAGTTTGTTTTTCGGGCTACACGAACACTGTTTTTTGAATTTCTAACTCGACATATTTTTTCGTTTTCACATTTTGAATACAACGTTTGAATTGTTGCAAAAAGAAAAAAATATATGAGAAATTATTTCTTCAAAACAGTTGATGCTTGGTTTTTTATAACCGTATGGCAAAGATGAATGGTTAGGTGAGAAAATAATGTTTTGGTTTCTGTACGCGTGATTACGTCATATCAGTTGATACCCCGTTTACTCTTGGAGGTTACGCAAATAAGTTCAGATTTGGGTTGAATCATTTTATTTCAAATAGTTAGGTACGGAAACGCAGAATGGCCAAATATTTTTATTATTGATTTCTTATAAATTTCGACTTTGAAACTCGAAATTCCGAGAGTACAGCCACAATTTCGAGTTTAAAATAAAAATTTTGACATCATAGTCAAAATTTCGTCGGAATATCTGTGAAACCGTAGTTAACTCAACCGTAGTTGAGTGACGAAGTTTCGACTAAACAAAAGACAAAGATCAAACAATGTACTACAGTATTGTACACAATACAAAAAAGTCCGCGATGATATGTCTATCTCTTAGGTATAACAATTTTCAATCCTTGAGAAATAATGGCTTATTAACGAAGCGATTTTGAAGAATACAGCATTTTTCCTTATCCAATTGATAACATTACATACATTGTGCATTTATTCTAGATTGATATGGCCCTTTACAGCATTTCATTCAAATGAATATTTTCGAAGATATTACAGATTCAGAATGCAGACATAGCGGTTGTGGCGGTACCGGCCGGGCGGCCGGCGGCGCGTGCCTATAAATAGCGCGTAGAAGGCCGCTCTTTGCTATAGCACTTTATCATTAGCAACGATTGCAGGCGTTTATTTGTATATTTAGTATCAGCATCGCCACCGTGCGGAGCCGAGCCAGTTCGCTGGTGATTTATAATTTGAGACGAGTTGGGGCCGAAACGTTCGCTGATTTTCATTGATTGCTAGTGAAGAATTGATAACATTAGTGGGATTGAAAACCATATTGAATAGTTGGTAAGGATGGTTGATAATTTTTGTTTGAGACTGGTTTTATCGTTGGTTAAATTGACGTCAAAATGAATTCAACATTCTGTCAAACAACTTGATACTAGGTTCTCTACAATTTGAGGGTATGAGGGTAATATAAGGGTATAGATATTTTATTGAACTTTTTTGCGAACAAACCCTCTGTTCCATTTTTTTTCATCGAACTGTTGAACGTCGCAGGACCAAATTTCTTGTATCCTAATAAATATACGTCCTGTTAAACGGTATCAGTGAATTATGTAAATAGAGTCTTTATCGACAATATACTTTCACAGTTTTACGAAGAACATAAAAAACTGGTACTATTTTCCCCAGTAGTACGTCAGGTAGAATCAGCTGTTTATTTTGTGTTTATATTATTGCTCCGTTATTTATTTGATCCCGACTGAATGAATACCATCCTAGATCAAATTGCCACTCTATCGCGATAGAAATCCCAGGTCGCCAATGAGATTTGAAAATCATACGTTATTTGTTAATACACCGTACCACCGATGGAGGGCACAACTCTCCCATCATCGGACACCGCCGTAGAACTTTATTTCAAACAATTTCGAGAGCATCTACCAAGACAGTTCAGACGAGTTCAGTTGAGTTTTCGTCTCAGTTCCAGTATCAGTTCCAGCTCCGCTCGAGTCCGAGCCCCGATAAATAAAGGCAAATCGGTAGACAAAAAAGTAAGTGGATGAAAATTTCCTCAGTTTGTTTGATATTTCGACAAATAACTGATTGTTTCATATTGAAGGCCGTGTGAAAACATCCTTGCTACCGAGTGGTCAATTGTATTGATACTGTTGATTATTTTATTTTGAGGAAGGCCGTGTGCTAAACACCCTTCATATCGATGTTGTTGATTATTTTATTTTGAAGAAGGCCGTATGCTGAACATCCTTCATATCGATATACTGATTTTATTTTACTTGGGCCGTGTGATGAACACCCCACATTCCGATTAATTATTATACTGGGTGTACCATTATATTGTTGTTATAATTTATCGAGGGCTGTATGCCAAACACCTCTCAAGTTGATACCACCGTATATTGCTAATTATCTGATTCGAACCGAGAATCACGAATCCTCCTACGAGAGCTTTGAATGAGCTCAGCACTTGTGCTTACCGTTTGCCGTAGTCTCCTAACTGTCTGTCGATGCTTGGCATGATGAATGCGTAACTTTTGTCCGCTTTCTTCCGCTTGTAAAAATAGTAGTAGATTTATTTTTATTGATACCTGTATTGATGTGTTGAAATAAATTTGATAACGTTTGATTTATTTGTTTCATTTTACTTCTAACTGAAAGCAGCAGGTACCCAGGATTCGAACCCAGGACGGCAATTAAAGCCTGCCGCACTGGTTACAGTTGATTTACTCAATACCATAGAGACCCCTGGTGTATTGCCTTCTTCACTGACGCTTCCCGGAGCACGTGGAGCACACCACGCCGAAAGCTGGCGCCCGAGGCAACCCGTAACCTGGACTCGGCGTCAAAGTGAACAGTAACGCGTAAAGGGCGTTACAAACTTCAAAAATTCACTAAAGATTTCAAAATCACAATTATTTAAATTGTGATTTTGAAATTTCCACTCTAACACTGTTACTAGTAAAACGAAGCCATACCTCACTCCTTTTCTAATGAAGGAGGTGTCGTCTTCCAATGCATGGAAGACTCGCTATAAAAATGAACTCGTTCGACTCATTTTAAGCAAAATTTGAGTTGAAACATTCCAGATGCGTCAAAGAGCGTCTCAGAACCGTCAGAGAGCGCAACTGACCATTCAGAAGTGTTTTATAAATATCTAGAAAATTTCACGATACGTTCAGAAGCATTTTGAAACGTATTTAGAAGGATTCTAGAAATATCCAACAAACAAACAATTATAAATGTCTAGAAGCGTTATGTTTATACAACGTCTATGAACGTTTCTAGAATGCTTCTAGGCGTTTTGTGAATGTTTTTTAATGGTTTTTGGACACCCTCTGGTTCGCCTGGAACGCTTCGATGCAAATTCTGTCCGTGTCATGTGATTGGGGTAGTGATTACTTTTATTAATAGCGGACTGTATGTTTGTTAGGATACTTCAGAATAATCTAGAAGATAAAAAATCCTCTCCAGAAAGTTTACAACTAACTTCTATAGGACAATAGTTACACAGATGTTTATAGAAGTCAGTTCTCTCTCTTCAACAATAAAACTTGGGGAAGATTGATTTTTGGTAAAGAAAGTTTTGGCCTTCTGCTTCTCCATCTTGATACAAAAAATGTGGGAATCTTCTAAAGAAAGGAAGGAACCAATTTCAAAAAATCAACTCTATACGAAGATGTGAAGATCATGCAAAAAAATAACTCTCAGACACAAAGTGGAAGAAAATTCCCTTTCAAAACAGCTATTTTTAAATAAACAAAATTACACAAAAAAAATACTTCCGAAACAAATACTTTTATATAAACGCTGAATTATACAAAAAACACTTTTCTCTATTTCGTTTGTATGCCAAACATTCGTAATGAAATCAAATCAGATATCATTCACAGGATTTCTACATAATATGATTGATGAAAGAAGTTGCATTTCCTTTACATGGAACACTATCATCCTCACTGCTAGACATTCGATGTTTCGCCGTGAGGCACTTACTTAATCGGCTTTTCAGTAGCAAATTCGGAGAACATCATGAGAAAAAACACTCAATTTCTTCATAAGTAGGACTTTTTGTCACGGAAATGGTCGAATTCACCCATGTAGTCGATGAAACTACGTAAATATCATTCATTTGCTTATTTTCAGTTTCAGACATAGGAATATTGTTCAAATTGAAAAGATATATTTTTAGGAATGATTGATTTTTGGAAAAAAATCTGTTTAAAATCTGTTTTTCCGTTATTCAGCTGCCGCCCCCATACGAACGACAACTCTCAGAAGTTGAGAAACTTGTGCGAGCTAAGGACTAACGAGGTCCTACCTTTCAACGTGTGATTCCTAACACGGTTGCAGAATCATTCCAGCTTAAACCAGATAAATTCTCTCGAGAAAAATATCTGGTCGAGGCGGGAATCGAAAACACGACCTTCCGATCGTGAGTCGGACGCACTACCACCGCGGCCAATTCCACAAAGCACAAAGCACGAATTATATACAGAATGATATGAAATATTATTTGAAGCGAATTCATCACGACCAAAATGAAATGTTTTATGTCTTAGAAGATGAGAACATTATCAGAAAATGAAAATTCGTGTCTGAACCTGAAACTCAGAGATATTTTATAACAGAAAATACCGTCAAACGTCATCAAACCAGTCAAAATTCATTGTTATTTTTTTAATTTTCTTCTGTTTTCGTACAAAAAGGGAAATCACCAAATATAAAGCTCAAAGTTTCAAGCATTTATAAGTATCAACACTGCCAAAATAATCACAATAGTTTTTTATATATTTTCTGGAAGGTTGGTGGGTTTCACTCCGTACTAGAGGGTGAAACTGATCGCCACTTACTTTTCACGATTTCATTTCACGATTATTTATCCCGTTTTTAAAAAACATTACCATTTTGAAATAAAATAAAAGTTGAAAAACCTCAGTTTACTATCAGGCAGGAGCCAACCGCACATTTGTGGTTTTAGTTAATAGATCTTGTGTTTACAAGAAAACTACCAAAATCACCACGGAGGCAGCTATAGCTACCTGTTTAACATCCGGGTCCAGGCAATAATACAAATACGAAGGTTATCGAGTGTCTTGATATAGATAAAGAAGTTATTGATCTGACATAGCACTCAAAAAATTGGCAAACCATAGACACGTGTTTCGGGCTTTTGGCCTATCCATCAGTATGGTGCAGCCAAGTCTAAGGATGGACAAAACTTGGTTACCAAAAGAAAGAAACACAAATGCACGGAGCCACCAGCAGGAGCCAGCCCCACATTTGTGGTTTCAGTTGAAAAATCTTGTGTTTACAAAAAAACTATCAAAATCACCACGGAGGCAGCTATAGCTACCTGCGTAACATCCGGATCTAGGAAATAATACAAATACGAAGGTTATCGAGTGCCTTGATATAGATAAAGAAGTTATTGATCGGACATAGCACTCACTATGCCCTAGCAATTCCATCGGAAAACGAATTCAAATGTTTCTAGAAATGATATGACACCGAGAAAGATAAATGCAGTTAAGCTGCTGGAAAATAATTCCATGAAAATCAGAATATGAATAGATAAGTACTATTTCAATCATTCCCATACTGACTCCAATTCAAGAGCCACCTTTCTCGATGTCATATCATTTCTAGAAACATGTGGTTTCGTTTTCCGATGGCATTTCATGTTAGCTTCCCAAATTTCTGCTACCGCAGTTGTCGGCCGTTTGGTCAAACCAGCAGTTCTGACATTAAAACTTGGCACGTTGACTTGGGTGTCACACCAATAGGTGATTCCACTTATGTCTCGCTTGCGTTCACGCAGTTAATTTTATCAAGTACTGTTCTTGGTTATTCACATATTGTCTTCGATCGAGGACCGCCTGCCCGGTACTGACGATGCCCAATAGGCTGAAACAGCTGTCTACCGGTGGCTCTTGAATTGAAGGCAATATGGGAATGATCAAAATAGTACTCATCTATTTATATTTTGATTTTCATGGAATTATTTTCCAGCAGCTTGACTGCGTTAACCTTTCTCGATGTCTCATATCATTTCCAGAAATATGTGAATTCGTTTTCCGATGGCATTCCAGGTTATCTTCCCAAATTTCTGCCACCGCAGTTGTCGGTTGATTAGTCAAACCAATCTTGGCAAGTTGACTTGGGTGTCACACCTATAGATGGTTCCACGTATGTCTCGCTTGCGTTTACGCAGTTATTTCCATTAGGTACTTTTCTTGGTTATTCACATATTGTCAACTGCGTTGGACGCTTACTAAACATAATAAATAGTTCGTTGACCCTCAGATACTTCCCCAGAAGGTGGAAGCATGCGATCATCGTCATGATCCCAAAACAGGGTCAGAACCCGCTGTTCCCAACACAAAACTATCGCCCGATCAGTATACTCTCTTCTGCGGCTAAGCTGGCTGAAAGAGTTATTCTCCAAAGGCTAAGCGAAGAAGTTGAGGACCGTTGAACAATTTGGCTTCAGGAGAGACCACTCCACTGAGTTACAGGCTCCAAGGCTGGTCGAAAACATCATCCACGAGTTAAACACCAACAAAAAAGTGCACATTGTTCTATTAGATATCTCGAAGGCCTTCGACCGTGTTTGGCATGAAGGTCTTCTGCACAAATTGAACACTTTCGACCTGCCTCAGGGCCTCGTCCGGTGAATCGGGTCTTTCCTGAAAGACAGGACATTTCAGGTTAGAGTAGAGGGATCTCTGTCTGATAACAGAGAGATCCTTGCTGGAGTGCCACAGGGGGCCGTGCTCTCTTCGACGTTGTACTCACTTTACACCAGTGACCTTCCGAGGCCCGAGCGTGTGAAGATATCTCTGTACGCCGAAGACACGGCTCTCCTCTCATCTTCCATAGGTCGGGAGCTCGGCGTCGTCTATATACAATGTGCATTGGACGACCTCGAGCGCTGGTACCTTGATTGGAAGATCCAAGTGAACCCGGATAAGACTCAGGCAATAACAATGGGAAGACTGAAATCTTCTCCGGCCAGAAAAGTGAGAATCTCTGGAAGGAAGATTGACTGGCAAGCGCGGTTAAAGTACCTCGGCCTTTTAATAGATCGTAGGCTCACTTGGAACCCGCACATAACGAGTGTCAAATCAAAGATCGAGGGTCGGATAGCACATCTGTACCCTCTGATCGACAGAAAATCTAAAAGAGTCTCAAAAACAAAATTACCATCTATAATATGATGTTCAAGCCTGTCATCATGTATGCTTCAGGCGTCTGGGGACAAGCGACGAAATCTAATATCACCATTCTGGAGGCATTGCAAAACAAGCTGATAAGGATGATTGTGAATGCTCCTTGGTTCGTGCAAATAATCACAAAACCAGAAAAAATTCCGGAGAAACCAGCAGTCACGAAAGCTGTCAAATCAATAAAAAGGAAGTTGATCTCTAACAACCTCACCGCAGTTGGAACCGTATGAACGTGAACAACTACATAACAGAAAACGATCTTAGTATGATGAACCACCCACACACAAAATTTGAAAGACAAATTGATATCCTAGTGAAATCCAACAAACAGATTTTTAACAACAAAACATTGAACAGATACACAGTCAACAATCCAAAAGCATCAAAACTCAACGCACAGATAAAGATACTCAAGGAAAATAAACCTATAAGACAGGTTATCAATTTCACCAAAGCACCTTCATACAAAATTTCAAAAATCATAGCCGATGAACTGAAAAACAAAATCAACAGGAACAACAACCACAGCGTCGAAAATTTAATGGAACTCACAGACAAAATCTGGCTTAATGCCCTTCTGACATGTTGCACCATCTTTGTGTTTTCTCTGCCGATACATTCTGTTTTCATTTCCCCTTCAATTTGACGTGCTGTACATGACGATCCGAATATTATTAACGAAGATGCGGCTTAGTGCCCTTCTGACATGTTGCACCACTTTTGTGTTTTCTCTGCCGATATATTCTGCATTCGTTTCTCTTTCACTTGATGTGCTGTACATGACGATCTGCTGTACATGACGATCCAAATATTATTAACGAAGATGCCGGTTAGTGCACTTCTGACATGTTGCTCCATCTTTGTTTTTTTGTAGATGAGTTCTGCATTCGTTTCCCTTTCATTTGACGTGATGTACGTGACGATTCGACTATTCTTAACGAAGATACGATTAGTGCCGCTTTGGCTGTCTCTTTGTTTTTCTTTGTTAATGAATTCAACATATCTTCTTTCATTTGACGTGTTGCACGTGACGATGCGATTATTATTAACGAAGATGTGACTTGGAGCCCTTCTGACATAGTGTCAAATAATTCTGCATTCGCTTCAATTTCATTTGATGTGCTGCTATATGTCCAAGATGGCAGATAATGAACTGTCGATTTTAGATAGCTCTGATAGAAATTCAAATATCTACTTTCAGTGTTGTAAAAAAAACAGCATAAAATGTGCAGCTGTTTTCCACAAATGTTGTCTTGGAGAAAGTAAATCAGGTAAATTTATTCAAGGTTTCAAAATCGTCTGCAAAGAATACCACAACACAAAATATGAATCCGAGATACAGTTCAATCAAAACTCAAACGAGCCGTACTAGCTCAATAAATGAATTGCAAACAGATAACTTGGAAAAATCGCGATACATCGACAAAATTAAAAATGAGCACAATACGTTTTTGAAAGTATCTCTGAAAATGGAAACTGATCTCCTTAATACAATAACTCAATAGGAACAGATCATATCGGAACTTCCAAGCTTCATAAAAAGAGTAGAAGATAAGATGTGTATGAATATGTCTTCTTCAGAGAATAGTAATACCTTCGAAAAAAAATAGGGTACCTTAAGGGGGAACACTGATGTTCTCACGCTAACGAAAATGTCGGAAGAGGCGCCGTTGCCAAACTTAGAAAATAAAGATCATACTGAAGAAATCAGCATAAATGAAATAAACAAGGGGAATAGGGAAGCGACCAGTTATGAAAATGGCTCCAATCTAGAAAAACTGAAAGTCAAGGGGAAAACCAGTGTTAAAGGTGGAAAATTCAGTTGAAAAAAGTGGAAGTTGCCTCCACATAAATGTTCATAATATTGAGGAGAAAATCGAAATTGATATAACTAAAAGACAAATGACAGAAGCTAGTGAGAAGGCCGATCAAATGACGATCAAAAAACAGAAAGAAACGAGTGCATAGCAAGTGATCATCTCCTCCAGCTCACCAAAGAGGCAACGATTCATTCAGGTAACTGATCCTTCAGTAAAATACTGATTCTACGATGGAAAATCAATTCTTTCCCAAATGTAAGGATATTTCCCTATCTTTTACATGGAAATGACGTTACAATTTCCATAAAATTCTAAAGAAATCAAAAAATGCGGTCAAGCATAGAGAATGAGTCAATTCTGGTCCCAACAAAACAACCGCTATAAATATCAACAATTCGCAATAATTTCCAATATTCCACGTTGTCTACCACGCCGACGACCTGGGCTCGATTCTTATACCGATAGACTTTTTTCAATTGAATTTTCCTCAGCTGCCGATGACTACGTGACTCGTATGTGACAAGGATGCCCGGGGGGTCGAGTGGAGTCCCAACGGGAGTTACGCTCGTTGAATCTCTCCGATACCCATTCCATCCTTCTCTTCATCAAGTACGTCACACGTTACGTTCCTCTCTTCTACTCACTAAAGTCTTTCTGAAACATTTACCAACGACGCGCGAACTTGAACACCTGAGGTGTTGAAAGAAATTCCTATACCGGGTGACCCGGAACCAATTTACCTCCCTGTTTCTTCGTTGTTATTTTATATGGATGTTTCAAATTCGTTACTTTGATTTGATATTATGAATGTACAATTTAGCAGGTATCAAACCAAATATGACCCTTCCGGTTTGACCGGAAGTGTCATTTTGAAAATTACGATTCGGTATAAAATTACCTTTCCAACGATATGTCACAATTATACTTCAAATTCACAATCTGCCGATATAATTAAGATTTAAAAAAAAACATTTTTTGTATTCCACTCGTTATGGAACATTTTTATGAAATTATGTTATAGAAGATTGAACAATATCGTGTAAGTAACAATAATTCATTGCCAAACTTTTTACACAATAAGTTTCATGCAGACTAACTATTTTTACAATTTCAATTCTTCTCCATTTTTCAACACCAATACACTCATTTCTTTCAAATGCTAACTTAGGAATTTTTAAAGTTGGTTAGAAACTCCAATACATATTGAAATACAAAGCTTGAAAAAACTTCCATATTTTTGTTTCCTATTCATTTTCTATGAAGGAATTTTTTGCTATACCTACATTTGTATTGAACCTTTCAACTTCATCTCAATTGGCTATGATATTGAATTTTTTCTATAGGCCTGGTATTTTGGAAACTGCAAAATCAAACACAACAAAATATTATTTCGATAATTTTTCTACAAAATAGTAGACATTTGGAGCATGTATAGTTTTCTAACTCAATTCAAAAGAAATCGAACACCTATGACAGACTCAATCAATCTAATTATTTGAAATGTCGCCCGTTAACGTCAATAAATTTTTGTATTTTTTCGGGGCATGCCCGCATAACATTCACTAGTTGAGCCGGAGTTATTTCAGTGATGGCTCTCCTCACCCTGTCTTCAAGTTCCTCTTTGAAGTCTTCTACAAGAATAAACTTCAAGTGAGCCCAAACAGAAAATCCATTGGCGTGAGGTCTGGCGAACTTGGTGACTAATGAACTGGACCATTTAAAATTTGTAGATACCCTTCACCTGTTAAAGCTCCATCAAAAATAATTGGTCCCACTATTCTGATTCCAAAAATTCCTACCCAAACATCGAATCTGAATCTTTCCTGGTGTCTTCCTTCTCTGAACACATGCGAATTTTCTTGTGCCCAATAACTTAAATTATTTCTTTTGAAATGACCATTGTTTGTAAAGCATGATTCATCAATGTATAGAATATTGTAATGGAAATTTTGGATTTTCGCTTCTTTTCTTATAATCCAGTTACAACACACAATCCTTCTCTGCGCATCATTTTCATACAAATGTTGATGAATTTGGTATTTAAATGAAAGATAGCGGTATCTTTCCAAAATTTTTCTTGCTGTTTTTCTAGGCACCCCAGCCTCATATTCGATCTGCCTTGATGATGTATTTGGATCATTTTCAACCGATACTAGAACAGTGATCTCCGTATCTTCGCTTACAATAACATGTTTCCCATCATGATTATTCTGTTCTTTCCCGAACTGTGACTCCAATATTGCAAAACAGTTTCTACTACTCGGTTGCGGAAGGTGAGGATATCTCTTCTGGCACAGACGCAAGGCTAAACAGGAATTTTTCCTTGCTTCTCCATAAATCAACAGCATATCAACTTTTTCAGTTTGGGAAAATCGGTAGTCGTTGTTCATTTCACAAATGATTATCTTCGACATTCGAAATGTCAACAGTGGCCTAAAGACAACGACAGAACAATTCAACAAATTCAATTCCATAGTCAACCAACATGAAGTTGAAAGGTTCAATACAACTGTAGGTATACCATGGAAATTATCTTCATAAAAAATAAATAGGTAACAAAAATATGGAGGTTTTTTCATGATTTGTTCTTCAATATATATTGGAGTTTCTAACTAATTAAAAAATTCCTAAGTATGATTGTGAAATATCATTGAGAAGATAATTCTATACCGATTCGTAATTTTCGAAAAAATACATACTTTCCTTAAATTGTATGCGCTTTCGATCAAACCGAAAGTGTCATATTTGGTTTGATACTTGCTGAATTGTAGATTCATGACATCAAATTGAAGTACTGAATTCGAAACATCCATGTGAAATATCAACGAAGATACAGGGGGGTGAATTGGTTCCGGGGTCACCCGGCATATTGAAATATAGGAATATAAGCTCAACGTAAGAGTCCACGAAATCAATAAAATGAATGAATGAATGAATTAAGCAATAAATTTTATAAAATCAAAATCCATTTTCAACATTCACATTCAGCTACTTATTATAAATTGTGACCCTTAAGTGTGATGCATGGATCGTTCAGAATTGTTTCCCGGTTCTAAGCCTCCCCCCACAACTATGACGTATTATTTGCTTTTTTTTTGTGTTTAGTGAAGTCAAGGCGATGTGACCTTGAAGTGTCTGGTGCATGGATCGTTCAGAATTTTTTTTTCATATGAGATTTTGTGTATGTGTGTGTGAGAAAGAATACACGGTACAGAGTTTCATCATGTGCTTGTCTATGTACAAACATACGTCTGCATACTTCAAAGATCCTCCAAGTGATGAATGTTCAATCGGTGTGAGCCCACCAAGTTAGTAGTGGTGTGACGTCATAGCAGCAACCGATCAACGGTAAGAGAGCGAGATATTAACTCAACGACGTGTGGCTGAGTAATGCGTATTCATCGGTGTGCCCTCACCACTCTCGATGCGGTGAAGACTGTGACGTAACGCATCGCTCTAGCCTCGCTATCGATGGTGACACGCAGGCGGCCGAGGACTGTGTTAACGTCTGCCTTTTACGAGAGCGCAACGACCACTGCCTGTTCGTATCGACATCTCTTATCGCATCTAGCTGGGAAGTGGGCTTGGCTGTGACGTCAGGCATTTCTAGTGGGTATCAACTAGCAATGTGAACCTTTCACGGTTTCATGGTGGGGGTGACTCGAGCTGTTTAACATAAAAAAAATGCCTGGCACACTATGAAATCAGTAGACGAATATATCTGCAGCAGTTAGCAATTGGTAGTTCGTAATAGAAGAAAAACGGTGAGTGTATTTTTCAGTTGGCAATTGTTTATATTTTCATACATATTTTCATCATGTCCGTTTCAAAAGTAGACTTAAATAAAATCAATGATTCGATTGTACAGGAGGTTGAAATACTAGAACAAAAGGCTTTATCATCATTACCAATTGATGAAGTGTAAATAATTAAGAATATGTCAACTTATTCTACAAAGTTTGGTAAATCAATTTTATTAACTTTGGAAGATGTAGGCAATGATAAAGTATTTCGTTGCAATTCAGTGATGACGATATAACTTGTAAATTGTAGCAACTCATCGGGTGGTAAATATACGATGGTGTATTGAGGTCAAAGTTCACAAAGTTTTGCTGGCATGAAAACGCGATCTCTAGTCAAATTCGATATATTGAATAATAATAGTAATTATTTATAGTGAATTTCTTCAGGTCAGAGCCCACAAAGTTTTGCTGGCATGAAAACGCGATCTCTAGTCAAATTCAAAATGATTGAATGATAATAATAATATTGTATAGTGAATTTCTTTTTGTTTTTATAATATTCATATATTAGATAATTTAGATGATAATTATATGGAAATATGAACATTACTGACATAGTTGAATACACTCAGTTTATAACTACAAGTAAAATGGGAATGTGAGTTTTATATCATGGAAACAAGTTGGAGGTTGCTATTTATTTTTATTTGATTTCAGTTCCACCATTGAAAGATGTGGATGCAATATGCAAGTCAAAATTGGATCGATGTTGTAGATCTCAAATCATCGGTTCAACATTTGTCGTTTGAATTGAAGGTGTTGGGTGATGGAGCCGAACATGCAAGCATTTATGATATGAGTGTATGCTATGATGGAAAACAAATCGAATTATGTCTTCGTGATGCTGAGAACTATCGTAGTGGTGCAGAAGTTTGTAACAAATTTTTGGATAATGAGTTGTAATTGTGTCAACTTCGTGAGGTTATGATTGAATTGAACCTGAGAAGATTCCTGTATAGTCTCCAACCATACTCACCAGAATGGATCATTCATCACTTTGAATTGAATGATGAAAATCGAGAGGAAATTGAAGATGGTCGCGAAAATGATGACTATGAGGAAGAAATTATTTTAGATGGTCTGTATGTTCCTGTGAATCATAAATAATGTCAAATAAAAAACTTTGTATTATTTTCATGTTTTATCCATTTAAATCCTATTATATACAACAGAAAATGATTACAAAACAATGAATATGATATATATGAATTAGGAAAAAAATTACAATACATGAAAAAAGCATAAAACAGTACATTATAGGGTGGAAAAATGGAACAGTAGAGTGTCAATATCTGCTGTGAATTGAACCATTCAATGCATTATATGTTAAAACTGTATCATGCAAATTTAATGCATATACTTTAGTGTTGTCTGGAAACTTGGTCTTCCTCGTCTCAAACTCAATCTTTATATCAATAGTTGATGATTTTGTTGCATTCGGTTGATGGGAACAATCGATGATGAATAGTGGATTCTCTCTAAATTGTCCAATGTCCATCAGAGGTTCACTCATATCTTTATCATGATAACTTTTCTGAAAACTCTCGAAAGCATAATAAGCAGGAGCATCAAGCTTTTTATCGAAATTCAAATTCCAACGCTCAAGTAAACTCGAATAATATTGATATCGGCAGTTGTGAATTTCGTAATATCCTGTGTTCTATCTTCAGATGTGGTAGTACTTTGGAATGCGATGATGACAAAACGAGAAGTTTCCAAAGCGTTAGTTGTTTTGATGGCCCATATGTTTGAAGAAGTATCACGTAATGATGGTAGCTCATAGAGGTCCCACATATGATAAGCCAACTTGATTTCTTCATTCAGACCGCTTTTGTTCATTCTACTCGAAAGTTTGAGCTTATGTTTATCATCTGGTACAATATGTCTCATTTTCCATTCGATTTCATTTATTTCCAAATCAGCATCAACCTCACCTATATATGAGTTTTTGAATAATCAAAATCAATTCCTGTTTAGCATTCAAGATACTCATGTTGTAATCTTCAGCAAAACCCATCAAATATTTCAGTGGTAGTTTATCACTGAACTGTTTGTATCCAAGATATCTTGTTTTAATTGTGAAAGTCCTCAGCCAGATGTCAATAATGTGTTAGCATGTGATTGTCCAAATGATATCATGGTTTTCATTGTAGATGTTATCCCGGGTTTTCCAACAACAGCCACTTGTTCTCCACCCATTTCGTAACGAATTTCATCAAAGAGAAATGCAATTGCATTATTCAAGAGATAGCATTGTTTTCGCTACGTCTTTGGGGGTGAATTAAGCTTCTATGCAAATGAAGCTCTCGGCAATATCTAGTATAACATCTTGATTATTGATTGCAATTCTAATTTCATCCAAATTGCTGATTAGCGGTGATCCATAGGGCTTATATGTGTACTCATGTAAACTTATGAGAGAAAGATCGAGCACTGGTTCATTGAATTATTCAACTTTTCAGTGTTTGTTTCGAGCACCATTTTTATTTTCTCACTTTCAGTCCAATCGATTTCAAAAATTTAAGATCACTCACAGACAGAGCGTTATGTGCTAACTGTTTAGCATACACTTGTGAAATGAGCTTCTTTTTATGCACACCTTTCTATTTGAAGGTGCAGCTCGTTTTGGATTGGGATTGTTCAATATGATTTTGTCTATTTTGAATGAAACCCATAACAATAGTTATTCGATTTTCTCCAATTCCAAAATGATGAAAATTGCTTCTTTACTTCCAAAATCGATGAGGTTATTTTTTTCATCCAAAATATGCTCTGTAATGTTGCGAATCAATTGACGACCTTCTGGACTGACAGGCATATATATAATACTGTGTTTTTCTTTAGTAAGATTGTATCCAGGTTCAACATCAATATCGAATGAGAAATGAATGTGGGATTCTTCACCATTTATATATGAACCAGATATTATATAGCAATCTAAGCGGATGAGTCTCACATTTGTAATGTTTATTGGTAATGAGGATTCATGTATCTGATTTGGTGAAAATACGTCATGAGCGAACTCCATCATTTCTGCCATAGAATTTGGATGTGTCAGATCAATTTCATATTTGGATCGAATGTATTATTATTGGCGTGTAGATAGAAAATATCATCTGCAACGATATCAATTGGTTTTTTATCATGAAACAACCTGTACATAATATGTTTCTGTATAACGGCTCTGATCTCTTCTATTTCGTTAGCACCACGTGGAATTTCAATTGTGTACTTTTGCAGTATCGATGAGTTGTCATTACTGATTCTGAAACTCACAAAATGATTAGCTTCAGTTATATTATTGATTATATTGCATTCATAGAATCGCAAAAGTCCTTATCCATAACGGCTGTTCCTATCCAATTCAATAGGTGGAAAAAAATCCGCACTCAAGACACTTGTACCGACAGCTTGTAGCTCGAACTTTCGTGACATGACTGATGAATATTTTGAAACACATTTCAATTTATTGTTGTGCACAGCAACAGCACATTTGGAACAATTAACACTTTTTCGAAGGTGTTGTATCGTAATTAATATCATTTTTATTGATACCGATATTCATATCATCTGTATTACAAATACAACAAATACAGATTTTCGAGGTATAGGACCATTATTCACATCGTAATCTGAATTTTCATCGGGGTGGTGTTCATAACAATATCTATGTTTCATTATATCGATGTCATCTTGTAGATGTTTGGGTAATTTTTCCCAAACATATGCAATCTCATGTGCAACACATGCAAGTATCACTTCCTTGGGCATATTTTCAAGCATCACTTTATCCATTTCATTTCAAGGTACCATATTTTGAAAACATTCTAAGTGAAAACCCTATTCCCTTGATAGCCTTTCAATCCAGTTTTGGTGTTGTATCCATTTTATTTGGAAAATTATTCAGAGAGAAACTGTAAGCACAAGTGACCACAGAGAACTGTATTGAATTTCTGTTGACGATCATAGTTATATTTGTTTTTTACATTCGAACATTCTCGAAAGAAACGAGTCAATTCCAATGGTGGTGGTAGATTTCCAAAACTATCAAAATATGCGACTTCATTCTCACATTTTTTATATGACACCCAATGTGTTTCTGGTCCACTTATTCCACCTGAATTAGCAATAGCTGTCTCGTTTTGTATTGGACCTGAAGAGGGTAATCTGTCACGCATAAAAACACCACGGAAATGTGGAATTTTCATTTTTTGTGCATAAAAACTGAGATCGAGATCGGTGAGAGGCCTCAGAGGTAGGGGTTCAATTAGTTTTTTGTTTTTGTTATTACGAACCGAAAATCCTGACGTATATCTGATTGAGAAGGTGTTGAAGAGAAGAAAGAATAAAGTATATATGAAGTGGTTAGGCCATCCCAGCGAACAAAATTCTTGGATTGATGTATCAAATAGGGTTTGAATGTATCTACTAATATATTTATGAATGAAGTAATGTTAAAGTTCATTATTGTTTTCATTTCAATTATATGTATGTGAATTGAAAAATATTGCAGCGGTAAACGTTGCCCCAGCCATTCGCAACGTTCTGTGTATACCAAACCAAATTAATTGTATACTCCATTCCCGCTCATATTTTCCAACTCACGATATTGAAAACACATTACCATTCCCAAAATTAATCGCCGTCACTTTGAAATGCACTCTCCAACTCTTTTCGCCAATTATCACTCACTGATAATGCCTGAGCTTGCATTCTCGAACGTTGATTGAATTGATTATCATTCACAATTTTTGAACGGAGTTCATCTGCATCTTTACACATTTTAGCCAATTCAATCTTCGCTAATGCAATCTTGGCATCTAATGCTTGAATAGTTTCCTTATCAACATTAATAGCTCGCCAACTCTTTTCAAGTTCAGCAATAGCCATCTGTGCCTTTACAAGGCGGCATTTTGCTTTCTTTTTCATTTCTTTAAACCGATGTACTGAACTGAAAGAAGATAGCGGTTCAGCTTTCGAATCACCCTTTATTTCTTTATGTACACCTTTTCGATCTGTCACTTTTCGTTGTAGGTTTTTTCTGTCACACAACACTTTTGATTGTTTCTGTTCTTTGAAGTCAGTGACAATCAATGAAGATGCATTAGTAACCTTCCTCTTGATTGTTCTAGATTTCTTATCAACACCAAGAGGAAGGGTAGATGAAGGGTGTTTGAGTGGTGATAATTGCGAAACGATTGGATTTTCAACAACAATTTGCTCATTTGCTTCCGGCACATCTGTAAAGTTAACGAAGTCGTAAATATCAAAATCATTTATCGAATCTTGACTCGATAAATGTAATACTGGTATATTTTCAAAATCAGTGTGATCGATATCAACAAGTGGTGAACCATTTTCAGCAATCAACAGCGGCATAGAGCTCATGATAATGATTATTTAGGTCTGATGAATGATATGTGATAGCAATAGAATGTGAATTGGGAAGGTGATGATGTTACTGATACTTCACCTCTTATAGAAGAAAATAAACTACCGCATGCGCTCTTTTATCAACTGGCGCATGCGCTATTTCACTAAACTGTTCACATATGTGACGATCTTTGTCATTTAAGAGTAACACTGTAACGTGCCTTTTTAGTTACGGGTTTATGCAGTCACGATTTTTATGACAAGCATCTATCGGTTCACCACAGTGGAGACGAGGTGGGTTCAAATTATATTGATAGCAATATTTGGGCGCCAGGTAAATTTAATTGCCGATATAGAATGCCTGAGTAGTAAACTATTCCCCCAATTTACCAAGTGGAATAAAAAAAAAAAAACAAATGACAACGTACCAGTACCAAACTTGTATTACAAGATCTCTTATTATGGCTTTGTACAACGGTGTGACCGATTGATAACATTTGGAAACAAAATGAATACATTCACCGGAAAATTATTTCCATAAAAAAAATTACAAATGAACAAAAAAAAATTCGCGATTTCTGCACATCGAATCTCGAAAGAGTTCTCTCAAAATAAATAAACTCCCGTGGACAAAAGAACTAACTCAATATATCTATATACATATATACTATATACACAAGGACATGAAAATATAGGATTCAATACCGTACAACCTATATACGTTTACACGATAATATTGTGCATTAATTCGTCAGAAGCTTTGGGCCCAGAGCGCAGACGCCGCAAAAATATTTATATAGGTTGGACGCAAAAGGTTAAATTCGATATTCCTCTCAAAATAAATAAAAGTAACAATAATCTATAGGTATCCAGCTTTCCCCACTACTTGCGTGTCTTGGTGCCTCCCTGGTCGTTGAATGAACTGTCGTGAAGGCTGGTAAGTTCCCAAATTCCCTTTCTGTCTTCCAAGAATCAGTGTCATCCAAAATCTAGCCGTACCAAACAACCCTTATGAAGAACCAAAAACAATGTATCAGATAAGTATCGAACGTTTGCAAAACAAACAAAAAAACTACTGGAGGTCAAATCTCCAGAATTATTGATTACCAATTTTGAACCATTAAGATTTATTGAGATGGTCTGGTCTTCCTAAATTTATTAAATTATAACGTTAACGGAATATAATAAGAAAAGCCGAAAGTGATTGAATGTTTATACTGCCCCCCGTATATAAAAACGAGACATTATGATCTATATATCGGTTACAAGTAAATTAAGAAGCTAATAATGATAGTAGCAGATCGGTCTAGATTGGAGTCCAATCATAACACTCCTGAGGTCCATCCGGTATATTAATGCATTGGAAATAATAATAAATGGGAATGACTATAAAGGCCATTGAAATGAATTAGGTAAAGTAACTTTCTCAATCAATTCCTTAATTTTTTTTTCATGGCAAAACAGGTAATCCTCTTATTTTCAATATATTTTATGATAAGAACACATCGGATATCCAACTATACAATAAAGTACCACCGTTTTACAAAAGCCTGATTTTGGAAATATTACTTGAGAAGAAACACAATCATGAAATTCATGTGTACAAGCAACCATCTGTCTACCAGAAAGAAGATGTTGCTTCACACTTGGAAATTCTTTGACGAGTTTATAAATTCCCTCTTTAAAGTGATTACAATAACTATGTCTAGGCAAACCGAGAGTAATTCATCATATACGTGACCTACCTTCTTTTCAGAAGAGTTGTTTTTTTTTCCTCCTCTCTGTTTCTGATCGTATACGTAACTTTGTAAATGTTAAGAGGCAGAACCTTGCGCCTTTGTTTTGCTGATCTTCTTATGATTTTATGTAAACGTTAGAATTTTGATAGCCACTAAAATTTAATGAGAAAATTAGTTCGAAGCATTTTTTTTCATTCGAGAGGTAAAATGGCGTGACTGACTTACGTATAGTTAGCTTTATTAATCCTCCTAAGAGTGCGGAAATATGGGTCATCCCTTCCAAATTCGCAACGATATATTTGGAACAAAACCCAATACACACTTTCCACTTATTATTTATCCAAATGAACCTACTCCCGTCAGGATGTTTGAGAAAACATTTATGTCAATTTGGAAAATGCTAACTATCACGTACAGAATAGGGCACCGATCTCCAAAAAAGTGAGAGGGCCTCGGTTTTCTTCCTTCCTCTCGATTTATCAATCTCATTAAGAAAAAAGAACAATCGACTACGTTAACAACTTGCTGTCACTATTTTGGACCAATAGGGTAGCAAGATAGAAAATAAGTATTTTTGATCGTAGGAAAATCTAGTAGAATAGTTGGATATCTGTATAATACACGAGATACAATAGAAATGGCGGCGAAAACAGCGTTGTTTTTAGAGAAAAATCACGGAAACTTTTTGAAAATGTAGGTCAGGCACACTGGCAAACCAGATGTGTCCCTAGCTCTGACGAAAAGTTCGTCATCAATAAATGACAATTCTGTCGATTCCATAATAAATAAACGAACAATATCTACAATATTTACAAGTAAATTTAGACCGTTACAACACTCTGTGTTGCATGCATTTTAAAATGAGAGAAAATAATACAAATGAATTAAATATAATATATATATATATATATATATATATATATATATATATATATATATATATATATATATATATATATATACAGGGTGTCCCTGGACTTCCTCTTTTCCTCTCGAGAATGTATAGATGGGGTCAAAATATCACCAGTACTTCATATAACTTTTTTTCCTAAAATCCTTCGTTACCAAGTAACGGGCCCTCGAAGTTACAAAATGAAAAATGTTTTTCTTTGATAACTTTTCAAGTGAATATTCAAAATCATCCAAATTTCGGTAATTGACTAAACAAATGGATTCCTTCGATAAGCTTTCATGCAGGAGTCAGTTGTTTTGCTACATAGTCAGGAACGGACTACCCCCGATGGTCCACACCCCAAAACTTTGAAATGACAGATATTTTTCAATATTTTTCAACAAATTAAGGTTACTTGGACAATTTTATGGATAAAAGTACTCGCGTGGAAAGTCGATCGGAGCAACGAGTCTTGATAAAAATGTAGTTTCACTCGACGACATCAAACCCGCTCGTCCACCATTATTTGAAATGAATAATTATCAAAGCAGAAATAATAATGATAACGTTAATTCAACAACATTTATCCTGAGATGTCTACCATTATTCGAAAATATTAGTTTTTAAGGAAAATGGAAATGATAGGTAAAATGTTCATAACGAATTTTTATAATGCAAACACGTTCAACTAACGAAACTCAAGAGCCTCAAGAGCAAACAGAAATGAAAAATCCGCTACAGAAACTGCTCGATATGACCACCTTCTCTCTCTATACATTTTCTTAGTCTGCGAAGACACCCTCTCTGTACTTGAAACAGCATTCCAGGGTCGTTTCGTATGGCTTCACAATGTAATGTTATTCTATTCAACAATGCATCTCTTGTGTGAATAGGTGTAGCGTAAACAAGGCTTTTTAGATGCCCCCACAGAAAGAAATCCAATGGATTTAAATCCGGAGACCGCGATGGCCATGAATATGGCCCACCCCTACCAATCCATCTATTGTGGAAAATATGGTTCAGATGGTCACGCACAATCAAACTAAAATGAGGAGGAGCGCCATCATGCATAAACCACATATCTCTTCGGGTTTGCAATGGAACATGTTCCAAAAGTCCATTCAAATCGTTCTGAATGAACTCCAAATAACGTTCTCCATTCAATCGGTCCTGTAGAACGAATGGTCCTATAAGATGGTTTCCTATGATACCAGCCCAAACATTCACGTTGAATTTCCGTTGGTGTTTGGTTCGCAATATCCCACGGGGATTTTCTTCGGCCCATATATGGAGATTATGAGAGTTGATAACTCCATCTCTACTGAAACCTGCTTCATCAGTGAATAAAACTCGATTAATAAAAGTCATATCCTCTCTTTGCCTATCCATGAACCAATTGGCATATTCCAGTCGTGCTGGAAAATCTTGGAGGTGTCATGGCATGTACCATCTGAATGTGAAATGGGTGGAGCAGTTGTTCCCTAATTATTCTATGAATAGTGGACTTGGATATATGGAACTGTTCTGATAGATTTCTGATGCTCATTGAAGGATCATCAGCAACGGCTTCCAAAATATTTTCCTCCAATACAACGGTACGTACAGTCCTAGGAGCGCCCTCACCACCTCGTTTTGGCAAAACTGTACCTACAATAATATCGAAATAAAACAACGTGCTCAAATTAATTATCAATTATTACATACCTGTCTCCCTCAAGCTGCGATCGACACGCTCGAATGTTTCTCTTTACGGTACCGTTCGATTGGGAAAATGCTCGGAATACAGACGACGAGCTTCTGCAGCATTACAAAATGCTCGTCCATAAAATACATGCATATCTGCATATTCATTGAATGTAAACTGTTCGGCCATATCAAAAAAATTCAAAATATCCTATAGAATATTGACAATACAATGATAGTCATATGACAACGCACCACTCAACAAAACAAAATCGCATTCCATTATCAAATCTTTCTGAAAGGTTTTTTTGTCAACATCTGTGAAAGAAATATTATTCCCTGGATATTTTTCACCTGATCATGTGCAGCCGTTTTTGTAGTTCATTCGTTTGCTTTTTATTAGTAAAGTAAATATTTTTTCCGATGTGCGTTTTTTCAGCTAAATTTAGATTCGTGTTAAAGAATTTCTCCCATAAAATCATAATTATCAGTGAAACTTCTCAACAGTTTAGCTGTGAAGAAGAATTTGAAACATTCGAATGTTGAGTTTCATGAGATTCAGATAACTGATCAACACGAAACGTGATTATTCCACACGTATTATGTACATACAAAATATGGAATGAATTCGATATTTCATAGTAGAGTAGCTTGTTAGTTTAAAAACACCACGAATCTACAGAACTTGATATTTCTTTTGAAAAAATATCTGCTATCACAATTGTGACTTAAACTTCCATATAGGTACTGTACTTTTTTGTTTACGACTTCATTTTAGCATACTTTATATTATTCCTGTTATAAATGTTGTTGAATTAACGTTATCATTATTATTTCTGCTTTGATAATCATTCATTTCAAATAATGGTGGACGAGCGGGTTTGATGTCGTCGAGTAGAACTACATTTTTATCAAGACTCGTTGCTCCGATCGACTTTCCACACGAGTACTTTTATTCATAAAATTGTCCAAGTAACCTTATTTTGTTGAAAAATATCTGTCATTTCAAAGTTTTGGGGTGTGGACCATTGGGGGTAGTCCGTTCCTGACTTTGTAGCAAAACAACTGACTCCTGCATGAAAGCTCATCGACGGATTTCATTTGTTTAGTCCATTACCAAAATTTGGATGATTTTGAATATTCACTTGAAAAGTTATCAAAGAAAAACATTTTTCATTTTGTAACTTCGAGGGCCCGTAACTTGGTTACGAAGACTTTTAGGAAAAAAAGTTATATGAAGTACTGGTGAAATAGCGCATATATATATATATATATATATATATATATATATATATATATATATATATGCGCTATTTCACTAAACTGTTCACATATATGATGATCTTTGTCATTTAAGAGTAACACTCTGTGTTGCATGCATTTTAAAATGAGAGTAAATAATACAAATCAATTAAATGACAGGACAATAATGACAATAAAATCAAGAGTGTTGATGTGTCTCTGTTGTTGTGGAACGTTCTCTGAGTCTCCTCCTCAATATTTGTTGTTCGTGTGTCGTGTGTCAGACACCAACATTGAAAGAAATGAATTCTTCTATTGGGGTAGAGTTGACCAACCTTCTCACATGAATCCCAAATACTTCTACATGTAGTGCATACATGATTCCAACAATGTATAGAATATGTATCACAATGCAAACAACGTTGCAGCGGAGCTGGAACGGCAGCGCAGGTACCACAATATTTCTACAAATATCCATATCATTGGATATTATAGGCTCGGAACACTTCAGGCACTGTAACTGTTGTTGACGATATTCTATTTGTATTCGCTTCGGTGTATGAGATGGAGGAGATAGCTGAATCCGCGACACACAATCACTGCATATACCAGTTCATCGATTAATTGTTTCCTTAGGTCTACTTATTTGGCAAAAGTAGCACACAATAGCCCCCGAAATCATCATTGGGTAGACGCCCACTTTTGGTTTTTCATTCCACTCTTTTGGAAACGGCATTTTACTAATTGGATTAGAAATATTAAGAGATGACTTATAGAAACTCTGAATGCTCTCTCCTATACCGACATTCTCTATTTATACAAATTAATATCATGTGAAAGTATAGTGGGATAACTTCTCCTTCTCACAAACATGATTTCATCATACCATCTTATGTTTTGAGATGCTATATCCTTCTCTCCCACTCCAAACGAGTCAAGTGATAAGTGGGAGTCGTACCACTACCACTACCTATACAATTATATAAGTCGACTTTCGATCCTGAAGTTATTCATTCACTCTGCAACTGTGAGAAAACGTCAAGATGAATACTCAAAAAATAGTTGCTGCATTAAACACAATATCTGCTATTGATGCAAATAATTGGATAGACGAGTCAGATGATGAGGATGCCAACATTCCGCTAGAGGAAGTGACAGTTGAAGAAGGTGTTGGAGTCGATGAAGAGGAGATTCACCTTGGAGTCAACGAAGTTGAAAATGAGGCTAATGAAAACGACGAAGATGAAAACTAGGCTAACGAGAGCGATGAAGATGATGACATGGTCGATGAGCTGGTCGTGGATGGTGAAGGCGATGATGAAGGAGTTGTAGCTGATTCATCTGAAGGTGATGGTGCTTTGAGAATCGGTCTCCGATTGCTCAACATCACCGACACATTACAAGATCCCATGGATTCATATTGCGTGATGGACGCGCATGTGCAGATCCGAACGATTGATGACAACATCAAAAAGCTATGTTGGTGTTGTTTTCGATTTTACTCGATTCGGAACAATAACGGCGGCTGGTATCAACATGTAAACATCCATGATATGGTCTCTATGATGCAGCTGGGTCAGTATTGGTGTGAGGCATGTGGAAGACCGCTCACAAATTTCACAAGAGTGTCAGCATGCATAATATGTAACAATGTCAAACTTGTAACAGAATTACTGTGGACCTACTGGTCAAAAAAAACAACAGCCCTTTTCAGAGCTACATTATTCACACAAACAATAGTTGTAGTAGTATTCATAGATTATGTGACAAATGACTACTTTGACTAATAAAAAGTCTAGGTTGGCAATTTGTTAGTCTTTGAATATCTGTGCATTATATGACAAATTACTTCTGTGACTGAAAAGTTGAAGTTGGGAATTTGCTAGTCATTGAATATCTGTGCATATGATGAGTACTACTTTAACTGAAAGTTGAAGTTGGAAATTTGTCAATCATTGAATATATATGCATATAATGATGAGTACTACAGAGTGGGATGATGGTACTTTAATATGCATTTTGTTTGAAACTATAATCTGTTTAAAAAATCTATTTTTTCCGTTAACCAGCTGACGCACCCCCACAAACAACAACCCTCAGAAGTAGAAACTTGTGCGAGCTAAGGATTAACGAGGTCTTACCTTTTAACGTGTGATTCCTAACACATAATGTTAACCTAATGTTAACAATGGTATGAACCTGTTTCTGTTTGAAAGTATAATGATAGCGCTGAAAAAAGCTGTTTTTGTTTCAGTCATCAATTGTAACCCTGAAAAGGGCAGTTTTTTAATCAATCCATGCAATGGTATGGACTAACGCTCCTCATCATTAGAAACAATAATGATGGTGTCGTCATCTGAATCATCTGTATCTGATGATATAATAATCATCTGAATCAGATGATATACTAATGACATCGTCCGCATAATCATCTAGATCGTCTAAGTCGTCAACAGTCACCTCAAACTCTGCATCTACTTCCTCTTGCATACCTTCTTCTATACGTTCTGGGAAATCATTAGGAAGATGATAGATGCGTTGCAGAAATTGAGCGAAGGTTGTATTGAAATGATCAGACGTTGAATCTATTTCATGTACATGGATGGGTCCAGTACTCGACATAGAATACTCTGGTACACTCCTGGGTTCGGTGGTGGAATCAACACTCGACAATGTGGAAGAATGATGTAGAACTGGGATCGATGCTATATTTATATTGGAAAAATAAAATGGAAGGAGTGAAGTGTAAATGTAAAACAATTCAGTGTTTGGAATTCGAAAGCAACAAGAATGACGATCTTTATGAAATTCTGAGTGATTATTATGAAAAACTCTGAGTAATTATTATGAAAAACTAATAAGGGAGAGTGAGGAAGACACTGCCCCAACCTCGCAGTGCCTCGTGTACACCAACCAAAAAGTGTGTACTCCGTGGAAGGAAAGGATTGAGGGTGGGAGAAAGGATCACATATCATCATTCGAATTGAAAATCTCGTCAAATAGGATAGGAGATGGTGGAAGACTATCCTCGATAAGAATTGAGGATAGTGGAGGACTATCCTCGATGAGGATTGGGGATGGTGGAGGACCATCCTTGACTTCCTCGGACTCATTGTCATCGGCATCATCTCCATAGGGCAGTAGGTCATCAGAATCAGAATCCCACCAACCGTTAGGATCCAGATACTCCCCATCAGAAAGGTCCGCTTCATCGCTACCAGTTATATGCTGCACCTGCATTCTATGATCATGATTCATGTATTCAAATCCAAGACGGTGAGGTGCAGTGTTTGAATGAACGAAACCTTCTTGGAGAGACATGTAGTATGGTAACTGAGGCTCCGGGAGGCTGTATGGTTCTGTAGTTGAATCAGGTTCCATGTTGAAGGCGTCTG
The DNA here is from genome assembly GCF_025532065.1 of Leptinotarsa decemlineata. Taxonomy (NCBI): domain Eukaryota; kingdom Metazoa; phylum Arthropoda; class Insecta; order Coleoptera; family Chrysomelidae; genus Leptinotarsa; species Leptinotarsa decemlineata. Next base: position 1,298,611 of record NW_027412554.1, on the reverse strand, counting down.
ATCAACTGAGTATTCCAACAGATAATTCCTACTTTTATACTTTTGAAAGGGGGTGGAAAGGGAGTGGGGATTAGGTGGGAATGAACTGCAAAATGACATAAGCTATGTTTAGTGGAAGAAATCATTGAATGGATAAAATACAATATGAATTATATGAAATTATACTTGTTGATTTCATTGTCAAACATGTCAGTTTTTTATTTTCTACTCAAGAGATCATTAACCAGTGATTTGAGAACACAAAAATTGATGTGAGGTATTTGTCTAAAAGAGCTTGAAATTGAAATAAAAAAAAATAATAATAAGACAAAGTGAAGAAAAATGCTCCAACCATCGCATCGTTCAATGTGTACCAAACAAACAAAAACAATGTACACCCTTTATTTCACTTCTTTTTTTTATTTTTTTTTGTTTCCTAAAATTATAAATATAAACTTAAAACTACCATAATTAAATATTCCTAACTAACCTAAAACTAATCTTTTACTTACACTTAATTTACGGAAAAGTCTTTATAAAGTCACTAACTTTTTATACGTCTCTATCGAAGATGTCTCTGCTTTACGCCTTTCCTCCGGAGATGTTTGCTCCCGATCAAGTTCGGCCAATTCTTTCAATAGATCACTTCGTCAGCTAGCAATTTCAGCCTCTCAGCGGAAAATGCTAACCAACGCGGCTTCACTTGTTCGGGAAGCATGTTCTGCTTCCTTACAGCTCTGTAGGAAACCGCTCAACATTTCACTAACCTCTCCGATATGCTGTGGCACTAGTACTTGTGGCACCAACACTTGAGGATTCGCCGGTGTTGCTGGCAGCGGTGAAAGCGGCACCGCCAATGGGGTCAATACGATGCATTTCTCCGGAGAAGGCACCCTCGGTGTTTCCACTGCTGCTGCGGGCGGTGTGGAGGGTCTCAAGCTCTTACGAGCGGTCGGTCAACTACCTGCATAAGGATTAATCCTATTGCAAGCAAATCTGTACTTTTCAATAGGACCAGGCCTAGGATGGCGGTGGGCCCGAGTGGAGCGGTGGGCGGGCCCACGGGGGGATGAGGGGAAACGCGCGCTACGCGTGCTCCGCGCGCGAACATCCCGCTCATGAAGCACCCCACTTCACGCATATTCCACACATCCGCACGCTTCGCAGAATATGCGTCAATATTCACCAAGTTCGTTCAATTAATACGTCATCTGTTGGTTTTAGTTCTATCATTCTAACATTTGAAATAATATCTAGTCCTGTCCTAACCTAACCTATCAGGAATACTCCAGTCCACCTCATGAACCTAACCTAACGTATGTATGAACCTAACCTAACCTAATGTATGTATCAACCTAACCTAACCTAGCCTAACGTAACCTAACCTAATCTAGATTCACCATGTTCGTTCAATTGATACATCATCTGTCGGTTTTGGTTTTGGTTCTATTATTCTAACATTTGGATTAATGTCCAGTCCTGGAAACCCCAGTCCATCTGATGCCTAGAGTTTATGTTTTTTCTCTAATACTACAACTCTCTATCCAAAGCGTCATACTTCTTCATTGTACACGTTGTTATGCCAGAAATTTTCATTTCTACATCACATTTAAGATTATCATATTTACGAGCCAAAGTTATCAGAGCCCCTGCAATTTTATCGTCGAATGCTTGACGTGCATCGCGAGCAACATTACCAACTGTGGATTGTATTGTAGCTTGTTGGGCTAGAAGTATGACCTCTTTTGTTCCATTAATTTCCCCCTCAAGATATGATACAGTTACACAATCACTCTTGTTAATTGGTTCACTTGTATTTTTCAATATTTTTCTTTGCATGTCATAATGACCACCTTTTGTTAATTTAAATCCATTTCCAGGAGGACCTCGCATGACATTACCAATCCATTTTCTTTTTCTACCAAACTCATCGAATGTTTTAGACATTGTGCACTCTACGATGATTCTTTTCAAACTGAAATTTCTTCCATTTATATTGTGCTATATACTTTGCAGTAATTGGTTAGGAAAAATATAAGTGAAACAAATAACATTTTTATCATTTTTTTATATTCATCAAAGTAACTTGGCAAAAGTAATACCTCAATGTAAAAAAATCACAATGAAATAATCACAAATAATGAATTTTCCGGTTTGAAGGAAAAAGCAACAACACTTCAAATGATAATTCAGTTATTCATTTCAACAGTCAACAAATTAATTAGTTGGTCTTGAGAAAAAGAATGAACGATTCCAGACACCCAACGAATGTTGTCATTAGGATCATTTCGATAAAACTCTATATCGCTATGACCCCATGGAAGAGTTCGAATGGTATTCGGAATGATGAATCTTTTGTCGTCGTGATATGATAATGCGACTTTATTTTCCAATTCAGTGTAAATATCATGCATTACGCTTCTGAATGAGTTCATCTTCCTGAATATCATACCTCCCTCTTCGATGATTTTTTCATAGTCTTCACATGTCAATTCATTCTTTATAACAGATCGTTTGACTCCTTTGGCCTTCTTTAGTTCACCATCAACAGATTTCACATAATACGATTTAGCACCTTTACCGTAAAAGCTGATTATTATTGGATCATTTAGGAATTCATCCTTGAAATTATCCAGAACTGACTTTGTCACTGGAATATTGAATTGGTAGCCTATTTTATAATTAGATGTATCGAACTTATTTATATTATTTTTGATGAATTCATAGAAATTGTCTGTATTTACTTTGAGAATAAGGGAGTCGGTATCAATGTAGAGTAAGGACGCATCTTCTCCAAACTGTTGTTTGATACATCCATAGGAAAAATCACACATAACTGTTTTGGATAATTCCAGAATGGCAAATTCCAAATACAGTGATTTATCATAAAGAACTTTCACTCCAGCCAATCGGATGGCAACAAAATTTTCTGTAAAAATGGAGCATTTTTTAAAATTCGTACGCGATATGAGACAACTAGCACCTATAGTTCTTTTTATATTTCCCTAATGTATAATGAGTTTAACATCAATTATATTGTCTACGTTTTCCATTGTTTTTCCAGAGCCTGCATTATTCATTATTTTGTAGAAATCTTTTTCAGATTTGTTATTGGACCGATCACAAATTTCAGTATGCAAATCTATATAGGGCTTCTTCCAATATGATTGCTTGACCCTCAATACTCTATGTGTATTCATCACTATCAAACCATGATTGACAGCTTGCTGTAAGTGAACAATATATTTTCTTTTATCGTTTTAATTTGGAATTAATTTGGGAACTTTTGATTTTGCATATGGAGGTATCAAACGTTCAACTAAGAATGGAAAATCGGAATGTTTATCGTGAAGTTCTTGCGGATAATGTATATCCACTTCCAATACATATCCATAAGGACTATCTACATCGACATTCATTATATCAAGATTGAGAATTTCATAAGGTGTCAACCATGAAAATTCACCTGTTGGTAATGATTGCGACATACTGTGACCATATAGATTTGTTGCATCCAAATATGGAATGGAAGAAAAGGGTTCATTTGGATTATAATTCGGTAAAAATTCATTGTTTGCTTTATGTTTCCTTTCACTACATTGACTGATTCCACCACGAATACCTTTTTGAAAGGAGTGAACCATATCAATATCAGCTAGTAATTCCAATTCAATATCAGTATATATCAACATGGCATCCCACGATAATACGGGTGCTGTGAAGTATTGTGCCGGATCCAATTTATATTTATCAACAGATATATTTCTAAAGTTCTCAAAAATGTCACATAATAGTAACACATCTGACTTTGAATATAAATCAGAGTATTCACCCAAATTCTAACATTCGAACAAATTCCAGACAAGTTGAACTCTCCCATAATCATTATCTGATATATGTTCACAATTGAGTTTATCGTAAAATTGAGTTTTGGTTGGAAGTCTTGGATGATTCAGTTTGTCGATGTCATCAACAAAACTATAGGGAAATACACCTTTCTTTCTCAATAAATTGAAATTTTCAATTTGTAGGAAATGTTTGCATATCTTGATACACTGATCAGATGTTAAATTGGCTCCTGAATTCTTCAAAGAACTAGGCATGCATCTGAAACTATCAATGAATCTCATTTTCAAATAATTCTTCTTCACCCTACCATCTTTATCCGTATAGGAGTGTGTATAGAGATGTTTTTTGAAAGATATATATTCCTCATCAGTTTGTGGGATGACATCCACTTCATCTTTGTTTTTATACAATTCGTTTATGAATATGTGACAATCATATCCACTCAGATTGTGAAAAATTATAGGAATGAAATTTGGTAATTTAAAATTCAAATTACATGATGAATGAGCAGCAGGGGACCTTTTTTTCCTGTGAGATGACAATGATCCCTCACTTTAACTTCGCCATCATTGAATTGTTTGGAACAAATGCCACAATTTGTAGCAGAAGCAAACTGTTCCTCTTCCTCAGGTGTTTGTGCATTCATAGGAATAGGAAACCAGAGATGATTTTCATAAATATTCTTCAAATCATCTTCAATATTGCTGAAGAATTTCTGGGCGGCATCCACACCCCTGTACGATATAAATTTTGACAAATCATCATTGTATGAACCTTTAATCAAATAAGCAAATGAATAAGGCTCATGTTTGATTGAGTACGAGTATTCAGGATTTAGCTTAGCGGTTTGAATCGGCTTAACTACTGATTCAAAATCAGCATACACTACAAATGGTACCTTTATTTGTTTCTCAAAGTTTTCAAACGTTAGTATATTTTCAGGCACCATTTTCCTATATTTATCGACTTTGAAATTGGTTGATGGTGTTGTAGTACTCAAGTGATTACAATCATTTATCTTATGACGTAATAGTAATTGCTAGTGAGAAAAGTATAATAAATATCCATCACAAAAATATTCATTATGTTCATGAGCCGATAATTGGCTTGAAACTAATCTTGAAAAATCTTTGATCCAACAATAATGACTTTTACCGAAATCATCTGTGATAAGTAACAAATTGACATGTCTTCTAAGTCTTCTCTGAGAGTAACTTAATGGTCCAATTATTTCATACATTATTTCACCCCTTTCGAATTTACTTTCTAAACCGAACACATTAACTGAAATATCATTCTTGTCCTCTTGTCCTTCAAATTTACTGGAAAATTCATACCTGTTACATCTATGACAGTATTGAAATGTGGATATGATGAAACTTCTGACGTTCTATCGATTGCAGGATGTAGTGCTGAAGTGATAGCCCATGCAAAACAATGCTGATCTTCATTACGGACATTAAGCACGGCCTTCCTACGCTCGATACATTCAGGTACCTTCACATATGAACATCCACTAAGCGGGTTGTATTTATTGATGTTCACCTCCAGAAACATGATTTTTTCACAAGTCCAACCTTAAATACAAATCAAAATTACTGATACATTCAATTAAAACTTGGTAGAAATGCTTACCTGAATCACGTTCCTGGAATTCTGTAGTTTGAGCGATAATCCCATTTCGAAATCCATCAAATAAGGAATTCAAATCAGTAGATTGGTCAACTGTTCTATTCTGAGAGTTAAATGATTTGGTTTCCTTCTGGTCTTGCGTTTGCAGAATATAACTCCCAAATACTTCCATGTTCACGTTGATGATTTCGGGAACCATGATATCTGATTCCAATAATTCAATAACATACTGCCTGATTTCGTTAAAGAATAACATGTAATCGGTGGAAAAAATGGAACTCTGCACCCTATATGTAGCAATCCGACGCTTGAAGGCACTCTTTATAATTTGAACACCATCACTCAATTGTTGCAGACTTCTATTGTGAGAATTCACTTGAGTCAAAGGAATCGTCACATCACAACAATTACATGTGTACATAGGTGTTGCAGCGTCATCTAATCTCACTTGTTTCACTGATGGACCTCCTTGGCAACTCTGGAGCTGATGACGACGAAGGTTGTCACTACGAGTAAAAGATTTACCACATTCACAAGAATACATTTTCTATGATATGTTCTCACTAACTCACTCTATGAAAACTGGCATAACCAACACTCGCCCGCTTCTTAAATACCACAGTCCTCGCTGATTTCGCGTCACCATCGAGAGTGAGGGTAAAGCCATGCGTTACGTCAAAGCCATCGCCACATCGAGGGAGGTAAGGGCACATCGATGAATACGCATTACTCAGCCACACGCCATGGACTGCACATCTAGCTCTCCTACCGTTGAACGGTTGCTGCTGGGGTAGAGCGATGCGTTACGTCACAGCCTTCACCGCACCGAGAGAGGTGAGGGCAGGCGATGAATACGCATTACTCAGTCACACGTCGTGGAGTGAACATCTTGCTATCTCACCGTTGAACGGTTGCTGCTACTGTAACGTCACACCACTACTAACTTGGTGGGCTCACACCGATGGAACATTCATTACTTGGAGGATCTTCGAAGTATGCAGACGTATGTTTGTACATAGACAAGCACATGATGAAACCCAGTACCGTGCATTCTCACACACACACGCACACACACAAAATATTATATGAAAAAAAAATCTGAACGATTCACGCACCAGACACTTCAAGGTTACATCGCCTTGACTTCACTAAACAACAACAAAAATAAATGATCTAGCATTTCGATAATAATCTGAAAGAAATCATAATGCTGTACAATTTCAAAGAGATGGGTAGTTTATTTTCAATTCTCAATAACCCAAAAAAAGACGAAGAATAAAGTATAGTAATTTACAGAATAGGACAAACAACCATAACAGAAAAGAATATAGGCAAAGAGATATAAATCATGTTGAAAATAATTACAGTAGTAGAAATACAATCAGACGAATGAAAGACAAAGGAATCGCAGTCCGTGTTTGGTTCCAAGAATTGCATTTACCAAATACCCTGGGAGTGCGGAGAATCATACATCGGTGGAACTAAGAGGCCATTGAAAGTTCTCATTGCTGAGCACAAGAAACTCACACAGCGAGGAGTAACCAGCTAATCCGGAATAGCAGAGCATTTTTGGACTCATCAACATAACATCAAGTGGGCTCAAGCGGAAATCATCCACAAAAAGGAACATTGGTTTGGAGAAAATTCACAGAAGCCGCGTATATGTTGTCCAACAACGCATTCAGTCAAGCTAGTGTAGAGATACGTAACATATGGAAACCTCTAATCAAGCGAAAAACGACCAACTTTCGCCAAACGGTCATCTCCCGCTAAAACCAATGAAGCGGAGAGAGGTGAGTAGGAGATTATATCCGGTTCTGGGCCTCCCCCCATCACTATGACGTATTAATTGCTTATTTTTGTTGTTGTTTAGTAACATCAAGGCGATGTGACCTTGATGGGTCTGGTGCAGGGATCGTTCAGAATTTTTTTTTTATATGAGATTTTTGGGTGTGAGTGTGTGTGACATAGTGACGTAATTACATTTGATTGGTGTGTGTGTGTGTGTGTGTGTATGTGAAAATGCACGGTACAGGGTTTCATCATGTGCTTGTCTATGTACAAACATACGTCTGCATACTTCGAAGATCCTTCAAGTAATGAATGTTCCATCGATGTGAGCTCACCAAGTTAGTAGTGGTGTGACGTCACAGCAGCATCCGTCCAACGGTAAGAGAGCAAGATGTTCACTCCACAACGTGTGGCTGAGTAATGCGTATTCATCGGTCTGCCCTCATCTCTCCCGATGCATCTCTCATACCAGCAAAACAAAGTTTTGAAAACGTGAACTCTAGTCAAACTCAATATGAATGAATAATAGTAGTAATTAAGGTGAATTTCTGTTGATGGAAATCGAGAGGGAATTGAAGATGGTCGCGAAAATGATGACTATGAGGAAGAAGTTATTTTAGATGGTCTGTATGTTCCTGTGAATCATAAATAATGTCAAAAAAAAACTTTATATTATTTTCATGTTTTTTTTCATTTAAATCCTATTATATACAATAGAAAATGATTACAAAACAATGAATATGATATACTATATGAATTAGGAAAAAAATTACAATACATGATATAAGTCAGTTACGAATGAAAAAAAATCATAGAACAGTACATGATAGAGTGGAAAAATTAAATAGTATTAATAATTTGAAGAGTTATTATCTGCTGTGAACTGAATCATCCAATGCATTGTATGTTAAAACAGTATCATGCAAAATAATATGCATATACTTTAGTGTTGTCTGGAAACTTGGTCTTCCTCATCTCAAACTCATTCTTTATATCAATAGTTGATGATTTTGTTGCATTCGGTTGATGGGAACAATCGATGACGAATAGTGGAATCTCTCTAAATTGTCCAATGTCCATCAGAGGTTCACTCATATCTTTATCAAAATAACTTCGCTGGAAACTCTCAAAATCATAATTAGCAGGAGCATCAAGTTTTTTATCGAAATTCAAATTCCAACGCTCATATGGATAAACTTCAGAATTCAAGTATATCCGAATACTATTGATATCAGCAGTTGTGAATTTTGTGATATCCTATGTTCTATCTTCAGATGTGGTAGTACTTTGGAATGCGATGATGACAAAACGAGGAGTTTCCATAATGTGTTAGCATGTGATTGTCCAAATGATATCATGGTTCTCATTGTAGATATTATCCCAGGTTTTCTAACAACAGCTACTTGTTGTGTCACTATTCATAGATGATACACTACCAAAAGATTGTTTTCTTCGAATAGGAGTACTCATGGGATAATTAAAGTAAATTGAACATTTCCATGGTTTGACGATAACATTGATGATTTCTATTTTATTTTGGGAATCAAATGACTTCGTGTCCCTCGAATCTTAAGTCTGAAGAATATAATTCTCAAAAACTTCCATATTCACCATGATGCTTTTATGGATCCTGATGGCCGATTCCAGTAATTCAATGACCTTCTGACTAATCTAATTGGAAAATGACATGTAGTCACTGGATACAATCGAACTCTCAACCCTGTACGTAGCAATGCGGCAATTGAATGCATTCGTTATAATTTGAACACCTTCAGACAATTGAACACATGCATTATTTTTATGACTCATGGTTCTTCGGTGAGAGTTCACTTGTGTCATAGGAATTGTCAGCAATTGCAATTGACAATTGGCAGCAATTACAAGTATACATTGTTGTTGCATTGTCCACTCTCATCCGTTTCACTGAAGGCTCTCCTTGGCAACTCTGGAGCTGATGCCGACGAAGATTATCACTACGAGTGAAAGATTAACCACAGTCACAGGAATACATTTTATATAATAGTTCTCATTAACTCACTTGATGTAAACTGACATAACCAACACTCGTCCACTTCTTAAATACAGTCTGATATATATATATATATATATATATATATATATATATATATATATATATATATATATATATATATATATATATGTGTGTGTGTGTGTGTGTGTGTGTGTGTGTGTGTGTGTGTATATAAGATAATTATTGTCAGATCTTTTTCATATTTTTTTCAGGTGAACAAGCTCGAAAAACATGGGAAAATGTAATAGACACTTTTCGAAGGAAATACAAAGTACACCTTGAAACCAAGAGCGGTCAAGAAGCGTCTGCTAGAGATAAATGGCCTTATTTTGAGAATATGCTGTTTTTGAAGGACATTATGACTCCTAGAGATAGCTCAGGAAATTTGCCTGGCGAAATAAAATAAAGTGAACCTTGTTTTCGTGACCGAAGCGACTCCACCATGGATGAAGAGAGTACAAATCAACCAGATATTGATCCTTTTCCAACAGAACCAGAGGCATCCACTTCATTCGCCAAACCTCCAACTCGTGAACCAAAACGTTATTTAAAAAAAACTATGACGATTCACAGGCGCTTGACATTAAAAAAACAAAGGTAGACTTGAAACAACAACATATTTATCGAAAAACAAATAACTTTTTTTTTATATGTTTTATCCCAACTTTCAAGCAACTAAATCAACTAGAAAAAATGAAACTCAGAATGAGAATTTCGGGAGACGTTACTCAAGCATTGGAAGCTCATAATATTGCAAGTGGAATGAGTTCGCCAGGAGCCATATCATCACCTTCTGATTCTCACTTGTCATCATTGAAATCATCTCTTTATCTGTCACCCAGTGAATCCGATTACGTACGAGACTCACATTCTTTTACGACTGTAAATCAAGGACCTCAGCCTCTGATACAAACTGTCCAGCAACATAGCAGCTTGGAGCTCGGATTAAATAATTATCCAATACTTGACTTGTAATGTTACATTTAAGTATTTGGAATTTGATTTATTGATACTGTCTAATATTACAGTGAAAAAATTTTGATAAATTGAAGTTGATTGCGTTCACTCACCGTATTCTTATAGTAAGTTTTTCTTCGGGGCTGATGCCAGCTCTGAAGTTAGACTGGGCAGTTATGTCGTTTTTATGCCTTCAAGAATATAGTTGAACGTTTCCATAGTCATACGATGGTAGTCCTTAAATTTATCCGGGTAGTTTCTTATAAGTAGGGAAGTTTTAAAAAATTCCCCTTCAGATTTATCTTCATTGAACTGATGCACCCATACCTTTTTCCTACGTCTCCTATTAAGGAGAACATTATTTTCTTGTATAAGCCGCCACAAAAAATCATCTTCAGAGTCACTCATAATAACCCCCAAAACACATCTTCAACTTCAACCTATCGGGTCGAACTGAGTCCAGTGTAAGCAGTTACAACGGACTGCATCGGATCGCGCGGCGTCCGATGATCGTCCCACATCGGGTCGGGAGAAATACGAATTCAATATAGGTGCAGCCTTTAAAACTTAAGTGTTTGTTTTTCTTCCGATGTCGTCCGATGGTCGTCCGACATCGGGTCGGGAGAAATACGGATCCAATATAGGTGCAGCCTTAGCCGCACAGAAGGCTGTCATTCTTGACTCACTACACTTGCTCAGGACACATGATTCTCGGATCATTGAAAAGAGAAAAATTAATTTTTTAGAAATTATAATTGTACCCTTTCTTTTTAAAACACATCTCAAAGACCATTTTACATCTTTCGTTCAAATGAAAGTTCTTGAATATGACAGAACTTAAACCTGCTAGATGAGAGTTTAACCGATACAAGTGACTACCTGAATATTTTGAATGCAAACGGGTTTATCTGAAATATCAACGAACCTAAAAGAATTAGTTCAACTAGTAAGTCAGCTATTGATGATATATTTATTAGACAAAAACAAATTAATTTTTCTGAAACTATAATTGAACCCTTCCTTTTTAAAACACATATGAGAGAATTTTACACCTTTCGTTCAAATCAAAGTTCTTCAATATGACAAAACTTAAAACGTAAAAAACTAAATTCGTACCTGTCAAGGGAACATTGAGATGACACTCTTGCTATTAACGACATACAAGTAGCTTATAATTCTTTCATTATTAAATTAGAAAATTACATAAGCTCTGCAACTAAAATTACTCCTAATGCATTAAAAAGTAAAAAAAACTGAAACATGGATAAATATGGCATTAATCAACTCTATAAAGCAGAGGAATATGTTGAAAAAAAATTCTTATCACACTATTCATTTGAGTTGGAAAATGAGTATAAATCTTATAGAAATAAACTTATTGATCTACCGAGAAAAACCAAAAATTACTTTTATGAAAACAAAATTCATGAAGCAAAAGGAAACTTTAAAAAATATGGGAAGTAATAAATGAAATAACTCTAAATAAATTTGAGAAAAACCAAATTGAAAATAATATATTAACTGACGAGAATAATATAACCATCACAGGCAATAATTCAAAAGCAGCTCTTCTCAATAATTTTTTCACTAATGAGGGTGAAAAAATGTCAGAAAAAATTACAAAAAGTACTTTACCTAGGGAATTTTCAAATGATATTGCAGTGCAATCCACTTTGTTTCTATAACCCGTGACTGTAAATGAAATGATTTGCTTAATCTCACAACTGAAAAATAAGTGTTCTCCCGGTCCAGATCAAATATCTTCCGAAACCATAAAGGCCATAACAAACCACATTTTGGAACCTTTAGTACATATTATAAATTTATGCTACTCCACAGGTAGTATTCCACAGCAATGAAAAGACTCTATAGTTACATCTATATTCAAATCAGGTAGCCCTAGCTCACTACATAATTACAGACCAATATCTCAAATTAATAATTTTGCAAAACTATCTGAACAATCCCTTAATAAAGACTCATCTCATTTTTTGAGAAAAATAACATCATTAAAGATAGACAATATGGATTTATTAAAAATTTCAGTACCGAAATTGCTATGAATGACTTTTTTCATAAAATTATTACGACATAGATAGATCTTTCAAATGCCTGGTAATATTTCTAGACATAGCGAAGGCCTTTGACACAATATCATATAATGTACTGATAGATAAACTCCAGAACTACGGTATAAGAGGGCAGGCACTGGATCTAATAGTAAACTATCCCTCCAACAGATCGCAGAAAGTTGAAGTGGGAGATGCAGTAAGTGAATCACTCAATATCACTGTTGGTGTTCCACAGGGGACAGTACTGGGTCCAATACTGTTCCTAGTGTACATCAACAACTTAGCTTGTATTCAAGATCCTCAAGGACATCTTGTTTGCTATGCTGATGATACAGTTTTGGTTTTTACAGAGAAATCTTGGGAAAAAGCTTACCATACTGCTGAAAACGGCATCAAAAAAGTTAAAAAGTGGATGGATCATCATCTGTTGAGCCTAAACATAAAGAAAACTGAATATATGGCATTTTCTCCAACTGACATTGGTCAACCAACCACAGGGGTTCTGAAGTTACATAATCACGTATGTACAACTAATCTTATCTCAGCTTCACGATAAATTGTTAGAATAGGAATATGATCCTTCAAAAGATAACTTTCAGAAGACAGGCATTGAGTTGCCTAACTGAAACTAACACTGAAAGAATCATATTAAACAAAATGTAAAAAAAATAATAAACAAAATGTAAAAATGTATTTCCAATCACCTGAATTGAATAAATTGAAAATTAAATGAGCAGGGATGGCCACTAACACCCTTGGCTTTTGGTGAGTTTCGCCACCACTTACCCGAGCAAATGGTGTAAAACCGGACCGGAAGCGCACCCGAGAAGAAGAACACTATTCTCCCTCCAGGGCTAACCACCCTGTGGACCCAACACTTGGTTAATAGTAATCGACCCGCTCGGAGGGGTTAGAGGCAAGGTGGTGGGGCCCATAACGATGATTTTTCTACCGATGACAACCCTGGCAATGACAACGGACGCTTTGAGTGGACGAATGAGGTAAGAGATAGCATTATACAATGCTACGTGAGTAGTGAGCCCGCGAGGGCAAGAGGGCACATGGCGAGAATGAATGCTCTGTGGTGTGAAACACGTCCGGAGCATGCCGTCTTCTTCGCCCAAAATCTTGGGGATTACGTATCCTATCTTCAGCGGAAGGGCTATATAGCTCCTTCCCAGCCTGCTAATGAAGTGGTAAAAGTGATAGTTCTACCACCCGTTGGCACGATTGGAGAGGAGAATCGCATCATGCCACCAATGGAGTCAATCAGAACACGCAGGGCGCTCCATAGAATTAGGCCCCTAAAGCCACAAAAAATGGCTTGTTTGGATGCGGAGGTTTCTAGTGGTCTAACAGAAGAGGCTGACATCTGACAAATCAACACCGCCATGTATAGTATCGTTCAATCGCTGCCTTGATAGGATACGAATGCTGTTTACTGTTAAGAAGTCACTAATGAGGCGAGTGAAAAGTATCTCGGGAAACCTTCTCGCTTATTCCAAAAGCATCACGTGTTGTGGATAATCCGCCGACCGCTGATCAGGTGGAATTCTTCTGAAAGGATATCTATGTACTCCCGCAGCAACTCAACTCAGACAGTCCAGCCCTAGCGTAGTTCGAAGCTTCCAACAGAGAGCTTCGACAGTCTGAACTCAATGAACTACCAAACCCGATAACCCCGGATGACGTTCGAAGAGCCCTTGTGGATTGCAAGAACTTTGCTGCTTCAGGTCCAAATGGGCTGAACACTGATTGGTGGAAAAAACTAACAAGCACTCACCGTCATCTGGCCAGAGTTTTCAACTCATGGCTGGACGGAGAGCAGCCGATTCCGGATTGGTTTGTCGAGGGGCGGAACGTTCTCGTCCCCAAAAGCGGAGATTTGTTGATTCCTAAAGATTACAGATCGATAAAATGCTTGAATTCGTTTTATAAGTTGCTTACAAGCATCTTATACACACGAATACCCACCGCACTTGACCGAGTATTCGAACGGATATATTAGCAGAGATGGTTGAAGAGAGGAGTCGCTGGATGTGAAGAGAACATGCTTATCGATAGATATGTAACGCAGGACCTGATACAATATGAACATAACCTCTCTATGGCCTGGATCGATTACCGTAAGGCATTTGATACAATATTGCATGAGCTCATCTTTCATTTGCTTAGATGCCTTGCGGTACCCGACAAAATAGTGAGATGCATTGAACAACTGATACCACTTTGGCGAACTCGCTTCACCATAACATCTGGTTGAGCCAGAGTCCAAACAGGGTGGGTCACTTTCGGAAGAGGTATATTTCAGGGCAACTCCCTCAGTTTCCTTCTGTTCTGCATCTCACTATTGCCATCATCCGTTGCGCTCAGATATACTCGAGGGTATAACTGTGGCACCCCCGGAAACCAGGGACACAAGGTCACCCATTTGTTTTACATGGATGATCTAAAACTTTATTCCTCTGAAGAGAAGGATCTCCATCAGTCCTTGAGGGTGGTGGAGGAGTACATGCATGCTATCGGTATGAAATTCGGAATAGACAAGAAATTGAAGCTCTAATAACTCTGTTTCTGAATTAACAGATGTCAGAATATCATCGACGTAAATATCACGCTCAGCAACTGCAGCAGTAAGTGGATAACATGACCTTTCCAATTGACCCAGAAGGCGTACAACTCTATTCGCTATATAAGGAGAACTTGTGTAACCAAAAACAACCTTTTTCAGTTCATAAACCATCAGTAGTTGGCTGGGATCTGGACTCCAGCTGAAACGCTGAAAATGACGATCTCGTTGGTGAATTCTCATTTGCAAAAACATTCTTTTCAGACCAGCTGTCAACACGAATTGATAAAGTTCAAAATATATTAACACATGGAAAATATCTGCTTGTAATTTATGGCCAATAAACAACAAGTCATTCAGAATGATGTGCTTGTTGATGCAGAAGCGTTGAATGCAATGAGTAGGAGTGTGGTTGGATGATGAGGATGATGGACTCTATGATGAGATAAATAATGTGCACAATCATCTGGAACCTCATGTATGTGTACAACTGGTGATGTAGTTCCATCCTAAAAATATTCCTTCATCATCTTTGAATGTCATGAGCGTAATGATGGATTCTCATAAAGTCTGCGTTTGAGCGAAATAATTTTAGCCACACAAGCATCCTTAGATGAACCCAAAAGTTCAGGCAATTTGCGAGAGGGAAGAAGAACAATGAATGTTCCATCAGCGTTGCGAGTGTGAGTATCAATGAAATTTTTTTCACATTTTGCATCATCTGTTCCCAATAGCCTGTTTGTGGTTACATTTTCTAGTTCACAGAATCTACATACAGATTCTCCAAGTAGCACTTGCATTTGAATAATTTGAATATATGACAAAAAATAGACTGAATCAGACCTTGTCAATGTATCAATAGCGGCACGACCCATTTCCCCATAAATCAGTGTAGTTTCTAAAGCTACAGGACTATTTGCTGGACTTACGAGTGCATGTACTACATACATATGTTTATTATCAAGGCGTGAATGAAATTTGAGGATTGTGCTGGTAGAGACATTTAGTTGAGAAGAACCAATACCTTTCACAACACATGGTATAGATTCCGTTACGAGCCCTAATTTTTGACAAGTCTTGTGTGTAATAAAGCCCGACTGCGAATCTGAATAAAAGATACCTCAAAGTTCGTGAGTTTTACCATGTGAATCTTCAGCTAAAACGTAACATTGACGCGTAAAATTGTTAAGAGCATATTAAAATCACGAAACTATCAGTAGAACAAAATGTTTGACAATTATTTTTAATTGAAGTAATAGCTTGAGCAGGTGTAGAATTGAAAATTGAACAATTTTCATTCAATGATGCCCTTGAATCGATATTGGATGTATTGAAGTTGTGTGAATAATGAAGTGTGCTGTGATGCCGCCTAGTACAACCTTGTATTTGACAGCTCTTACCAGACTGACAGGCGTTACTCATATGCAAGTGCGACAGAAAATTTAAACAAAGTTTTTAAATTCAAAGTAAGTTCATCTATCTTCAGTTTTATTTTTTTTGTATGTAGGGCAGGGCAGAACATGGGATTCGTGTGAGGTACACAATTGACAGCCAGCAACCCAAACCTTGAGTTTTTGTGATGTCACATTATGTTCATCACCAGAATTTGATTTTGATTCTAGCGTAAATAATATGTAGTTGACGTTAGGAACCGATTTTGTATGAGAAACATTATTATTTAATGAATGCGGAAGAGATTTCCCCATAGAAAACGATTTGGAACTAGTACTGCGATCAATAATTTTTGTTTGCTCCGTAACAAATTTTACAAGTGATTCAAATTTTGGTATTTCAGAGCTAAAACGATTATTGTTTTCGAATAATCTCGAAGTTACTGTAAAAATATAATATCATTGAAGTCATCATTTGTTTGAGTGCGTTTACTGGTTCTACAAAACCGGAAAGAAATTTTTTCAATCCTTGTTCAGATTCAGTTTGTAGTGATTTAAAATTCAGAATTTTTTCTATATGAGAAGAAGCAAGTGTTTTCTTATCATCAAATCTAGCCGTTAGCGCTTTTAAAATCACCGAATATATATCGGCAGTTGGTGGAATGGAAGCACAAATCGACCTAGCTGAACACTCCAAATGTGTAACTAAATGAGTAACTGTTTCAATATTAGTATACCTTACATTTTCATGAATGTACTTTTTGAAAATTTCATAGAAAGTTGGCCACTCTTCCAGTTCGCCACTGAATCTAGGTTTGAAATCTGTTTAAAAATCTGTTTGAAATCTGTTTTTCCGTTAATCAGTTGTCGCCCCCATGTGACAACTCTCAGAAGTTGATAAACTTGTGCGAGCTGAGGACTACCGAGGTCTTACCTTTTGGCGTGTAATTCTGTAATTCCTAACACGGTTGCAGAATCATTCCAGCTTCAACCAGATAAATTCTCTCGAGAAAAATATCTGGTCGAGGCGGGAATCGAACCCACGATCTTGCGATCGTGGCCAATTCCACAACCACAATCACAAAGATAATTCAATAGGTTGAAGTTTCGCATTTAAACCCCATTTGCAGGAAAACTCTCCCTTTTGTTCTAATGAAATGAAAACATTATTACCAACACAAAATATTTTATCAAATGCTTCCACTTCTACATACAAAGTAACAAAATTGGTTTCAGATTCAAAAGAAAGTTCATTTATTTCATCAATAACTTCAATGAATTTTTTACGAACAATTGACATCGTTCTGGTTTTAATCTGAAATTAATAAACTAGTTTTTCATCTTTTGTTGCCTTTTATGAAAGATCCTGAATGATTTGCATTTTCCCAAAATACTTTTCTTTTCAAGAATACTCAATTGATTTTCTTCCTGGCTAGATATTTCACTATGAAATTAGCAACAATTCTACCCACTAGGAACAACAAAACTGTTTAGAATAACTAAATGCGAGTTGAATGTAAATGCGGCTTTGATTATATGAAAAATGAATTTTTTTTATAATTTTAACAATGAGGAGTGTTTTCAAACAACTACTTCCACGATAATCCTGGCTTGAAGGACCATTTTGTTTGTTGTGCGATTGATAATTGCGTAAAAAACTATGTGAACTGTGAATGAAAACTCACCCGTTTTTATCTGTCGGCATCAAGCGTTCTCTCCTTTCTGGTTTCTCTCTCTCGCTCTGTTGAGGTAGGTGAGAAAATGTAAGGAAACGAAAGGGACACAAGATGGGATCTTCTTTCCACTACTACCGAGAATCAGAAGAAAAATCGGGCACGATTCAACACGGTGAAACCAAATAATTATTAGTGTTCGTTGATATTTTAAAAACATTCTCAAACACTGATTCAAGTACAACTGTGGGAAAAAGCCTTCCACTCTTCTTTTCACAAAGTGCGATTGCGATATACAAACAAACTTTTTATGCCAATTGCCTTGTTTTTTTCATTCAAAGAATAAAGCCTGATTTTCACAACAATAAGGTCTGCGCTTCCAGCTCAGATTAACATTTAAAAAAATGAATATTCTAATATCTCCATGAAATTTTTTTAAGATTTTCAAAACCTTTCATCACAGCACATATCAGATTATTTTACAATGGTACCAATTTTATATATCATATGAAAATTTATTTTTATATTTACTCAAATGATATTTTGTACTTCTTTAGCAGAGTTGCATAACAGGAACTTGGTACATATGGAACTTCTAAAAATATGAAAGAAATTGTGATTACATTATGTTCTCAAAAAGGCAGTTTCAAACTTCTTCAATCAGTAGAAAGCCCATCAAGTATGAAAATATAATAATTTAATAGTGAATTTTGAAACATCTCGCAAAAAAAAATGACTCATCAACATAGTACTAAAAATTGTGTGCCAGGTAGGTATCATTTTCATAAAATAGAAGAAAGTGTTTACTTTTGTTCTGACATGAATTGAGAAAAATCATTATACATTCAGTAAAGAAGTATATTTTACTCATTTTATTCAACACATTATGATAATGAAGACAGGAAAGATAAATACAGAATCAAGAAAAGAGAATTATACAGCGTCCCCGTAGGTAATAATAGAGGTACTTGGCTTGATTGAGTAACTAAATTTACATTGCGGATGTGCTAATTTAAAAACCGGTGAGTAAATTATTTAGAATCCTTGGAAATTCACAAGCATTAATATTGCGGGTGCAACCTGTTAAATGATCAAATCGATTTAGTTTACTCACCGGTTTTCAAATTAGCACATCCGCATTGTAAATTCAGGTACTCAATCAAGCCAAGTACCTCTATTAGTACCTACAGGGGTGGTATATAAGGGCTTATATAATGAACCATTGTTCATTTTAATGTATTGTTCAGTTTAATGTAAAAGTCTGAAAATGTTCTTATAGGATGAAACTGCAGTAACGTTAGTTACAAATAAAAGTGGTACATTCATCAATTTATTGAAATACAGAATCAATTCATACAAGTTCATCTTCAGGACATGAGTAAACATATGTATGTATTTATTTTTATCGAAGAAGCTACTGTGTTAGTGAAACGCGTCTAGAAATCAACTATCATGAAAAAATACTTTCGCATACGTACCGTTTCTACAGCGTCTTAACGAATTTCTTGTTGTGATTATGTTTTGTCTTCAAAAAAATATATGTAGGTGTAACGTAATATAATATGATTCATACCATGTTCGACAAATAAATTACTTTTAACACAAATTCCTGAACACATTATCAGTATGACTCACTCTCTAGAACAAGTTATTGAATGTGCACTGGATAACAACAGCAATAGTATCAAAATCTATTGTTTAGGGAGCCAAAACTCAATATAAATTTTTCAAGAACCTACTTATTTCCATAATTTCTCCAAATAATAAACCCCATTCTTATTATTCATCCAGAATTCTAAATAATGAAATGAACCTGATATTTGTATGCGAATAAGATGTATCATGATCCAGTCAGAAAATAAAAAATAACAATACCTACTTTTATATCGCATATGTTCTTGTAAAACTCGCAAGTGCAATGAAAAATGACCTTGAGCCTTTCAGTAACAATTCATCGTTGATGTATTTCTTAGATATTTACAAAATTCTTACATTTCAAACACGGCAATCTATCAGACATATAATTTATCCAAGCATTGACGTTGTCCTTTCATTTTTATCGTCGCGGAATGTCAACCGGACAATTTATGAACACTTCTCTTAAGTCCGGGTGAAACAAAACAAAGGACTTGATGATGACAAAAAAAATAATAAAATCCGAATCTGTTTGATATTCATATCCGGGAACGAGCGAGCGGATTCATGGGGAGCAAAACTCATTATAAAAACTGGTCTTTATGTGTAGCTACTTATTGAAGATGCAAGTATTTTCATAAATTTGAAGATATGTAAATGAACTGAATCATCAATGGGGCTTATTTACATCATGATTGATGATCCAGAAAATTGTTGGAGGAGATAACTGACAAAAACTATTAGAAAATAATCAAAAAAATATTCAAAACAATTGTGAAATATCTACAAAACCAATTCAACATAACTGCTACATAAATGTTTCTGTTATTGAGTAACTTCTCAAGTAACACCAAATCAACTATGGTTATATTGGTAATCCCATATTATTGATTGAGGACAACAACTGTTACATATGATCAGTAAGGGCAATTCTTCAGTTTATTCAAAGCTTAACGACTGAATTTGTTTGGAAGATTTCATATAAACACTGTTTACCAAGTGTAACTATCTTCGTTCAGGTTTGAAGGCCGTCGTAGTTTGGAAATGCATCCTAATGTTTCGCCAGTACGAGTGGTTGACTTCTACAGAGATTTATCATTATGATTTCTAGTTCGTAGGTTGTATTTATGTTGACTCAGGTAATCGACCACTCTTCTTGATGCGTTTCTATTGGCCGAAGTACCATTCCCTGTTAATGACATAACATTGCTTTGCGCTGTTGCCACTTTAGTATGAGATTTCAAATTCCTTGATCGAAATTTTGCAAGTTGAGACGGCATCATATTGGGATTCTATAGCGAATATCTCTTCGTGGATGGGTTGAAGATCGTAGTAGTGGATGAAGTCGTGGGTACTAGTCTTGATCTTTGCTTGTCCCATCTTGAGGGGAAGTAGTCCTGGATTTGTCTTGAGGTTCTGGATTTCGATCTCCTGTCCTCTCGTCAGATGAAGGCTGTAAAGGGACGAAGAATTTAGTTATCTTATTAGGCAAATGTCTTATATTTTTCTTATGGACGTTTGCATTTTCTGTCTCGACACTTACTCTTTTGTCTTTTAAGATGAATTTTGGGAAGAAAAGTGGTAGTAGTTTGTTTCTTTTCACTGTTTTTCTTGTGTACACCTTGGTGCAGGGTTTGTAGGTAATAGGAGTTTCTCTCTTCTTGTTTCTCTTCTCGATGATATTTGTTTCCTGTTTCTATAAATCTTCGTTGATTTTCCTATATATTTCCTTCGTTTTTTTCCTGTGTTGTTGGACGTAGTTGTTAATCAAGGCTCGTCTTATGTCGATGTCGAATGGGTCTTGACTATTGAGATGTCCGTTCAGAATATCCATAGGTTTCTGTCTTGTTGCTGAATGGATAGAGTTGTTATATCCTAGGATGGCATAGAGCATCTGTTCTTTGATATCTCTTTTCTTATGCGTATATCTCAATATTCTCAAGTGCTCGATCAATATGGAATGGAATCTTTCGACTCTCCCGTTTGACTGAGGGTTTTCTGGAGTGGTAAAGTGAATGTTGACTTTATGTGTGTCAACAAATTCTTGGATCAGTCCATTTTTGAATTCCGTTTCATTATCAGTGACGATCATATGTGGTATTCCATGATGGTTGATGAATACTAAGAGAGCATTGAGAGTGTTGATCGCATTACATCCCTCTATTGGAACTTTGGCTTCTCTGGTCTTCGGTCATACTTGTTGATTTGACAAGTTTCGCATAAGCTCATAGCTTCTTCGATATTCTTTTTTATATTGGGCCAATAATACAATCTTTTGATCCGAGTTTCCGTTTTGGTGATTCCTCTATAGTTTGTTTTTCCTTCATGCTGCTGCTTGATTATTTCTTTTTATCTAGTTGAGCAATTGACATCTTCCAAAAGGCGGTTGCATTTTATGAGATCGAAAGAGAAATTCTTGAATGTCTCTCTCAAGATTCTGCACATGCTGGGGTAGAGTTCTTCATCTTCGAACATCAAAGCATATTTCTTTCCCGGGCTGATATATTCTTTGAAAAAGTTGAAAATATTTTCGTCCATTTTGTCGTTTCCCAACTGAGCATTGTATCTTCTTTTATTCGGGAATATTTCTTCTATCACCGTTCTTGCTTGGTTATAGCTTACTCGTTTGAAGATGACTTGGTTATTGAAGACATTGAGAGGTTTCTCTGATATTAGTATTTCTAATATTGGACTTTCTCTGGCTGTATGGTTGGTGATGCCACTAGTATCTTCGTCTGGGGTAACTTCCGGGTGCAGGTTCACGCATTCCTTGTCTCCTTCGGTTGGGGGTTCATTCTGAATTTCTTGTTCTTGTGGTACGGGGTCCTTATCTTCAGGAAAATGGTGATGAAAGCAATCTTTAAACAGATCGTTGATGATGTCATCTGCAGACTCAGGAACTTCTGATGGAGTATGGTTGAATAGAGATGCCTTGTCGTCGTAATTTGCTTCATGGAGCTCCTTTGTATGTATCTCTATTCTGGAGAGCGCATCGGCGTTGGTATTGCTTGTGCCTTTTTTGTAGACCACTTCGTAGTCATACTCTTCTAGCTTCAGGCGCCATCGGACCAGTTTTGAGTTTGGATCCTTCAAGGAGAAGAGCCACTGGAGGGGACGATGATCTGACAGAATTTTGAATTTTCTGCCGAAAAGATACGGTCGGAAATATTTGGTGGCCCAAACTATTGCTAGCATTTCCTTTTCAATGGTAGAGTACTTCATTTCAGTTTCGTTCAGGGTCCTGGATGCATAAGCTATTGGCTTGTCTTTTCCTATGGGTCCTTGGGACAGAACGGCTCCTATGGCGAAATTGCTGGCATCTGTGGTCAGATTAGAAGGCTTTGTGAAGTTCGGATACTGTAGTAGTGGTTCATTGGTAAGCAGGTTTTCACAAGTTTGAACACATTTTAGGAATTCTGGCGTATGCTCTATATGGGCATCTTTCTTGAGACAGGAGGTTAACGGTTTGGTAGTCTTGGCGAAGTCCTTGATGAACTTCCTGTAGTACCCTAGGAGTCCTAGTAATCCTCTGATCTCTTCGACAGTTCGAGATACAAGATAGTCCATGATTGCTTTGACTTTTGCTGGGTTTGGTTTTATCCCATTTGGAGTGACGATGTGTCCTAGAAAGCACTTGTCTACTTGTATTTTGAAACCAGTTTCTCGTAGACGTTGGAAAACTTTTGTGAGGTTGACCATATGCTCCTGCAGAGATGTAGAGAAGAAGATTATGTCATTCATATAAACCAAGCAGATAGTCCCTTGTAGACCCTTTAGGACATTGTCCATAACCCTTTGAAAGGTCGCTGGACCATTTTTCAGTCCAAACGGCATACGCAGGTACTCGTAGTGTCCGTTTTCGACGTTGAATGCGGTCTTAGGGATGTCCTCCTCTGCCATCTCTATTTGGTGGAATCCGCTTGCCAAATCCAGGGTAGTGAAATATTGTCACCTTCCCAGTTTGTCGAGGATGTCAGAAATGTTCGAAATAGGGTAGCGGTCGTCTATTGTCTTCTCGTTGACTTTGCGGAAATCCACAACGATACGCCATTTTGCTTTTCCAGAGGCGTCCAGTTTTTTTGGAACGACCCTTCCTTGTGTACATACGGATATCGGTATGATTTTGTGTAGACTGGGGTTTTGTCTCTGGTTTTTATATGGTGTTTGACCTAATTGGTGAATGTGAGTGAGAAATCTGGATGGTGAAAAATATCAGCATATCTTCCGCAGGTGGTCTGTTCTGATTAGATCATCCATGTTGTTGATTGGGTCTGTGTTTCCTGATGGGATTATGCCAGCAGAATAGATATGATGCTCTTGAAGATTTATTGGGCTGCTGCGTACTGGTTCGGCTAGAACGATTTGGAGTTTATCTGGACTGAAGTTGACAATTTCCGTCCAGGCTAGATGATCACGGGCATCAGTGAGAGCTTCACGGATGTAAGCGCTTTGCAGTTCCTGTCTTGGTATCATGGTAGTTCCATTCTTCTCTTTCACCGGTAGTCGTACTTGGGTCGCGCTGTCTGGCTCCAATTGAATAGAGTAGAACTGGGTCTTATTGGTTTCGTAGTACTGGATTGGGAGAGAGGAGTAAAAGGGTTAAAAGGGAGGATTCAGGAAAATTCAGGTCAGCTTTGAGAAATTTCAGGTTGTCGAGTCCAATGAGGCCATCAAAAGTTTTGTGGAATTTGAAGAGGTAGAATTTCAGAATGCCGTTTGAGTTAAACTGAGGAAATATGGGAGTTTCTGCACTGTAATCTTGAGAATAGTTTTGGAAAATAGAAATGACGACAAAGGGGTCTTTTTTGATGCAATCTTTGTAATATTGGAAAGCTAATTCAGGATTGAGAAAGGATTTTGTTGATCCGGTGTCAATGAGAAGTTTGAGGGGAGAATTTGCAATGATTATACAAGGAAGTTCTCTCTTATCGTCGAATGTATGCAGTTCCAATATATTTCTTGGTTTTGTCCTGAATCCAATGGAAAATTTACATCTGGTTCCTGTTGGTCTTCTTGAACCTGGAATTCTCCAGTTGGTTCTTGATTGGGATGAGAGCAGGTTTCTTCAATGTAATAGGGGTTTGCTTCATATCCAAAGTCTTCGTCATGTTGCTCAATGTTGAACATGGGAGCTGGATTGAAATTTGGTCTTGCCTGAGGTTGGGTTCACATGCTCCTCGTTGGTGCTTCATTAGTATTTCTGGTACTGATGCTCATTGGTGTTGGTTCTGGTCCGTTCTGCCTGTTTGGTTGATTCTGTCCAAAACGTTGTGGTTGGACTGAAGGCCGCATCTGTCTCTGTTGAGTATGTGGTTGCCAATGTGGTCTAAAGGTCGGTTGTTGAAATTGTGGTTGGAGTCCCATTGCCTGATGAGGTTGTTGTTGTCCGGGTTGGTACATCCGCTGTGGTATTGATTGTTGGGCATATTGGTGATTTGCAGTTCTTTGCTGGGTCTGGAGTGGTATATTGGAGACTTGTGGGGGTCCAAACGTCCTTTGTAGATAACGGATATTGTTTTCTTCGTGGATGTACTGCATTGCTGTTGCCAAGTCTATTGGTTTCATTGCTCTTATGGTGGATCGCATGGTTTCTCGTAGTCCAGCTAGTAATGTTGTTAGAGCTTGTTGTTGGAAAAAGCTTTCCTTTCTGATCTTTATCGTATCATCGGCGGTGTGTAATTCGATATAGTTTGATATTGTGTTTAAAAGTCCCATGACTTTTTCGTAAAAACGTTGTGGTGTCTCGTTTTGGTCTTGTCGCAGGTTTACCAAATCTCTTGTTAAGAAATTTTCATTCCGTTGGTCGGCGAAGTTTTGGATTAGAGTTCCTTTGATGCTGTTCCACTCACTACATCAATGAACTGAGATGACGTCTTTGGCTCTGCCTCGTAGCTTGTTGAGTAGTCCTTGTATCAATATATGGTTCTGAAAACAACCGGGGTCTTCAGTATTCCAATATTCGTTCAGAATCATTGTTGATACGTTGATGAACTGGTATAATTCATTTGGGCTTCCATCGTATTCGGGTACAATCCAAAAATTCTTCAGGTCGAATTGTTTTGCCATGTTGATGGGATTTAAAGATTGGTCAATTGTTTGAGGAATAATGGATGGGCGAGAATTGGTACTTGAAGATGAATTTGGTAAAACTAAGGTAGGGGGACGTGAAATAGTATTTGCAATTGATGGAGTTGAGTTCATTTGTGCTTACAGGATGACGATGATAGCTCGTTGCATATTCTGTCACCAAAAACTTATTTCCATGTAGATATTCCTTGACGGACGATAGTGAAGAGGTATTCTTGTCTACGGCCGGAATTCTTTCTCTAATACTTCCTTCTCGGTGGAACTTGGTTCGGGAGAATAGTGGATAAACGTTTGAGAACTACGAGGATCTTCTAAGGACTCTTCCACTATCCTACCGACTGCGCCAATTATATTTCTCGTTCACACAAAAGGGTTTTTTAAAACTTTTCATTTGAACAGAGTAACAACTAATAACTATGAAATATAGGTACTGGCTATTACAAATCAATTGCACCTATTTATATATAAATTATTGCCGACTTTGCAGATATCAGCAAAATAATTGATGTCGTTTTCGGGTCATCGAACAATATACGGCTGATGTAAGGGGTTATCGAACTGTAACTCGTGTTTCGGGCTTCTGGCCCATCATCAGTATGGTGCAGCCAAGTGTAAGGATGGGCAACACTGGGTTACCAAAAGATATAAATACAAATGCACGGAGCCACCAGCAGGAGCCAACCGCACATTTGTGGTTTCAGTTGATAGATCTTGTGTTTACAAGAAAACTATCTCCGTGGTTTGATAGTTTTCATGTAATCACAAGATCTATCAACTGAAACCACAAATATGCGGTTGGCTCCTGCTGGTGGCTCCGTGCATTTGTATTTATATATTTTGTTAACCAAGTGTTGTCCATCCTTGAACTTGGCTGCACCATAATGGTGATGTGCCAAAAGCCCAAAACACGTGTCAATGGTTTGCCACTTTCTTGAGTGCTATGTCCGATTAATAACTTCTATATATATATATATATATATATATATATATATATATATATATATATATATATATATATATATATATATATATATATATATATATATATATATATATATATATATATATATATATATATGAGGTTGCAATCAATAGCTGGGCTGTTACAAAGAAAACTCTTTGTTATATGTCAAGCTTTCGGTATATTTCACACCTTCGTCAGGACAACTACAATAATAAGATTATATATCTTGTAAAAAATATATAAATATGGAGAACTTTCTAACGTGAGAATAGAATATAAAATGGTTCAGAAACAGATAGAAAAACATTAATAAATGACAGTTAATAAAAATTTTGGCTGACAATGTCAAGTGGGAAAATTCTGAATGATACTCGAATTACTAGATTTTTTATTTTCTTTATCATATTTCAGTAGGTACGTGTAAATTTTGCTGAGACTATCAATATCAGTTCGTACCTACTGAAATATGATGAAGAAAATAAAAAATCTAGTAATTCGAGTATCATTCAGAATTTTCCCACTTGACATTGTCAGCCAAAATTTTTATCAACTGTCATTTATTAATGTTTTTCTATCTGTTTTTGAACCATTTTATATTTTATTCTCACGTTAGTAAGTTCTCCATATTTATATATTTTTTACAAGATATATAATCTTATTATTGTAGTTGTCCTGACGAAGGTGTGAAATATACCGAAAGCTTGACATATAACAAAGAGTTTTCTTTGTAACAGCCCAGCTATTGACTGCAACCCCACGAATTAAATCGATTTATAGTTAATCCAGTCACTAATTATTCTGTATATATATATATATATATATATATATATATATATATATATATATATATATATATATATATATATATATATGTATATATATATATATGTATGTATATATATATATATATATATATATATATATATATGTATATATATATGTATGTATGTATATATATATATATATATATATATATATATATATATATATATATATATATGTATATATATATATATATATATATATATATATATATATATATATATATATATATATATATATATATATATAGAATTATGTAATTGCTAGCTTAGATGTTGTATCTCTTTTTAGTATTGTCTAATTAGACACTTGTCTCAGATCCACTGATAGAAAGTGGGGACGTGCTAGTCAATTTTGTGACATTCAAAAAGACAATTTCCTTCAACTTATAACTTTAATTTTTAATAATACATATTTTTCATTTGATGGTAAAATTTATAAACAAACTTTTGATACTCCAATGGGAGCTAATATTAGCCCCATTTTGGCAGCATATGACACGGATGACCTGCTAGATTTGGTCTTACAGATACTTCCCTTCAATCTCTTCTTTATGAAAAAATATGTCGATGACATTATCATATCCCTTCCTCAAGATGGAATATCTGAGATTGTGGACATCTTTAATAGTTATGACCCTTAGTTGAAACTGAGAACAATGAACAATGGGTTCTTTTCCTTGACACTAAGGTTATCAGAACACCAGATAATACTCTACTCACAGATTGGTATCGGTATCGCAAGCCTATCAGTTCTGGTAGGTTCTTGAACTATTGGTCATACCATGAGCAGTTAACGAAAATCAATTTGGTCAAACAAATGAAGAACTGCATTCTACAGATTTTCGATCCTTCTTTTCATAAAAAAAATTAAATGTACTTTTCCAATTATTTATTAATTACGCCTATCCGGATCCTCTATTAAAAGGATCTTATTTAGTACGTCAACCATTGACGTTCAGATCAACAATAACAACCAGTAGGATTTAAATCCTGTATAGTCTGACAATGTCACAATAGGGGCTGATCCACTTCCAGTTCCTATAGTTTTCTCTGGTATTACCATACATAAGTGATATGACACCCAAGTTATGCAAAATTTTTAAAGATTCAAATGTAAAAATAGCTTTTAGAACCATATTCACCATTAATAAATTAATTTCGAAACTTAAAGATAAAACTCCTATTAACTTTCAATCTCAATTAACCTAGTCTATTCCATGTTTAAATTGTGGTAGGGAATATATCGGTCAAACGTCAAAATTACTCAGACAGAATCAGCGCACATAAAAGTGATAATAGATTACATCCTGAGAGATGTGCTCTCAGTAATCATGTTTCCAATAAAGGTCATAAAATGGACTACAATTCAACAAAAATTTTATCAACTGAAAGAAATACATCTGAAAGATTGTTTTTGGAAATATCATTTATATTACAATCCAATAATTGCCTTAATGAAGGATCAGACATTGATCATCTCCGTGAAATATATGCCTTTTTATTAGACATGGACAAAAATCTACATGATTTCCAAACCAATAACAATTCTGGTTTTTCATTGATATAATTTCATAATATTTTGAATATTTTCTCTTTTAACAAACTTTCAACCTTCCTATGGCAGGGTTTTACTTTCATTCAACCACAACTTTTCACTTGTTTTCCTCAAGACTAATGAGGGTGTTGTCGATTAATTAACATATTTGATTTTTGGGTTTTCTCATTGAGTTACCTACAGAACAGCAGATGTCTCTGATCACACTTGCACCATGATAGTTCTCTTTTGTTCCATAGTTTTGTCATCTACAAACAAACACACATTTTCTAACTGAAATTCAACACATGACAGCTGTCATTGTCAATTGTTTTGTGTCTCTATCTTTGTTCTTCAACCACATGGCTTTTACCGGTATCCATAATTTTAAACAAATAACGGTTTCTAGTAAATCTCAATTTAATATTTTTCTTTGTATCCAGTGAGGAGCCAACTTTTTTTTAATGTAATGACTGATTAATTATATTGACATGTTTCAACTATTTAATTGTAACATTCTTTTCGACACTACGAACCTCACTAACAGTAAGTTGAGACCTTTCATAATAATAAGTTTTCATATTGTATCACCATCATAAAAATTTTGTAGCTTTTCCCTGAAGATGATAATACATTTTTTCGAAATATTGGTATAATTTGTGTTATAAGAGTACACTTCCGATCTGCTGATCACCCAAAGATATTTTCCAAGTTTTGTTTTTAACTAATTAGCAAAGAGTGTCCTTCAACTAGATATATATATAAATATATACAGTGCTATTCAAATTCGTTTCTGTACATGGGGATGAGAGATAGAGTGTCGGTTAAATTATGGCAAAGTTGTGTATTTTAGAGACCTATTCAATGATGTAAAGAAATCGAATATAGCTCTTTTGGTTCTGGAGATATACAGGAAAAACCAAACAATCCCAAATTATGTTTTTGCCTATATCTTCTTTATTCGCAGACATATTGAAAATCTTTTCACATTTTCCTATAGGCACATGATGTGGGTTCTCAGAATATATCCATGAATCTTTTATACAGGGTGTCATCTGACTTGAGCCACCACTATCATTGAATTTTTAAATACGGAACTGTATTTTTTGTTGTAGTTTTTGGATCGTAGACGTTCACTTCATACTGAGAAATTAAATTCAATTTCATATTTCGGGATTTTTCGGTAATATTCCATTATAATTGTGTGAATTATTTCCTTTAAAATTACGGCCTTGGAAATTGGTTGACTGAGTTGAATGAAAACACAATAGCAACTTTCATGTCTCCCTATGTACCGCAAAATTTTTCGAAAGTTCTGTTTTTATTTATAGGTATTCATATTTTTTTTCAGTTGCTCTGAGCGTTTTCTACAATAAACTTCGAATAAGAACACCTTTTATGATTATCTGAAACATATCTCCATCAAAAATATATTATATGTGTTTTTATGAGCGGATAAAGAAATTATAGCAAGAATTACTTCCGAAATGAGCACTATAATTGTAATGAAAATTGAAATGAAGTAATTTATATACACAAAAAAATTAACGGCGCAATAAATGTTCGAATTGGAGTCCATCCATTTCAAGACATTTTTGAACTCGATTTTCCATAGTACTTATTGCCCTTAATACATTTATTTGCTGCATTGTTGCGAAATCATTCAAAATCCTCAATTTGGAGTCTTCCACATTTTCTATCTCCCTGCCAGCGTAAATCCTATTTTTCAATGTCTCCCGTAGAAAATGGTCCAAATATATAGTAAGATCTGGTGATCATGCAGGCCATCTTATTGGCCCATTATTTGTCTCAAAATGGAAGGACTCCAATTCGAACATTTATTGCGCCATTAATTTTTTTGTGTAAATAAATTACTTCATTTTAATTTTCATTACCATTTATGTGTTTGTTTCTGATGTTATTATTGTTATCATTTTTTTTCTGCTCATAGAAACACATATATTATATTTTTGTTGTAGATATGTTTCAGATAATCATAAAAGATTTTCCTATTCAAAGTTAATTCTAGAAAACGCTCAGAGCAATGGAAATATGAAAAAATATAAATAGGTACCTAAAAATAAAAAAAAAATTCTCTAAAAACTCTACGGTACTCAGGGAGACGTGAAAGTTGCTATTGTGTTTTCATTCAAACCAGCCAACCTATTTCCAGGGCCGTAATTTAAAATGGAATAATTCACCCAATTATAATCAAAAATTACCGAAATATCCCAAAATATGAAATGAAATTCATTTTATCAATATGACTGTGTCTTTGGGCTACATGAAATTCTTGATAAAACACCGTGATGACTGTGCAATAAATATTTTATCTTGATAGTGAAGTATAGCTATTCGTGTTTGATTTCAAAACATTTTTTTTTTCTCAATATTCACTGAATCAAATTCAAAAAGTTAGATATCGTCAATAGGAGATACCTCTCAAAGGAGGTATCGTGATCGCATAGAAGATTTCAGGGTTGGATTCCAGGTTGCCGAAGGGGTGAAAAAGGAGTATTGAGGGATGATTTATTACATAAATGTAATGTCCTAATGATGAAGCTCAATAAGAATAGACAGATGGAAATGAAATATGTCGAAATCAGAAGTGTTGAGTTTTGGGTCGAACACAGGATTATTCAACAGTAAACAACTTTAATGAAAATAAATATACAAATCACAAAAATTAATTCGAGTAACTTGACAGTGACAACTCTATCAACAACTTTTTTTATCAATAAAACAAAACCTAATACATGGTGATGCAAATTAAATTCTTGTTCATTCCTCAACAAAAAGTTTCAAGATATTTCAGTAGTTTTCTGGACTCATGCGTTATTTTAGAATCTCCTAATTGAATTATTGATATAAATTTGTTTATAATCTAGTAGTTACGCACCTTCACGAAGTGTGTTGTTAATTTCGATCATATAGTTACTTTCACTGGCTCGAACCGGAGTTCTCGAATCAGCGGCAACGGGCCTTGACATTTTAACGTCGCACGTTCGCAAACGGCGACAATCACCACGTCACTATCATTGCAATAGCCTGACATATGCATATATTTTATATTTATGGAAAAAATGAGATTTGCTGCTACGGTAAAATATTTTCACTTGAAAATTCATGGAATGAGATTCGGATATTTCTACACCGTGTGACAAACTGAACATTGGCAATCGGCTTCAATATGAAATGATAATAAAAAAAAAGCTTTCGTGAGAGTATGAAATGAAATAATCAACATTATCAGGGAGATGATGGGTGATTACAAAGGTTGTTCAAAGAACTTTCCATCAATAACACTAAAACTTACTGTTGAAGTTTTATGAACTTGTTCCAGGGTGTATTTGAAAAGGCAACGACAATTTTTGGTAGTTTATAGTAATACCATTCGAAGGAAAGCGCATGAAAAGTTGGGTATTGATTTTTTTTCATTACAGTTATTTAGTTACAGTTATTTAGCCTTTACTTGCATGTTTTCTTCAACTGTGACGCATCAAAGGTGATGCGTCAACGGTCGAAGTCTACTTTGCTGGATTATGCATACCTACTGAAAGTGGGACTAAAGCAATACAATACAATACAATACTTTATTTCTCCTGAGACTTTTTCACATTCATGGAAATCGTCACTTACACAAGTAAAAATTAGAGTTGAAAAATATCAAGTAATGAAATATGGAATATACATTTAAAAAACATATATATATATATATATATATATATATATATATATATATATATATATATATATATATATATATATATTTAAATAACATATAACATATAACAATGTTTCAATGAATTCATTAATAGAATAATGTATTATATATTTCAATCCAATTGTTATTATCCTACATTCACTTTTAAAAAAATAAAAAAATATTAAAGCGGCACAGGTAGAAATTTCCAAAATAATTCTTTACAAGTCAAAGTTGGTAACAGCCTTTGTGAAATTTCGACATGTGACATTATTCTTCCTTCAAAATAATTTTAAACTGTAACGTTTTTCACAAATATTTTATCCAATATTAGACATCCTTCAACCAGTTTTATAAATGTATTGTATCAATGTTCATCCATCATGTTGTGTCCAATATTTTACATGACCACCGTATGAAACATCCTCAAAAAGTTGTAAGTCTAACCACTCATAATTATATATTAATATTACATACACCATCATATTGTAGCATCCCTGATGATGAAAACAATTTATTAAATTTCCGAAAGCTTGGACAAACTTTAAAGAGTACTCTTTCATTTGCTGCTCAGCCCCATTATTTGTTGGTTCCATTCCTAACTAGTCAGAAACGATTACCTTCTCCTCTCTCTCTCTCTCTCTCTCTCTCTCTCTCTCTATATATATATATATATATATATATATATATATATATATATATATATATATATATATATATACACTATATATACATTATATATATATATATATATATATATATATATATATATATATAGTGTGACCCATTTTCTAATGGAAACACCCCCCTAAAATTTGAAGTTGTGAATAGATTTTAATATTATTTTTTTAAATGTCAAGTACTGAAAGGCCTACCTTGGGACAAAATTTGAAATGTTTTTTAAAGTTTCAGGGCATACTACGATATTTTTTCTTAAAATCGGGATTTTTTATTAGCGATTATTTTATTGAAAAAATCACTACGCCACTGGATTCAGAGTGCCTCTAAATAGGTGTGACCAAAATTTCATGAAAAAATATTCATTATTAACAAAGTTATGACAACTCAAAAATTCGAAAACTCAAACAGCTAACAGTCACAATATATCATTTTTTTTATGATTTCAACAATAAAGTGCCGCCAGATAGAAAAAAAAACCAATAGCGTAAATATTTTTAATAAAAATAAGGAAATTACATTCACACAATTCAACTAACAATGAAGCAAAAAATTTTAATAAACGTAACTAATAACTAATTATTGAAATGTTTCGATTCAGTGCAACAATTGATTCTAACTCATATTCTAGTAGCCTCTACTAATTCACCACGTATTTCGATACATATGTCGTAGCGCTTACGAATGTTTCTGACTACGTTCCTTAGTTCTTGAGGGCTAATATCTGCACATACCTGACGAATTCTTGCACAAAGTTAATTTCTATCTCTTGAGCGGTTTTTGTAAACCTTTTGTGAGAGAAGTCCCTAGAGAAAAAAGTCCAAAACTATGAGGTCTGGAGATCTGGGTGGCCACTCTATCAACGGACTACCACGGCCTATCCATCGGTTTGGAAACTGTTCGTTAAGCCATTGCCTCACAGCTCTGGCATAATGAACTGAACACCCATCTAACTGGACAATTAAATGTGATCGTTCATTGATTGGCAGCTCGTGAATAGCATCCCAAAACTCTGTGTTTGAAAATTCTAGAAACTTCTGCGCATTGATGTTTTCCTCAAAAAGAGAGGACCAATAATTCGTTCGTTCAATATCCCACACCAAACGTTGATTACCCAATTAGGATTATCCGCTGCCCAATAGCGACAATTCTGTGATGACACTACTCCATTTGTAGTGAAACTGGCTTCGTCGGTATATAAAATTTTTTTAGGAAATTTCTATTGTTGAAATATTCCCCTTGGGCCAATAAACAATATTCCAGGCGTCTTGCTTCGTCGCCTTCTTGAAGTGTGTGTAAAAATTTTGGCTTGAAAGATTTAATATTCTTCGCCTTGAGACATCTCCGAATAGTTTCTCGTGGAATATTCAAATCTAAAGTGGCATTCCTTATACTGGCATCAGGATTATTTCCGAAATAATCTAAAATAATTTGATCATTCCTGTCATTCCTGTTTCGTCTTTGTACAGGATTACTTTTTAACATCATTTTTGATACTGCACCAGTTTCATTTAATATTTTATTTATTTTATTTATCGTACCGCAGCTAATACGAGGACGATCTGGATGTCTCTCATTAAATACTCTACAAACCTCTTTAGCACTCTTAACGTCATCTCCCGAAAGGCGTACAATTTCAATTTTCTCTTTTACGCTCAATCTTGCAGCCATGACACAAAATAATTCGAAGAACTGCAAGGTGAATATTGTTGACAATAGTACACATAAATCTTTCACAAGTGTCAAACTGTTATATCATTTCCATGGCAACTAACATTTGAATTGAAATATTAGGTCTTAGTTTTAGTTAATTTGCGTGAAAACTTGAATGTAATTCCGTAATTTTCATTAAAAATATTTACGCTATTTGTTTTTTTTTTCATCTGGCGGCACTTTATTGTTGAAATCATAAAAAAATATTCTCATGGCTATATTTGTTGAGTTTTCGAATTTTTGAGTTGTCCTAACTTTGTTAATAATGAATATTTTTTCATGAAATTTCGGTCACACCTGTTTGAAGGCACTCTGAATCCAGTGGCGGAGTGATTCTTTCAATAAAAAAATCACTAATAAAAAATCCCGATTTTTAACTTAGAAAAAATATCGTAGTCCTGAAACTTTAATAAACAATTCAAATTTTGTCCCAAGGTAGACCTTTTAGTAGTTGACATTTCAAAAACCAAAAAATATCAAAATTGGTTCACAACTTCAAATTTTAGGGAGGTGTTTCCATTAAAAATGGGTCACACTGTTTATTGAGTGTACATAAAAAAATAAGTCATTAGTATAGATGTAGGATATAATTATATGAAACAATAAAAAAACAGTATGAACAGTAGAATAGTAAACAAGCAAACAATATTCAACAAGTGAATGAATAGTTATTTATTATACAAAGGAAAGAAATATTAGATTTTAGCTCGAGGTTGTGTTGTCTCCCGACACGAAGCGTCGGGTGTGTGGGGTTCTAGCAATTCCTGGTTTTTTTTTTCGACTATCACAGGATCATCATCACTTTTGTGAACCTGAGCATGCATGCCACTTGATTTTCTTTCTGTTGTTTCAGAAGGTTTTGTTCCACACTTTTCCTTATCCGTATCTCTATCCTCTTGTTCAGCCATCCTTAGTACTACAAATCTCTTCAAATCTCTCGATGTGGGACTATTCTGGGAACCTGGCGAATTCGCCCAGTTCCACGCCTGACAACACAACTCGATTCATTCCCTACGTTATTCCTTAACTTAGCCAGTCGAGCTAACCCTGCCTTCTACTTATAGATATGGGTTTTTATCAAGATATCAATGTTCCCCCTCATATCACATCAGGAGTTTACAATGTGGAAAATTTGACCAGCACGGCAACAGGAACATAACTCCAAAGAACCTTGAACTTCAATCTCAGGTTAAGGAATAGCATTTTAAATTTTGAAATCAAAATCACGCAAGATACTATTCTTTCCTTTGAAAAAACTTTGACTGCCATTGAATCAAAGCTTGTTACGATATTACCTCCACATTATTACATAGTTTTATAGGAAACTCAGCATCAATTATAGTCGAAGATTCTTCAAAGTAAAGAAACAGAATCAAAGAAAATTTCAAAATTTAATCTTAACTCATTCTAAAGAAATTATCTCACAACCGAATTGGATTAAAAATTTGACTGACATTGGGATTCCACAGGATATTGAGGATTTTTTGGCTTTACGCCCCAAGTTTTATACAACCCTGTCTTGAAGACATAAACGTCCCAGATCTCTTAGCAGATATTGATTACATAGTTGACAAATCAAAAATTCAAAATAAAAACTTGATTTTTTCCAAATCTTGCAACCTAGTCACTAATTTTCTTCACAATGATAACAATTTTAACAATCACCTTAATGTAATGTTCAACAAAACAAAGAAATTTCTCAAAGACAATCCCAATATCAAAGTCATCAACTCTGATAAAATGAATGTCACCACCATTATGACAACTTCTCAATATGATTCTCTAGCAAATGATATTAATTATTATAAAGTACTCCGTAGGGATTCTTCCAATACAATTCATCAAGAAGCCAACAAATTCATTTCCAATTCAGTCCACAATAACATATTAACAGAAAATGAAGGCAAGACTTATAGAAATTACAATGGAGTGATTAATAAATTTCATGGACTCACTAAAATACATAAACCCATTTTATCACTCCGTCCCATCATTTCAGGAGTTAATAGCCCCAACTGGGGAGTTGCTCAATCAATTACAGATATTTTATCAATTGCCTATAATAATGATAATAACTTCTTTGTCAAAGATTCTTTTCAATTTTGCAATTTCATCAATTAATTTCAATTACCTCGTAATCACATTATTATTAGTCTAGATACGAGAACTCTTTTCAACAACATTTCTTGTACTACAGCTATCAATAGTATTACCAAACATTGGAACGACATCTCGAAGTGTTGCAAATTAACTTTATCTCAATTCATTCAAGTAATATAGTTCTTATATGACTCGACGGTATTTCCTTTTTACAAAAACATTTGTAAACAAATCCAAGGCATGCCCATTGGCAGCCCAGTTTCACCCATTTCAGCACAATATGTAATGGATGATCTGGTTGAAGTTTGCATTGATGAATTATCTTTTCAAATTCCTTTTTAAAAAAAATATGTTGATGACATTATTCTTAGTATTCCACATAATGGAATCAATGAAATTCTGCAGGTTTTTAACCATTATGATGAACTGGTACAGTTCAGTATCGATGAAGAGGATTCCAATAGAAGTGTTCCCTTTTTAAATTCCCGACTAATAAGGCGAGAGGACAATTCCTTAATAACTTCGTAGTATAGAAAGCCAGGATCATCTGGCAGATTTTTACACTATAGCTTCTTCCATCAGGAAAAACAAAAAATCAACCTAATATTGGGGATGAAAAATCAAGTGGTGTACACTAGTCATAGCAGCCTTCGTTCACAAAATTTAAAAAAACTTGAAGAATTGTTTCTTCAAAACGGAAATCCAAAATCTCTCATTTATAAACTACTCTTCAACAGATCTTCCATTAATACAATTCTAGATAATAATAATAATAATTTTCATGATAATAATAGTGTGCGGAACGAAATTAATATAAATATAACAAACAACAATTCCCCACAAATGACATTTTATTTATCGTTACCTCATTTAGGTAGCCTTTCATACAATCTCAAAAAAAAATTTTGTCAGTTTGAATATTTGAAGGTGATTGACAATGTTTCGTGATGAATTTCACTAGTTCGGACTTCCATTGTCTACTATATAAAATGATTTGAAATCCCCGAAACAAGTAAAAAAGAATAATTGAAAAAGAAAAGTTGAAAATAACAATTATATTAAGCAACAATAAATCTGAAATGAAATGATAGTGAAATAACCTACAAGTAAAAATATAATAATTGAATAAATAAAAATCAAAGGAATGAAAAAAGAAAATAATAAAAAAAATAAAAAAATAAAAAAAAAATAAAAAAGTGTAGAGATTCCAAGTCACGTTAGTTCACGACGTTTCGATTGTTGGTATCTATAATCGTCTTCGGGTGATGATCACCCGAATTGATCATTATGATTGACTATCTTTCTGAAATATATATATATATATACACACACACACACACACATATATATATATATATATATATATATATATATATATATATATATATATATATATATATATATATATATATATATATATGTGTGTATATATATATATATATATATATATATATATATATATATATATATATATATATATATATATATATTTCAGAAAGATAGTCAATCATCATGAAGAAATTATCAAATCTGATTAGGCATTTTGAATTGAATGCAATTTGTAAGAAATCAAGATGGAGTATTTCAAATGAGTGGTATAATGGGTTCTTCAATGAATTTCACTTACTTAAAGTTATCCATACTTTACTCACCGGAAGAGTTTTCCTGATTTTTGTCTGACATTGCATCAGCCAGTCTTCCATTATTAATACATTGATCAAAATGTGCATTACCGTTCATTATCACTATTTGAAAGTTTCAAAACAAAATTGAAATAAAAATCAAATAGATATTTTTCTTTTACAACTTTTTATGACCTGCAGAACAACTTGCATTCCCGTTGTTGAAAAGTACTCATTACGTTTTCAGTTTCTTGGCCAGGTACCACTCCTTTTCCTTTCGGAAATATTGATACTATCTTGAAAAAAAAATGATGAAAATTATGAAAACGAATGATACGAAAGAATGGGTCATTCACTTACTTTTCTCAACTGAAGATACACAAATGAAATCACTTTCGTTTAAACATGTACTTAGTCAAACCAACAAATCCCACACACCAACTCTCCTCGGGCCTAAAATGAGGTATTGTAGGTTAAGCACCATGACTTTATTATCGATACTATTGTTTTTACGTACTTTTCTCAAAGACTGAATATGTAACTCTACTGTTTGAAGATGCAGAAGCAAACTATTCGCTCTACTGCAAATTGGACAGCCTCAAACTATAAATGGTACACTAAACATGAGAAAATGATACTTTGATAATAACATCGATTCCAACCACCATGTTGAACCAATTGTTTTATTGTCGATTTCAAAGCAAAGCCACAGGCAAAGCTGCCAAGCCGTTAAGGGACAGTCGCTTTCCCAGAGCTTCGACTGTCGAGCGGTCGCGCGCTACACGTCAATTGACCATGAGAAACGTTTCTTCAATACTTCACTTCTCCATTTCTCTGTTGCCAGGATTTGTCGCTTTGTAATTGAGTAGTTTCAAATACAAAAAGACAAATAGGATGAGAATAACCCGATTTATTAATGAAATTGATTCATTTATTGACCCATCAGAATTTTGTTGTCGGTTCCAATTGGAGCAATTCATCAGGATGTTGGAGATGAGTTTAAAAAGTGGTTAACACTATTACGGTTATGAACATCAGGTTATAAATTCCATTAAAATCTTCAAATATTTTTGTTTTTAATAATATCGAATTATTTGAATACGTTATCATAAGATTCATAATTCCAGTAATACACCGTATAGAATATCCAGAAAAATACCGTGGGGATATATTCTGTGAATATACCATTTGGTATATTCGATCCACAATATTCTCAGAATATTCACGGAAGAATAATCCATTCATAGACATTCTATGCACATTCTTTCGGGAATAATCCTGCCATATTCATTCAAGCCTATTCTATGAATATTCTAAAGGCATGTATATATTCCAAGAATATTCTATGAATATTTGGTATACATACGTTCGTTTCATGACATAGAGGGAATATTCCATGAATATCTGGTGCTGGTTTGGTATACCTACTTACTGGATCTTTGGAGTCTTTAGTTGATCTGAGACTATTCTCTATCATTTTAGTGAGGTGAAAGTGATATTTACTTCATGTTTTCCAAATATTTCTCCACAACAGAAAAGGCTGAAAAATCATTGGAAAAAAATCTTTTTTTTTTAATTCGATTGTCGGAAATATAGACGCCATTGAACAATGAAAACATGATTCATTACAATTCAATGGAAGAAAAGAGAACGAAACCAGCACATTTTTTCCACATCTGAAGAGAGGTGTCTTTCAATAGTCATTAG
Organism: Leptinotarsa decemlineata; assembly: GCF_025532065.1. Taxonomy (NCBI): domain Eukaryota; kingdom Metazoa; phylum Arthropoda; class Insecta; order Coleoptera; family Chrysomelidae; genus Leptinotarsa; species Leptinotarsa decemlineata. Next base: position 1,258,099 of record NW_027412554.1, on the reverse strand, counting down.
ACAGTGAAAAAATATTTTGAAAAAAATGTATACTGACTTTTATCCCGATGACCATTACGGGGTCTCTAGATTGTGGGTATTTGAGGTTCCTCAGTAAACTGTTCATTTGAAAAGGTATATTGAGACTGAGTGCTCGACAGAGTACAACTTCTATCACACTCTATACAAGAATTTGAAAAAAATCAAATTTGTTTGACAGAAAATTTCAGGTAAATTGAGCAAGCAGTAATAACGGTTTTCAAATAAGATTTTGGAATTTCATTGAAATTTGAACACACAGCGTTTGGTGAATCGATTTAATTGTACTTACTGTTTTCTAAACTCTCAAAATATTTATTATAAGCTACATCAAGAAATGTATTTCTTTATGATTCAAATGTTCTCATCTCTTCTGGCAATGTAACAACTGGACAATAAATGGACAAATAAAACGTATTTTATGTAGGAAATAGGCCACTGTGATCTTTGGATCTAGCGATACATCAAGCTCTTGAAACTGCTGAATGGCATTTAGAAATTTTTGACACAGAAGTAATGGGATTAATCTTTGGATATAAACTCATTTTTCCAAAATTATCCCAATAATTTCACCATTTTCTTGAAATAATCCCTACCTTATATTCTTACTGATTTTCGAGAGGCTGCAGCTGCAGATGTCCCATTGGAAATCACGTTTTGTTGCAAAATATGATGGGCGACTGCTGATTTTTCAGGTCTTCCATATTTTAAGTGTGCTATGTGTTCCTTATATCTTACTTTAATAGATCTTTTTGTCTGTCAATAATATTTTGCATCGCAGTCCTTACATTCAATTTCGTGAATTCCAGACTTTTCCGATTTCTCAATTTTGTCTTTTGGTCTTCCCAAAAGGCTCTGTAGTGTATGACTTGTTTCAAAAACCACCTTCATACCTAGGTCCTTGAAAATCTTTCCAGAGTTCCTCGTATATTGGTAGTATGGAACTGAGATGTATTTTTCTTGGTTTTTGTATTTTCTGAAAGTCGAGATTTCGTTCATTCTTAACCTAAACTTCTTCTTCCTTATTATGTCATCTACAATACCCCTCGAGAAACCGTTAGTGGCTGGTTAGTTCTCGAGTTACATTTATTGTAAAATAATAGATAAGGAAAAATTGTAAAATTAATTTAGGTTGGTATACCGGCATGGGTGGTACACCTGGATGGTTTACCTGAATGGGATATCTATATAGCATAAATAGGGTTAGCTTCGCGTTAGTTTCTAGTTTTAATCTTCCTCTTTGAAGATGATCACTCGGTGATCGAAACACGTGTCGAGGTGTTAAAAATAATGATTTGGTGTTGGGAAAAAACTTCAGTAATATTCATAGTCACCGCTGTCATTGATGTGAACTACCGGTTTGAAAAACAGGACATCAGCGATTTCGAAAGTAGTTTGACACTCTCTGTATTTTAATTTTCATTATTTCTACTTGCATTTCAATTTTGAACAGATTGTGTTTCGTCAGTGTCAATGTTCACCATTTTTCATTTTTTCTGGGATGCCGTAATAATTTTTCAGTCCTTTTCCCGTTTTACCGGTTCTGCTATCATGTAAGGATTTGTAAATAGTCAGTGAACTATCCTACCTTAGTTGAACACAATCAACTGAGAGCTTGACAGAGGACAGTGATCTCATCTTTCCGTTGTCTCGAACAGAACTGTACCATAGTGTAACAACTGTCACATGTCGTAAATATGGCCTAGACTCTTGCAGCCGTTGACCACATACCTAGACTGGCCTAGTTGAAGGTCCGTTGTGTATACTTGGCCTGCTGCTTATTCTGATTTCAATAAGACAGCGGTGCTCACGATGAAATCGAGAAATCTTCATTTCACAATGGTGTGAAGATGTATAACCATCTGCCTAGTTACTCTAAAGAGACAAATATTGATACCAATCAATACAGAAAAATAATTGAGGAAATTTTGAGTAGTAGACCCTATTATAGTTTGACTGAGTTTTATACCGATTATTTTCAACCTAGCATGTATAAGGTACCACAGTCAGAATTTGCTTTCGATACTGCTTATATTTTCATCATTAGATTTACCGGAAATCTGTCCTGGTCGACAATAGCAATTATGAAATGATTTATTGAATTTACATATGAAAATTTATAAAAATATGGTATAGGGATGATTTTTTTGTAAAAAAACTATTGTTCTTTTCTAACTATTTCTAAATTCATCAATAACAATAAAAAAAATCAATTAGTACAGTTCATTTTATGATTTTCACCAAGTATGGGCCAGTTCTATTCAATTAATAACGATAAAGTTCTAAATTGGCTCGTTTCTTGCTAACAGCAATGGACATGAAATAACGAACACTTCAAGTCGTTTATTTAAATAAAAGCATAGTAGAAAAAATATTTCTGTTTTTATTAAAACAATTCAAATTCCGATATGCAATTAATTAAAAGTCACTAATCAGAGTACAAAATTGTTTCGTGAGACAAAGTAGACTTTATATGGAACTCGAATAAAAGAACATACGATAGATTGAAAAAATATTGAACCTAATCTCAAATCTCTAGATTTCGACCTTATACGCATCTACTTGTAATCGTATGACTTCTCTGCCATTAAATATAGCCCTGCTCCAATCAATTTATGGGGTGGTCAAGTTGATTTCTCTTCTATTCATTCAGAACGAGTTGGTGAAATGATTCCTTGAATAAGTTGGATCTTCACTGGCCGCACTATCTTTTGCACTGTTCCAAAGAGTTGGAGAAATATTATTCGTACTAATGTATTTGAAGTTTTTTCATGAAAGCTGTTTCACCATTCATCACAACTTCTTAAATGATTCAGATTTTTTTCATGTACTCCTACTGTTAGGAAATATTTTTTTATCATGAATTCATCATCGAAAAATAGGTGAACTTCAATTTCACTTATAGCAAAGTGAGCGAACGACTTGCATGTTGTTGACTGTAAAATTCGATCCCAGTAAAGGAGATCGTAAAAAACTGACCTTGTCAAAAATGTTCCGGATTAAAGAACGGCCTTGAGCGGTTACGGAGATTGATATTTATCGAATCACCAATGCGGTTCTTGTATTTTTTGTTATGATATATATTACAGTCTAGTCAGCCTTGAGAGGACATCATGATGAATTTCACCATTTGGAATAATCGCTACACAATGACAATATGGAACTGTATAGAAATATCATTGTTTGATTTTCGAATGAATTTTTATTTCGTGATTATAAAAACATTACGACCCATGTTGCATTTATAATTTTCACAATATAGAAAAATTATTAATTGAATTCAGTTTGTGTGTTGCATACATTCGTGCAGTATTTTACGTAATATATCACGAAAATATTTTTTTTCTGAATGAAAGACTAAATACATACCTACATAGAAGTGGGCATCGGAACTTCATAATAATACTAATAAAACGTTTTTCGTTTGTATTGTTCAAATCACAACAATAACAAAATGTCGATATTATTATGAACCATCCTGTGAGTTTAGAATGGGTTATTTTAGTTTTTATGTATTAATGTTTTGAAGTAAAGAAGGCTAGAAGAGCTACAGCTTGTTTTATGTTGTAGAAACTACTGTTTTGAGTTTTTAGTAATGATATAATCTTCAGATCAGGAAAGAAAACATTACAAGTAGCGAAAAGATAATTTCAAGTGTTAGTAGTTTATTCAAGTTACTGTTTTCATATAACTGAAATTTTGAATGAATCAAAATGGCAGTAAAACAATTAGCCAGTCATACCCAGGAATTTGATTCAATATAATTTTTTTAAGAACAAAACACAAGTACTATAGAAAAATCCTTAAGGCGCTCTCAGAGCGGTGTCTGTGCGAAAGTAGCGATTCAAATTGAATTTGAAACGCTGGAGATTGAATCCATTTGAAAAAACGTTATCAGGAAGTTTATTCGACATAAACGTAGTTTTTCAGATGAAAGAGTACTTAAACAGTGAAGTTTGAGGTGTACTGAGTTGAACGTAGGAACGATGATCAGCCACAGTCGATCGAGTATTTCTGATATGTACCGCTCTTGGTGGAATCAAATGTGCCAAGTAACTTAAACGCTTCCCGTGAAAGTATCAATGAAAGAGAGACAAATCTCCAACCTTTCTTCGATGTTCCAGGCTATCAAGGTTGCACGTGATGTTCGCGTCTCCAATCAGGTGAATGGCTTCTGTATCTGTAGAGTAGGGAGGGTGAGTGTAAGCCCACGCACTTAGGCCACATGTGACCCATTGTACATCCTCCCGAGGAGTTGTCCTCCTAGGTCGTCGTCCATCCTGTCCTTTCCAGGAAGGTGGACAGGTCGCTGGGAGACATCTCCTTTCGCTGGGAGACATCTCCTTTCAGGTGAATGGCTTTTCTCTGGATGGAATCCAGCAACTTCAGGGTATGTTGCAGGGTATGCTCCATACATGAGAACAATACTCCAAAGGTCTCATCTGAGCTTTAAAAAGCATCAAAAGTTGCTGAGAAGTATCAGTTTTCTGGTTCCAAGCTTTTAAGAAGAAACCTTCGCAACCCAGTTTCAGTGACATGATTGTTCCAAGACATTTTGGTGTCCATTTTAAACCCCAACAAACTTATCGAAGCAGAAAACGGAATACTCTGTCCAGTTCGGAGACATTTATCTTCTTGGAAAAATTCGGTGCCTGGGTTTTTGTGGCATTGAATTGAACCGGGTTACTTCCACCATAATTCGAAATCACTTATAGATCCTCATCGAAGTATACAACCTCTTGCTGCCGGTGAAGATTTGCCTCCATAGCCGATGTCCTGGTTTCCAAATGGAATGACGAAACAAGTGTACTGCCATCAGCAAAGCAATATATTGGATACTTCGTTTTTTCTAATAAGTCGTTGATACACAATAAAAAGAGGTTTGGACACAATATAGGTCTCTGGGGAACACCAGCATTGATGGTGAAAGTATTCGAGAGATATTCATCGACGGCCACTTGCAGGGAACGTTCTTTCAGGAAGCTGAAGAGCCATACACAAAAATGATTCGACAAGATATAGAATCGAAGTTTGGCCAGGTAACCCTCACGCCACATACGGTTAAAGTCCTTAGGAATATCGAGCGCAACAGATCTTGGTTCTCCATGTTCCTCGATTGCGTTATTCCAAATTTGGGTGGCATACGATAGAAGGTCGCCTATTGATCTGTGTTTCCGAAAGCCATATTGATGATCGCTCAAGATGTTGAACCCTCCCAAATATTTGAAGATATGATGGTTCAAGATTTTCTCTATGATTTTTGATATCACTGAGAGCAAAGCGACTGGTATAGATATTTGAAAGACTTTCCTCGATCTTTTTGGGAATAAGCTATACGCGGGCAATCTTTCAACAAGAGGGAAATACCCCTTGTAAGACAGTTTGAATAGTCTGCAAAATACTGGTGCGAGTTCGTTTGCGCACTTTTCAAGTACGACGATGGGCACTTCATCAGGACCAGACGCCCTGTTGATATTGAGCTGTTTCAAAATTCGCCTGACTAGACGCTGTCAAAAACTAATTTCCGGCATTGTGGATCCTAATTTGGGAATAGTGAGTGGTGCCCTCTCCAGAAAATTGACCGTGGAGTGAAACGCGAATTGTTCAGCTAGTGAATTTGCTTTTTCTATGGCTGTCGTTGCAATTAAACCATCCGCTTGTGTTAGTGGTGGAATTGTGGATTTAGTAAAGTTTTGATTGAAGCTTCAGTTACCGACCAGAAGGATCTAGACCCGTTGGAATTGGCAAGCAGTTCATCCCTAATTCTCTGACTGCGAAGTTCTTTGCTTTCATTTATCTTAAGTTTGCATCTGTTGCGAGCATTAACAAACCTAGTTCGGTTTCCAGCCCTAGGATTTTTGCGCCAGTATCGTTAGGCAACATTTTTGGAGGCGATAGCTTGCTCGCAATTTTTGTTGAACCAAGGTTCAAAGTAAGGTAGAATAACTTCCGTGACTTCAGAAGTTGGTGAATCTTGGGAGCTGAAATAAATATCTAGCCGGGGAAAATTTCAAAAATGATCTTGAAGATCATCTCATTCAGCTGATCTGTAATGCCCTAATGGAGACCTTTCGGTGACTGTGTAAATATCTTGATTGATTGTTAGGTATAGATCCAGTATTCTCCATCAGGATCAGGAAATCTGGTTGGTTCATTCATAGTTTAAGTAAACCTCAGATTCGCGATCTTGTTTATCGTTGATATTTTAAAATTTGAGCCATCTGATATTGTGGACATTTAAGTCACCGAATATGAAAATTTCGGCGATGGGATGATTGATTTGCAGAAAGTCAATGATGTTTGCAAGTGAAAAGAATAGTGTATCGCTAGGTAGTTGATGGACGCAGCATATGAATGTGGTGATCTTCTGTGATATTATTTTGAATCACATAACATCAAAGTTTCGTGGTTCCAGCATTTCCTCTCGTTGATAGGAGAGATCGCTACTAATAATAAGAAATATTTCAAAGTAACGTCCCAATCGACAGTGTAAATCATAGCCGGTATATAGAAAATTGACGAGGTTTGTTGAAGCACTGACTTTAGTTTCTAAAAGTACATGAATATGTGGACAAGTTTATTGCAGATGTTGTAGCACTGAGTTTATATTCGAGTTGAGTTCTCTGATGTTGCAGAAATCGATTTTAAAGTTGCTAGTGGGCCTCTTAGCGACTTCAGTTACCAAGCCCTGTGGACTGATGTTAGGAAGACCCTGCTGAACTGTCAGAAATAGTAGTTTTCGAAAAACTTCTGCTTCTAACCCTAGAAGCGCCATCATTTATTTTTCCTTATATTCCCACCCTTGAAACCGGAAATAGCGGTACAGCAACAAACGTTAGCTCGATAGCAACTTCACGCTGCTTAAGCTGTTACGATGGTATCTCACGGGGCGTTGCCGGGTGGGAACAAGTGATCATGAGACAGTAAAATACAGAGATATAATTTTCCCAATAGATCAACATTTCAAACCAATACTATCAGTGTTTTTGACCGATAACACTTTCTTGAATCAGGGAAAAAAGCAAATGAAAGTCCGAAAAACTGGGCAGCAAGGTTACGCAGTTAAGTGGCCGTTTATCTGTTCAATGGATCTTGTGAGTTTGGAAAAACATCAGTCAATTCATTATCGGTAGTAGATAAACAAAGATCTATGACGTATTTTCTAGGGGACGTCGTTACGTTAGTGAGTGAGAAAAAGATGTGTGCGACGTAACTGATGCATAGAAGAATAGAATACAATTGAATTGTAAAAATAATGGTATAATAATAATGATTGAAAAGTCGAATTGAAGAAAAAACATTCCGGTGGGTATTCAGTGCCACGTTCAAAAACACATGGCTACCAATGTTTAAGAAAAAACATGGCTGCCAACGTAAAACAATGGCTGCCACCTAGGCATACAGGGTGTGATAGAATATATCACACCTAAAACCAATGAAGCGGAGAGAGGAAAGGGGGGATAGGTGAAAGCACTCGAATAACCTATAAATAGTCTATAATAAGTCTATAAAAAGTCCAGTTATCACCCGAAGACGATTGTGGATACTAACAATCGAAACGTCGTGACGTAACTTGGTTTGGAATTTTTCAATTTTTATTTTCAATTTTTGGTCAATATTTTTTTATTTTCAGCTTATATTGATATTTCAATTTTTATTTTTTGATTGTTGTTGCTTGTATGTTATTTCTTTGTAATTTCAGATTCAATAAAATTGTTATTTTTCGGTTAATCTTTTTAATTTTTTTAAGATTCTTTCAGGAATTTCAAATCAATTCATTTTATATTAGACAATGGAAGTCCAAACTGATGAAATACACCACGAAACATTATCAACCACCTTCAAACAAACATCGTTTTCTGTATTATTTTGCGATATTTGTACATGAATTCTCATCTTTTTCTCGAATAAAATGGTAGTTTTGGATTTGGTCGGAGAATGGAGAACTGAGCTTATAACCAACTGATTGAGCCTTAGGTTCACGGCACACTGCGCTATTGAAATTGTTACAACAGGGTTCTGTTCAGCAATTGAGTGAATGGAGTCGTCTTCAAGGTTTTCGCGTTCTGGTAGGGGTTCATCTTCTATTTGTTCAATATCAGGTTGCAATGGTGAAGAAATGTCATTTCTTCCATTACCTGTGAAAAGTAATTTATTGTTTTAGTGTATTCTGGGTTCTGGTAGGGGTTCATCTCCTGTACGTTCGGTACCAGGTTGAACTTTCAAAGAGAGATTGTAATTTTCTGTATGACTTTTCGGAGGTAACTCGTTGTCTTCCGTATTGTTTACATGCATTTCGTAAGGGGGAATCATGATGGGAGTATATTCAGTGTCCTGATTGGGTTCTCCAATAATCAAAATATCGAAAGAGGGTTGGCAATCCGGGGTTTCAAGGCAACGACTTACTGGGTTTCTTTGACCACTGAAAGTGACATTTCGATTTGTTAGGCGTTGTGATTCGTCTAGTATATTATCCAATTCCTTCCAGAAGGTTTTGGTGTCCTTAGTATGGATTTCGACACGGGATAAAGCATCGGCGTTGGTGTTCAATTTTTTGGTAGATTATGGTATAATCGTATTCATCTAATCTGATCCGCCGTCTCAGAAATTTTCAGAGAGAATGACCACTGAAGAGGTTTGTGGTCAGTGACGATATTGAACTTTCGTCCGAAAAGATATGGGCGGAAGTATTTGGTAGCCCACACGATCGCGAGAAGCTCTTTCTCAATGACTGAGTAATTTTGCTCAGAGTAATTCAGGGTCCGAGATGTGTATGCAACTGAAAGATCTTGGCCTATAGTGCCTTGAGAAAGGACAGCTCCTAAGGCGAATTCACTTGCGTCCGTGGTGAGATTAAAAGGTTTGGAACACTCGGGGTACTGTAAAATTGGATCGTTGGTCAACAGGTTTTTACAGGTATTGAAGCATTCCAAAAATTCTGCATTATGTTCAATTTTTGCGCCTTTCTTCAGGCATTTGGTTAATGGTTTCGTTAGTCTAGCGGAATTATTATTGAAGCGTTAATAGTAACCTATCATACCCAAGAATCCTTTGATCTGTTTGGTGTTTTTTGGGACAGGAAAATTTTTGTTGACTATGATTTATCTGGATTTGGTTTAACACCTTCGGGAGTCACGACGTGTCTCAGATAGGCTACTTCCTTTCGTATGAATTTCGACTTATCCATCTGAATTTTGAAGTTTGAGCTTCTCAGCCTCTTAAAGGCAGATTTAAGGCTCTCAAGGTGTTCTTGGAGGGAAGTCGAAAAGATAATAATATCGTCGAGGTATTAGGAATCACACGTTGAAAGGTAAGACCTCCTCAATTGACAGTTCGCATAAGTTTCGACTTCTGAGGGTTGTCGTTCGTAGGAGTGCGACAGCTGGTTGTCGGAAAAACAGATTTGAAACCGATTTTTTTCCGTTCTGGATCCACGGAGGATATTATTCATTACGCGCTGAAAGGTAGCTGGCGCGTTTTTCAGCCCAAATGGCATCCTCAAATTCTCATAATGACCAGGTTCCGTATTGAAGGCTGTTTATCAATATCGTCTTCTTCCATTTCAACTTGATGGAAGCCACTGGCCAGGTCGAGTGTTGGGAAATACTGGCATTTTTCCAGTTTGTCCAGAAGATCTGTGATGTTAGGTCATCTATCGTTTTCTCATTGAGCTTGCGATAGTCAACAACAACCCTTCATTTTTGCATCCCAGAAGCATAAACCTTTTTGGGTACCACCCAAATTGGCGATTACCAAGGAGAATTGCTTGGCCTAATAATTTTCTGGTCGAGCATTTTTTTGATCTGATTCTCGACTTGTGGATAAATGGGTATCGGTATGATTTTGTATACACCGGTATTTCATCAGATGTTCTAATCTGGTGCTTTAAGAACATGACTCGTATAAGTCAGCGGGATATTTTCATGATAAAATATGTCAGAAAATTCTTTGCACACCGAAAGTATCTTAGATCTTTCCTCGTCTTTTGAATAGTCTTATCGAATTTTTGAAAAATCTAAATTGCTAAAGAGAATCATCAAAATTATGAAAATAGATTTTTTGAATTTCGTTCCTATCAAATTTTTCAATAGCGATTCAAGGTTACTGGTTTAGTGGTGTTGTTCAAAAGTGCCCCACCTTTATTTGCAATAGTAAGACACTCTGGCAATTTACAATTATGGAAAAGTTGGTGAGGTATTATTATTTCACCATTCTGAATTGATGATTTGACCTGTATTATTTGAAAGCAAACCGTTATTTTTAACACCTCGACACGTGTTTCGATCACCAAGTGATCATCTTCAAAGAGGAAGATTGAAACTAGAGTTTCTAGTTCTATTTTCGCATGAGGAGTGATAAGATAGCCGTTGCCAAAATCTAGGTTGGCTTGTAACAGTTAAAAATTGTGAAGACCAATTAATCCTTTGAAATTTTCTTTCAATTCAAAATATGAAATATTTTGTTATTCGTAAACAGTTTTCAGAATTTCTGTTCAAAATTTTGTATTTGTGCAAACGAAAAATTTCATTTCATTTCAATTCGAAATACAAAATATTTCGTTTTTCGTATGAAGTTTTCAAAATTCCTGTTCAAGATTTTGCAAACGAAAAATTCATTTTTTTCAATTCGAAATACGAAATATCCCGTCTTTCGTGAAAAGTTTTTAAAATTTTTGTTGGAAATTGTGTGCTTCAGAGTCTGTATAAACTAAAAATTTCATTTTTCATTCCAGAACCAAAAAATGTTTCTACCTACTAATAATAGTTTCATAAAGTTTTCCAGAATTTTTGTTAAAATTTGTGTGCTTATAGTGTTTGTGCGAACGAAACATTTCATTTTATTTTAATTCGAAATGCGAAAAAAAATTCTTTTTCTTTCATTTCGAAATTCGAAATATTTCGTTTTTACAAGATGTTTCTACGTAATGCAAATGTAAACAGTTTCCAAAATTTTTCTCCAAAATTGTGTACTTCAGTGTTTGTGTAAACAAGAAAATTTCAATTTTCATTTCGAAACTGAATATTTCGTTTTCTTAAAATTTTATTTTCTCCCAATATTGTGACATTGCCTACTCATATAAGTTATTTACATCGGAATTCATTATAAATTCGCATGTATAAATCGCTCTATTCCCCAAAGTTTCCATATCGAATTGATGTCAAACATGTTAAGCATGAACATACTTTGCATCATCAATTTCACAATCGTTGAGTTTATTATAAAAATATTTTTTGGATGGTAACTCATTGTTACCATCCAAGTCAATAAATATGAACTGTTACCCAGTTCATATTTATTGACTGCTACCTCAAGCATAATAATCCTACTCAATGCTCAAAATAACATGCTCATTATGACAAGTCTCAAAATAACATGCTCATTATGACAAGCAGTCAAATCTGTCTCCAAATCAATGATTTCATTACGAGTATATTCACTTTGAGGCATTGCATCTCCTTCAAAATCTTAGGAATTTTAGTTTTGAAAAGAAAATATGCATTACTCTATAATTTCTCATTGTTTCTTGCACGTAATTTATAATTACACCTGTCCTCACTCCACTATTGAAAATTGCATTCACATTTCACCATTTGATTCTACCGCTCCGTTACAAATCTGATCCAATACATCTATTATTTTTCATAATGTTTATTATGGGTCTAATTCGATTCAATTCTTCAATTTTACCAATAATTTTTTTCTCTTACTGGAAATTTAATTTTTTTCATTTTCTAATATGCCTACTAATCAAATTCAGCGACATTCGTGCAAATTTTTGAAAATATCATTTTTCAACTTACAAAACTTGAAGTGTCCGGTAGATGGACTGGAGGAACAAAGATGATTCGAACCTTGGTGAAATGTGGTGAAGTGACAAACGGAGATGATTGACATAAAACAGACAATTGGCAGAGGTTGTAAATTAATGTCAAATGAAAACAAAGTGATATCTTTTAAATAAAATTGAAAGAGACATCATAAACTTGTAAATATTTAGGAATGATAAAAAGTTTGAATTTTATTCATGTGAACCATTTCCCCAGTTACGGACATCAAAGGATGCTAATGAAAAATTTTTATATTTGGACATGAGAAAGTTAAACATCTATATACATGAATGTTAAGGAAAGAAGTATCTGAATTCAGAAGTGAGTAGTAAACTTGTAGAGCAGATGGTTTTCGAGATATAAAAGTTGAAAGTTTGAACTTTTTTATCAACAGAAATATTCTTCTGAAGGCGACGAAAGTGGACGCCACGTGAAATTATTGTATCCGAAATTAAATTAAACTTGATGGAAAGTTAGTCAATATTATATAGTTATATTGAATAATGGTAATTGAATCGAGCTAAAACAAAAACTAACCTGTATAAGATAAAGCCCATCACAAATTCAGCACTTGGAGCATTTCAATCACAGGAAAGGAAGATCCAATGGATAAGAAATTCTCACTATACACAACTCACTGAAGGAAAACCAGGTATTTACCTTTTCCATATCCAGTATTGAAATATATGCATATATAAAAAAATCATTTGCCAAAAATAAAAACTGGACAATTGAATTAAAGAAATTGATTGCAAGAACTTCCATCGAGAACGTGTAGAAAATCACATAGTGTCCCTGAAATATTAACTGACATTTTACAGACTGTTAGTGTGTTCCGTTATTCACGTTACTTAATTCCGTGTAGCCATAGAACATTTTTCGAGTTATTTGCTGTTCTCTTTACGTAATTTATATTTAGAATTAAAATTTTACATTTTATTAAACTGTTCTACATTTTCTAATATTCAGTTGTGTCTTTCCTGAATTCATTTACAGAATGCTATTCGGATCATTTTGGGTAAGTGTTAATTGTATTCGAGCCTGAATCCACCTGAGGTGTTGAGAAATTTCGTAGAACCAATATTTCACATTCTGAGGAATATTCATTATCACGAAACCAATTCGTTTTTAAAAGACTTATCTATGGATGGAAACTTCACTTTGAATCTACTGAAAACACTTTCCCAACACCAGAACAAAAAATTACGATCACACGACGCGCGTTTCGCTAACCAAATTAGCGTCCTCAGGAGATCGTTATGACTGAATGTTACTACTATGTTAGGGTTTTAAATCCTAGTGGCCTAACTATTACCTGTTAGTTTTATCGAACTATACCGGTTAGTATTATATAACTACTACCTGTTATTGATACTATGATAAACTACCTGTTCAATACATCTGATTATCCACTATGTTAAATTAATTAGTAAACAAAAATTCAGGGAGAATCTTCGTAATGCTCCGATTTTTCGAAGAAAAAAGAAGATTCAAAATTCATAGTTGGTTGGTCCGAACAACCCAGGAATTGAAAAAACCATTTTTCTTCAAGTTTTGAGATAAGTAATTTTCACAGATAAACATTCGGCACACATGGGGGTAGTCAAGGCAAAAAGTTCATCGCGATAATATTTTTGTTGGCCTGGTTTGGGAAAACAAATGGAGAAAATTTGTAGAGAATACCCAAATTGTTTGACAAATGAATCGTGGAGCAGCTTCATTCAGATTTCATAGGTTCATTCCATGATATATATGTTCTCATAATTGTGTATGATCATAATCATAGTCTTCACCAAATGCATTACGGTGATTCAACTGCTGCAGCTGCTTCAATCGCTGACTATTGCAGCAAAAACCCATTTTTTTAGAAACAATCATTGTGGAGTTCAGAACTCAATCAACAATCATAATCTGATCTCTGTCGGCAAAATCAAATAGAAACCCTCTTTCATCAAGGAATATGTATATTGAGCTATACTTCAATCGTCGTATTCCGAACATCCAAATGTTTAGATTATCAAAAAGAATTTTGAGGGACTATAGTGCATTTGTCAGAAAGAAAACAAGAAAATGCAACAATAGTACAGGAACATTTAGATTCATATTATAAAAGGAAATGGACTGGAAACAATGGACCAATTAATTGGCCAGCTCGATCCCCAGATCTTACTCTTTCAGATTTTTTTGTCTAGGGATGCATGAAGGATAACGTTTTTTCAACACCAAGTACAGAAATCGACCATTTCAAACAAAACATGAGAGATGCATGTATTAGTATTACACCTATTACGCTAGAAATTGTCTGGACCGACAACTCATATGCATTAAACGAAGAGGTCGTCAATTCGAGCATTCAATGAAGATTGCCATGTAGCTTTGATTTTCCGTATTGCTTTCATTTTTCCCAAAAGTTCATGATAAAATGAATTGTTTTCTGTTTGATTGCTGTCACTGTTGATGGTGGTTATTTCAAATAAAACGCAATAAAAATATCAAATGTGATACACCCTTGGGTTGTGAATTCATCGCTTTATCAATATCTGAAATAAAAAATACAGATCCGTATAAAAAAAAGAGTCGATGGTGACCATGTTGACACGAAACGTTTTATCGAATATTTATCATTACATTTTCATAGTACACTTCGAATACAATAACATTTTTTTCCATTTTTTGATATTCTCCGAAATAACAATTCCGTTCGAAAAAACGAAAAACAGCAATTTTGGTTCTCCCCGTATAACTCGAGAAAGGCAACAATCCCCATAAATTCTCTTCAACTATTATATTGCTCCCAATAACAAATACCTTTTTTTCCCATTTAATCGCCTTAGTATCTGTTACGGTTTAAAATATAGCAATGTTACCACATGTAAAAAAAATAGTCTGTATAACGTCTAATTGTCTAGAAGTCACTATTAGTTTTCGTGTTTAGCCCTCGCACGTTTCGGTAATAACAGTTGAAGGAGTAACTAGGTGTAGAGCTTAAAAATGAACTATTTTTGCAGAGCCATTGAAGTGCTTGATTCTGATATCTGATTCTGATTCTAAAAGAAAAAACTACTCTCAATGAATCCGGTGTATATTTTCATTGTGTGCATCCTTGTATGAGAATATGTATTACAACTTGCTCTCTATGATGCTTTTATATTTTTCAGTCGGGTTGTGGAACAGTTAAACTGAACATGCATCTATTATGCGAAACGTGGATTTGCTATTTTTTTGTTTTTCATTGATATTGTGTTACTATTTTTATTTAGATAACAAATTATGATATGATGTGATACTATACGATTCCATACGATATCACGATTTCATTTGATTCATCAAATGAGACCAAATAACTGTTACAGCACAAGTACTCACAACAGACCAATAGGAATGTAAACATATCCCTTCGCATTGGTGATTTCTTGATACGAAACCTCGCAATCGAATGAATTGAGATACTATTAGATCGTCAGTAACTCTGAAAACCAACCAGTTTACAAATTGTGACTTATTTAAGGTTTGATATCAGAGTTTTGAGTAACAAATAACCGCAAATCACAGTCGATGATAAGGAGGTAAAGGGGTTGAATTATCAGGAGGACTGTTCCTCAAGGAGGCGCTTTTATCAATTTTGGCATTTTCAATCCTGTTGATGAGCCTGAGGTTTGGAGTTTTGTTCAGCACCAATCGATCCCGAATAAACCAAGGAAGAATGATCGATTTGAGACTCTAACTATAAAATCTGATTCAGGAAACAGCTGGAATTATGGTGATATTATTAATGACTTTGTGAGAAACGAGGCCGGAAGAGATGAATTTCAAATTATGAAAGAGTACATTTTATATTAACTTGCATGTGATAAAAAACATTGAAAAATTCAATTGAAGGTATACCTGAGTTGAGTAGATAATATAAAAACAAACATTACGATGTATTTGAGTAACACTTGATGAGATTTCCCAACCGCATCATATGTTTTACTATACAATAGCTTATTCAGGCGTGTTCATTCTAAGGAGCTACCGTTTGGTGGAACGAGTATAGTCGTGGATGAAAAAATTCTAGCTCTCTACTTCTTCATTTGAATACAAAAAAAGTGGAAATGTTTCAAAAAAAAAGAAAAAAAGCAATAAATTTCACAATAAACTGTCTACAAAAATTTGTAGATTGTACAAAGAAGTAACTTTCAGACACTAACAATGAAACAACAAATTTCGTATAAACATTGAATTATACGGAAGGAAAATTCTCTCGAAACAACAAGTTCCATATAAACAATGAAATTTACAAAAAACACTTCAACCTATTCAGTTTGTACTCCAAAAAATTTCCTACCTCGTAGTAACGGCTACATCCATCAATTAATTTTTCTTTCATGTCATTTAATGTTTATATGAAAATAGCTGTTTCCAGAAGGTTTTTTCTTCCAGTTGGTGTTTGAAAGGTACTTTTTTGCATGATCAATACATCTTTGCATAGAGTTAATTTTTTGAAATTGATTGCTTCCTTTATTTGCCACACTTTTTGTATCAAGATGGAGAAGTAAAAGATCAAAAACTTTCTTTCTCAAAATTAATCCCTCATAAAAATATATCTTTTCATTTTCAACATATTTTATAGATATTCAGAAAATTGGTTTTTATTATCAAAATATTGTTTTTTCCTAATGGATCAGGAAACTCGTAATGAAAATTATCTTCAAAATGATTTTTGAGTTTGAGATACTTTTCAAAGATAAATCAGGCCCCTGCGATATTGATGTTGATTAACTCAAGGTCTGTTCTAATTATTATTAACGTGGTGTAAGTGTATTGAGTAATTTTGCCACCTACAAGTCGATGTGTATATCAATGAATTAGTGAATGTTGCATATTATCGTGTTTTACTCATATGAAATGAATATTACATAACATCTGTGTTTTTTTTGGAGTAATAACTTATCGTTTAATATCCTTTGCGATTAGTCTTGGTTGATACAGTTTGCAAATGGAGGGATTCAGTTTGGACTAATTGATTATTTTTGTAGATTATTGAGGTGACGCATAAATTATTGATGATACTCTCGCTTACTGATTAATGCAATTCATAATCCCATAGGTAGTACAAGGAAAATGTGTAGGTCCCAATAATAATAATAATTAAGGTCTTTTATTAATTTTCAGTTATATTCATACATGTGAACTAAAAAAAAGTGAATGGGCAAGATTCAGTATGACAATCGGCACCGGAAGGTACAGACTGACATCTGTTCTTCATCTGTTCATCACTACTAGACTGAAGTGATCTTATAGGTGATGGAATCGTGCTACTTTACCTTCCCATAATCTCTCGAAATATGCCCTAAAGTTTTATCTAGAGATAGAAAATCCAAAAGAAAAATTCGATTCCGAATCGAATTACTATTGTTGAATTTCAGAGCGTTAATAATTGACTAGCGACCCTTCCCGCGAATAAAGACTGTTATACTGTGTACCTTTGGTGACAATACTCAAAATAACTGGAATTGAAAAGGTAGCTTTCAACAGATGAAAGAATGTTTTCAATAGACTGAGTAATTTTTGGCTTTCTCCACTACTAAGAAACATGAAAATGTACTTATAAAAAACAAATCTTACATCTGTCCAAGCAAAGGTTCACTCCTAACAATTCTTCAAAAGTACCAACAGAAAATATGTTTCCCAATTCAGATCCACTCATCTGATAGAAAAAAAAATACATTATTTCTTTATGAAATAAGATAAAACTAATTTAGCCACGTGACTTCATTTTTTTTTTTTAATCTGAAATATCTCCAGAACTA
Source organism: Leptinotarsa decemlineata (assembly GCF_025532065.1). Taxonomy (NCBI): domain Eukaryota; kingdom Metazoa; phylum Arthropoda; class Insecta; order Coleoptera; family Chrysomelidae; genus Leptinotarsa; species Leptinotarsa decemlineata. Next base: position 1,240,461 of record NW_027412554.1, on the reverse strand, counting down.
TAATATATTTAAAATATAGTTGAAGGACCTTATATCAGCTTTATATCTATGTTTGAAAAAATATAAAATATAAAAAACAAATTGACGCTATTGTGTTATTAGGAAATGAAGGTAGATAGATAGCACTTTAGAAATATTTTTACTTGTATTTCTAAAAATATTCACCTTCGTCCATCAAACTAATCTGAACCATCAATTCAATTGGAAAAATACAATTTAATCGGATTTATCGCCCAACTTCTTCGCATAGAAAACACTCCACATGTATCTTTGTATTTTGAGAGAAAATCGTGTTTCCACTATCAATATTGCAATTTCTTCTTTTCGAACAAATTCTCATCGTGAATAAAATGAATACGTAAAATACTGTCTGCTACAGGAATTCCCTAGTTTAAAATCCTTGAACTCGACAATGTGAGTGTAATTCAAAATAATTGTTTGACCTGAAAAAATTAACATCACAACTATGACACTAACCGAAACAAAAAAATTAGAAGTGATTGATGCATGATGACTTCCTGTTTTGAAGGAGTTTGAACCTTTATCATCTGGTATAGCATACATCTACCTGAATTATTTATTTTACGAATGTTTGTTTGCTATGACACTATCTTATTTTCAAGAAGGAGTAAATGAAGGTCCTTTTTTCATTATTGATGTTTTATGAAATCATCACTCATTTTCTTGAGATTCTCAAGCATTCAATTTGTTTATCATTCAAAGCTTTTTTGATCAAGGCATTCTTAAGGCTCACTTGCGGCTGAAAATAATTGAAACACAACTATTTCATAACGGAAAAACATAAAATATGTAAACTGATTGGTTTGAAGATGTGAGTTATAAGATCATTGCCTGACAACCGAACAAGAAATGGTTACATACTCGTAGTTAACGATTTTTCCAATAATCATACAAAAATATGCTCTATTGGAAATAAAGTGGTGTTTTTTTATGTTATAATACTGAATAATGTTCATATGTAAAGAGTTAAGAATAGCATCACAGGATTCACATTCTTGTGATTAGTGGTTTTTGACTTCTTTGACGCGAAGGGTCAATAATAGATACCCAAAAGATATGCAATGGCATTCATTTTGCTTGTGTATGTAGACTTGAATCCGATATTTTGTTTCGTTATCTATTTTTTGATATTATTTTGCAATGAATTTTTATTTTTCAATAGTCTCTACTTTCTAGAAACTGGATATCATTTTCACTTCAACAGAACGATTGAAATAAACGTATGAGCAAATCTCATCACAATCTATAAACTATAGAGTCTGACGGTCTTCTTGGGTTCAGCGTATCAAGAATATTCGTAGCTGTTGAAACCTGCAACACAAACTTCATAAAACAATAATCGAAATGTTTGTCACTGGCATGTATGCAATTGATAGACAACTCCTCTTTTTATTCAGTGGAGAAGTTGATGTAGGTAGTCGTTATTTCTGTGCTTTTTTTCTTTTCGATTCATTCCGTTGGAAAAAGAGTCGAAATTATTGAATTTTATCTAGGATCAATAAGCAAGGACACACCCAGAATTTGGGTTTGGGGGAAAACTAGTACTCTGGCATAGTAAAAGTTGTTGAAAGGGGTTTGGCGATATGGGTTATCAAAAGTCATATTTCTACTAAATAAAGATTACTTGTCACACGTGGTAGTTGTTAACATCACAAAAAAAATTACTAAAAATTGTCAATTTTGTTAGTCTATGCAAATTGAAAAATTCAGAAGAGATGAAAATTAACATCTTAGCGAAAACTGAGAATATCTTCAGAAAATTGCGGTGAATATTCATTCATTCATCACATAAAAATCTAGGTAGATTATAATCGATGGAAAGTCGAAATATTTTTGTATCGATCATAATATGAATATGAAACGTAAAATACATTTTTAAATCTATCAACCGGCCAATCCTAAATGTCACGTTGTTGTGGAATTTTTCCTGTATACTTTTCATTCACGTGCATTCGAGATACGAACATTAATAATATCAAATGTCAAAACTTACTTCAAAGCAGAGTTTTCCATATACAACCAGCAAGTTATTTCACCAGTAGCATTATCAAAGAATGTAATTTTTCTCCAATACCTGGTTGAGAATAATACTGCAGAGTATATAGAGTATAAGGCAAGGAGTATAGCTATAGGAGTTCTGGCTCATTGCTTACGGAAAAACACGTGCAAATTTGTGCAGGTCTATTCTGGTGATTTTCGGACCTCAGACCCAGTGCACACAGAAAGGAAGGGACAAGGGTCGACGCCTCGTCTCTGCCAGACGTCCATTCTGTTGTGCCTTAGACTTTCAAAGTTTACTTCAGACGCCCCCACTCCTTCACTTTTGCCGTCATACAGTCGACCAATCGGAAGCTACCGCGCGTACCACGGGAAATTCAAATCAGTAGATGGATAAAAATACTTCTGACATGTATTTTCTTATGGAGCTGAGTAGATGAACAAAGAGACTTCTGGCTAAAACGGGAGTGGGGAAAGGAAACATGTGACGTAATCGATGCAGAATGGAATGAGCATCGGAAAGATTCAAAGAGCGTGGAACTCCGCCCCTCGGCCCCCTTAGTAATGCGCCTCACCCCTCGGGCCCTCTTGGGACTCCACCTCACCCCTTGGGCCCCTTTGTCAGGTACCAGTCACGTGCTCCTAGTTGAAAAAAGTTCATCGGAATGAGAATCGAACCCAGGACGTCGGCGTAGTAGACGTTGTCCTTAGCCTCGACACCAACGTGGAATATTGAGAGTAATTGTGTATTGTTGATATTTATAGCGGTTATTTTGTCGGGAACGAAATTGACTAATTCATTATACTTGACCGCATTTTTTGATTTCCGTAGAATGTTAGGGAAATTGTAACGTCATTATCATGTTGAAGATAGAAAAATATACTTAGATTTGGGAAAAAAATGATATTTCATGTAAAGGTGTGTGTATGTGTGAGAGTGAGAGACACGTGTTACATAATCGAGGCAAAGAAAGATGGAGATGGTATCGAAGTTATACGTTGCTAGCGGAAGCAGGTGTTGTCGGTTGCAAAATAAATCGTTGTTTATGGAGCAATGTAGCATTGCCGGTTTCAAAATTAAGCATAAACATAGGAATACGACTCGATAGAAATTGAAAGCACGAATGTGATATATTAATGATGAATGATGAATCAGATTCAAGAAAAAATATAACAGTTCAACACTTCAACGTGCGGTCCCTCAATGTGTACAGAGTGTCTCAAAATACATCATTAAAAAAAAACATAGTGTCAATGTATATACAGGGCATTTCAAAACAAATCATTTGAGAAAAAAACATGTCGGTTTAACAGAAGTCTAGCATTCCAACATGTCAGAAGGACACTGAGTCGTATCTTTGTTAACCAAGTTAGCATTATCAGGAGGTGTCGAAGAGTTACATATTATGGAGTTAATGTTCGAAAATGGGGAAAGTGAGGTATTCGACCGTTTTACATATGTTTCGACCATTTTACGTTCGTTTCGACCGTTTTGTATGCGTTTTGGCCATTTTGCATGCGTTTCGACCGTTTTGCGTGCATTTATTCATTATCGTTTCATCGTTATTGTCATAGCCGTTTTCGTGTTTCAATATGACAGTCATCTATCACTTAACGCTCTTCGCTAACCAAGTAAGCATCATCAAGAGATGACTAAAGTCCATGCTTTGTCTTATGAAGGTTCATTTTGCGAATTTTCAGACTCCTGAATGGAATCTTGTGGAACACTCAGCCTAACTTCTGATACAGAGTCGTGTTGGTCAGCCAAACAGAATGTAGGAATCAAATATCGGTCGATTGATTGTGTCAGATGAAATTGAACTGGAGAATGAGGGTCGAATGATAATAATAATAGCGAAAAAATATTAAAACTTTGAGAGTGACTTAGTGAGCGTGAGAGGTGGTGACGTGGTAGAAAATGAGAAAAAACCAAGAAAGTACTTGATGAAAATAGCTGCGTAAACGCAAGCGAAACATAAGTGGATCCACCTATTGGTGTGACACCCAAGTCACCTTGCCAAGTTTTTATGTCAGTGTTGGTGGTTTGACCAATCAACCGAAAACTGCGGTAGCAGAAAGTTGGGAAGCTAACCTGAAATGTCATCGAAAAACGAATCCACATATTTCTAGAAAGGATTTATAGAAATGAATGATTAATACAAAGTAAAATGGCTCTACTGTGAGAAGGGCATTGAGTTATATATTGGCTAATAATAGTCGGATCGTCACGTACAGCACGTCAAATGAAAGGGAAAGGAATGCAAAACTCATAGACAAAGAAAAAACGAAGATAGAGTAACATGTTAGAAGGGCACTAAGCCGTATTTTCGTTAATAATAGTTTATTCTCAAACTGCAGTACATCAAATGAAATGGAAAATAATGCAATACTAATACTAAAACATATAATATATTTGGATTCCTTATGGTGAGGAGGTTTCGAATCCACCAAAAAAGGTTTTCACTTCCGGTCTTCCGATTTCGATGATTTTGACATCAGTAGATTAGTTTAGATGCCATGAAATATAATTCATCATTTTCCGAAGCCAAAAGGGCTTCATAACCTATTTTCGTTAAACTAGCTGCAACAGGCCGATGTGGGTATTCATTTCAAATAATTTCATTTGTAGATTATAAAAAATATAATATCAATGAAGCATAGGAAACATAGGAAAAATTGTAAAAAAAAGTCATTGAAAAAACTTCAGGTCGTCACGTACAGCATGTCAAATGGAAGGAAAACAATTGCAAAATTCATCGACAGAGAAAAAACAAAGATGGCGCAATATGTCAGAAGGGCACTAAGCCACATCTTTGTCAATAATAGTCAGATCTTCATGTACAGCACGTCTTATGAGAGGAGAAGGAATGTAGAAATCATCGACAAAGAAAACACAAAGATGATGCAACATGTCAAAAGGGCACTAAGCCATATATTTGTTAATAATAGTCGGATCGTCACGTACTGCACGTCAGATGAAAGGAGAAGATATGCAAAATGCATCGACAGAGAAAAAACAAAGATAGCGCAGTATGTCAGAAGGACACTAAGCCACATCTGCGTTAGTGATAGTTGGATCTCAACATGCAGCACATCAAATGAAAGGAAAACGCAAATTATTTTCCACTATGAAAAGCAGAAATTAATTTCGTTTGCGACGAATATTCCAAGTCGAAGACGTTGCACAGGTTTTACTTCAACTCTCTGGGCGGCATAAGCTGGGTGGGTTGTTTGTTTTTCCGTTTGGTATGAGCATGTCATAATGCATGTCATATATGTCCAAAAAAAACTTTCATCGTGAAAAAAGTGTTTTTCACCGTGAAAAAATTGGTTTTTTTTCACTGCCGAAATAATTGACAATTCATAACAATAAGAGAGATCCACAGAATTTGCAGTTCGGCCACTTTCCATCAAAATAAGGAAAATATTCGCATTTGAAGAAATTTTCTGACAACTGTCATATTTTAAAATAAGTTCGTCAAATTCAGGAAGTGAAAAAATCATTCAATTCAAGTGGACCAGTTCAACTAAAAGCTGAGTATTCTTAAAATATATCTTTTATATATAAAACAAATGTTTTGCTCACTTTAAACCGTAGTTGTATATCATTCATTTCAATGACTGCTAACGATGGCCTTTCTCTTGATAACAAATTCTGTGAAATTTGTGAAAAATCCTTTAAAACAACGAAAGGTCTCAAAATTCATATTGGTAGAGTTCATAAAATTTCTAATACAAAATCCTCTTTGGATGAATCAGCTTTCACACAAGCTGTCGATTCTGTTCTGTTGCCTCATTCTAATAAAGATATGCCATTCAATACTACGTTTCATGAAAAATTGTCCTCATTGAAACGATCCAGTCACATTATAAAAAGGATTCCCAAATCTGCAAGAAATTGCTCTGCCTCTGCCCTTTGCGAAATTATAGAAGAATGCTTACATACAAACTCTCCAACAAGCTGGGAAAACTTGTTAACTTTTCCTTATACTTTGTTCTCCATCCCACATGCCAAGGACTCCTGTAGATCTTCTCTCGCATCTCTCATAAAGAAAAATATCAAACTTCTCAATTCCAAGACCAATGTCATTCCATCTCAAATCGATGAAAGGAAATATAACCAAAACTTTTCTAAGCTTGTTTTGAGTAAAATAGCTGATGGTGACATTAGGTCAGCTATCAGAATCTTGAGCTCAAGTGATACGTTGGCCGAATACGATGAATCCACACTTTCAGTTCTTCAATCAAAACACCCTCGATCAGATTCCTCCACACATTCTCTGGATTCGCAACTACCACACGATTTTTCAGAGTTTCCGGTGTTCCAATTTTCAGAACATGAAGTATCGGAGGCAATTAAATCTTTTCGTTCTGGTTCTGCTGGTGGTTTGGATTCTTTCCGCCCTAGTCATATGCAAGACCTCATTAGTCACAGCTCTGGAAATTCAGGACAGAAACTTCTTTCTTCTGTTACAAAATTATGTAACTTCATTTTTACTGGTAGGGTTTCTCCAGAAATTTGTCCTATACTTTTTGGCGCTTCACTGTGTGCTCTTCGGAAAAAAGATGAAGGAGTAAGATCGATTGCCGTCGGTACCTTTTATCGTCGATTGGTAACTAAACTTGGTTGTATGAGGATTAAAGACGAACTAGGATCGATGTTACGTCCACTACAGTTTGGTTTCGGTACTGCAGGTGGATGTGAAGCTGTTGCTCATGCTGCTCGTAGATATATTAATCTTCATCCAAATCCCGATTCAAAAATTTTCCTGAAAATAGACTTCAAAAATGCCTTCAATATGATTGATAGAAACATCATGCTTCGTAAGGTTAAAGATTCGTTTCCAGGATTATATCCCTTCTTAAGTCAGTGTTACAAATCAGCCTCCTATTTGAGTTTTGGTGAACATCTGATTCTGTCTGAGAGAGGTGTTCAACAAGGTGATCCTTTAGGACCTGCTCTTTTTTGTCTGACCATCAACGAACTTACTAGAAGCTTATCATCCGAATTTAATTGTTGGTATTTGGATGATGGCTCAATCGCTGGCGATGAAAATAGTGTTTCAAAGGATTTGGAAAAAATCATTGATCATTCAAAACATCTTGGACTTGAACTAAATTTTGAAAAATGCGAGTTGATTACTCTTTCAGCTCCGAATAATATTTCCGAATCCATTTTGAAATTGGCTCCTGGCATAAGAATTTTGGAAAAGTCTAAATGGAGTCTTCTGGGTGCTCCTCTCTCTAAAGATTCACTTTCAGAACATCTTCGAGAAAAACGGGAATCACTCAAATTGCTGACCACCAGATTGAATGAACTTCCAAAACACGTTGCATTTTTTCTTTTGAAAAATTGTTTGGCGATTCCAAAACTCATGTACGCCCTCAGATGTTCCCCCACTTGGTCAAGTCAGTTAGAGCTTGACGAATTTGATAATTTACTCCGCCACACGACGGAATATGTTACAGACAATCATTTCAATAATGATTCATGGCTCCAAGCAACTCTTCCTGTAAACCTTGGGGGATTAGGGCTACGTTCGGCTTCTTCCTTAGCTTTACAAGCGTTTCTGTCATCAGTCAATAGTGTTTCCGATCTTATCGATTCCATCCTTCCTTTCATATTTATCAATATCAAAGACGTTTTTTATTCTGAAGGTGAATCACTTTGGCATGCTGCAACTAATATTGCTCCTCCTACAGATAAAAAGAAAATACAAAGTGTATGGGACCGACCTCTCCTGAACATTATGACTGATAAACTTCTGAAATCTACAAGTGTATACGATAAGGCTCGTCTGAAAGCAGCAATGATCAAGGAATCGGGTGCTTGGCTGAATGCTTTACCTGTTGCATCTCTTGGAACACTATTAGACGATGAATCTTTCAGAAAAGCAGTAGGACTTAGGCAACTTACGCAAGCGAAACCATATAAAAAAACACCACAAGAAGAACCTAACATCAGTTACACCTCTCGAAGCGAAGCAGTAACTCGTCTTGATAATGCCATCTGAGATGATGGCGAAACGTCGACTATCGAATAGTAAACAACGGATGAACACCCGGAAAAACAACACATCACATACACAACGAATCCACATATTTCTAGAAATGATATGAAATCCAGAAAGGTTAATGCAGACAAGCTGCTGGAAAATAATTACATGAAAGTCAAAAAATAAATAGGTAAGTACTCTTTGATCATTCCCATATTGATTTCAATTTGAGAGCCACCGGTATACAGCTGTTTCAGCCTATAGGGCATCGTCAGTACCGGGCAGGCGGTCCTCGATTGAAGACAAAATGAGAAAAAACCAAGAAAACACTTGGTAAAAATAGCTGCGTAAACGCAAGCGAAACATAAGTGGAACCACCTGTTTGTTTAAGATAGTGTACATATAATTTGTGAATCAAAATATGAACTTTTCATATTCAATTTTTCGCAGATAGATGGATTTACAAAAATTCGGTTGTGAAGCCAAGTATCAAAGTAGCAGATTTGCCTGTGGAGACGCTGCAGAGAATATTCACCGCCAAAATCGTGAAAGGTGAATTTGGTGAGGCAGTTTTGTTGTCGCTGGAATTACAAAGGCTCCTTCTCAAAAGCTTGAAACGAACCGAATCGGAAAACTGTACACACCTCAGCAACTTTTGATGCTTTACTAAGTTCAGATCAGACCGTCTTTGGAGTATTGTTCTCATGTGTGGAGCTCTGCCACCAAACATACCTTGAAGTTGCTTGGTTACATCCAGAAAAGACTCATCCGCCTAATTGGAGACGATAACATCACGTGCAACCTGCACGTGCAAAGATTTTCTCATCATTACTAAATATTCAACCAACTAGTGCATATTAATGGTACATTTCGGGTTCAGGAATTCAAAAAATTTTGATAGCAGCAGAATTTCTCGATACAAGAATAATGCAATTGTGATCATATCAATGAAATGATTAGATATCAATAAATATTTTCTAGTATATTATTTTTGAATTCATGAATAATTTCTTCCCACGTTAGAAACTTCCAAAACCATTCCTATTTGCGATTCTACTAACCCCTCACTCATAACTGACATGGAGTTAATTACAGTCTGCAAGCAATTTTTATCTATTCGAAAGGTGAAATATTGCTCCTTCATATGGTGGCGCTCTTACGAATCATTATGATTCAACCAAAGTAAACTGATTTTCTACGTGAAAAAACTTTGTTCTTTACAGGAAAGATTTTTTTGAATAATTCAGTTCCAACTGTTCCACTGTGGACGGTTATTCATTCAAAGTGACTCGTAATGAGATGAAGATGCGTTTGTTTCAACACCATATTTCTTGATACGTTACATTGTAAATCATATGAGTTTTTGGAAAAAATTGGGGCCTGGGAAAATGTGTTATTTCACTGCGGTTAAAGTAACCAAAATGACCGTTTCAGCACTTTATATTTTTGTGAATTTTTTATGTGTTGTTCATGACAAAAATGACCGCGTATAATACGACACCTTCATTTTCATTATTTTGATCACCTACCCTAATCGCTAGAATGGACGTGTAGAATTTCACAATTGGTCAGCTCGCAGTCCTGATATAAATCCTTTAGATTTCTATTCATGGAGTCATCTGAAGGCTCTTGTTCATAAAACTCCTGTACTAGATGTGAATGACTTGAGGAATCGATTAATTGACAATTACAATATCATAAGGAATACTCCAAAGTATTTTGGAACATGTCAGACAATAAATGACAAATCGAATGCAGTCGTATATTCCATCGGAGGGTGAACATTCTGCTCATTCACTTCAAGCTAAAGCTTTACTTTTGGTCTTCACCCAGTCATCAACTATACACAACTTCACGCGTACCTAGCCAGGTTAGTGTTGGCAGTGTGGTAGTGAGAACTCCAGGGCTCCTTTTTGATTCGATTATAATTTGAACTTCTCCAATTGAATTTCACTTATAGTTGTTCATAACATAATAACATTGAATTTTTTCAAAAAAATGTTTTAGTATACAATGATTTTTTTCATTACCGGATGTGTTTATTTTTGCATGAAACGTAAAGATATTTCAAAGGCGGATGATTAAATTTTCATATTTCTTCTCAAAATCTCCATGACTTCACATATGCTTCTCATACATATTTCGAAATTATTTCATGACACCTTATGCCTATTTGACATGTCGCCATTAGACATCTTCATCAGCTTTGACGTAGTATCCCTTTTCATAAATATCCCAGTATCCGGAACTTTGTTCCTTCTCAATACGGATCACCAAATTCCACAAGATACGATCAACCTCCTCAGCCACTGCATGTCCAGCACATATTTTCGTTTCCAGGACAAATTCTTAAAACAAGTGAAAGGCGCCCCAATGGGTTCTCCTCTCTCTCCAGTCCTTGCAAACCTCTACATAGAGGACTTCGAAACCAGAGCCATTGACACGTCTCATCTCAAACCCAGTGTTGGCTCCGATACGTGGATGACGTCTTCGTTATATGGCCCCATGGATCCGAAGATCTTCATGCATTCCTGAACCACATCGACTACTCAAACCCCGAACTGAAGTTCACTATGGAAGTTGAGAAAAAATAATAACTCACTCCCTTTCCTAGACGTTCTCATCACAAAGTCCAACAATTCCTTTTCACACACGGTCTACCAAAAACCTACCCATACTAACCACTACCTCAATGCTAAGTCCCATCATCATCCTGCCCTCTGCATTTATTTTGTTTTGAATACCCTCATATATCGTTCTATAAGACTCACTGACAATCACAATAGATGCAGAGAACTATACGAACTCAAAGCAGCCCTTCATCAAAACGACTATCCTGTCTCCCAAATACAAAGATCCATCCAACGACAGCACACACAAACACCATCCCACGAGTTACCCGAGTAACAGAACAACCAGATAAAAGCTTTTCTCCCATACATTTATGGAGATACTGACAAAGTGAGCCGAATACTGAAGAAACATAACGTGAAGACAGTATTCACAGCTAACAACCAAATCTCCACTATTCAAAGAACATCCAAGGACACGATACGTAATAAAGCACGGGGCATATACGAAATATCATGATCTAACCGTCCCAGAACTTACATCGGCCAGACCAACAGAAGAATTCCCAACAGAGCTTATGAACACGAACTAGCTGTTCGCAAATCAGACCCAGCATCATTTTTCTTGAAACACCACTAGGAAACAGGCTACACAATAAGTTTCGAAAACACCAAGACCATTGCTATGGAGAAAAATCTTCAGGCCAGGATAATTCCTGAAGAAAGCGAAATTGAAAAACGTCCCAACTGCCTTAACAAACAAGATGATTCGCAGACACTATCACAAGCATGGAGGTCATTGCGCAAGATACCTGAAAATAACTCAGCACCCCGAACAGCAAAGTGACCACTGCGAACTTAGAGCTGAACACAGCGAACATAGAGCTAGTAACGAGCGTTTTCAGCTCCAAAGCAGAAGCTGTAGGCATGTAAAAGATATGGAGAAACAATCACTTAGATTGACAACTGTCGTCCTACGAAAACTAGCATATCAGCTCACAGGAAAAAATGCTAAGACTTACAATTTTAATCATGTTAAAAAAATTGCTGGCGTAGATTGGTTTAAAGGCTTAACAAAGTGGCCGTCAATTAATTTATTCTTTGCTTGGGAAAGTTTATGATAAATATATTTTTTTAACACCAGATAGAATATACAACTGCGACGAGACTGGACTATCATGCGTCTTCAAAACAAAGTGCAAAATCACTTTTAATGAAATGAATAAAAACACTATGTCTTGTTACAACTAGTTGATTTTATTTATACGACCGGTTTCGGGTTTGACCCCATGAAAACAGTTTTATACTTATTAATGGGGTGAAACCCGAAATCGGTCATATAAATAGTGGTTATCAGACGAAAGTCTTCTCATTCATTTTATTGAAAGTGATCATGAATTACCAAAAAATAAACAAATCATCAATGACACATAAAAGAGCAGAATCATTGCTGAAAAAGGAAGAAAACATGAAGGCTCCCTTCCTTCTGCAGAACGAGGGCAGACGATTACCGTCGGGATATGCTTCATCTGGAATTTATATGCATCCTATGCTAATATTTCCTCGACAAAGTATGGAGCAGGAGTTATTCGAAGACGGCGGAATGCAACGCTTGAGGGTGGATGACAACTGAAACCTTTATGAGCTGATTCCAACGGTTCGTCAAATTTTATGGGGTCTCAATAACTAATCCGGTCTTGTTACTTCTAGATGGGCACGTAACGCATACGCGAAATATAGAGATTATTGAAATTGAACGTGAGAATGGTGTTGTTATGTTTTGCTTCCCCCCCCCCCATTGCACCCACAGCCTCCAACTCTTGGATGTTGGCTTCATGCAACCATTATGATTATGCTTATTGTAAGTGGTTACGGTCGCACCCAGGGCGAGTAATAAAAACTTTTTAAATAAGGAAAATTTTTGCAAATGCTTATATTTAAGCTGCAATCATGTTCAATGCATTTGAATAATGTAGGATTTGGCCATTCAACCAAAACACAGATTCAGATTATTGAGCTGCATAAACAACATACCGTTTACAAATGATGAGCCTGAAACAACTTCTTCAACTGCTGAAATTCAGCAACCACTTTCTCTTCCCCTTTATTGTTTATTTCCCTTAACTTCTCCATTATGCCCCCTCCCCAATCAGTTTATGAACAAATTTTTGTACAATTTAGTTCATGTAAAAACCACAGCCATATTTACGAACAAGATTTTGATATGTATGTCCAGGGATACATCAATCGGAAGATTTGAAGCATTCAGAACAAAATATTTCAGTAGAAACTTTTATATACATGAAGATCATTTTGGTAACAAGTATAATGATGATTTTAATTTTAGCTCGAACAGGATGCAGAAAATTGGTATACTGCACACAAATTCATTGATAGTGTTTCAAAAATGAATATTGCCAGTGTTTCATTTGTGTTAGGAAAAAAAAGAAAGTTTGAGACAGTACTGGTACTCAGAAAGTAATCGGAGTGTAGAAGAGAAAACTGTAGTTACGAATTGTTGCCTTCTATCAAGTCTGTGTTCGAGAACTGTCAGTTTAAATATCTACTCGATGCTGATTGGTAGCAACACAAGACATTGATAAATGAGGAAATTTTGAACGAGCTACAAACATATGATTTCTTCAAACTATGTTGTGACTATATACTATTTTATAATATATATATATATATATATATATATATATATATATATATATATATATATATATATATATATATATATATATATATATATATATATATATATATATATATATATATACTATATTACTGAAAGGAAAAAAATCAAATTAGTTTTGTTTATGACAGTTATATGACACCTGACATTGTGGTGATGAGGTAGCATTACCTTCATGCGCTGGTTTTTTAATAGCATATTTGAGGAGAAAAATATTGCCCTGATTTCATACTCGCTTGAATTGATTCTACTATTTTATGGTCGTGACAAAAAATTTGTACCACCACTTCAAATGGTAACTTCTGAGTTTTTTTACGCGCACTTGACTTGGGGAGTAAGCTGGTGAATGCGTTATGAGGCGAACGGAAATTGAGAGGGAGATATAAGGTAGTGGAAATTGAAAGAGAGAGAGTTACGTTTGATATATCACTGTAGGAGTATGAGAGAGAGGTGCGAGCACACATTTACGGTCGAGTAAGCTTTGAAGAATTGAGAGAAAACAATCATATGTTGCCACTAATTTTAGCTGGAGATTTCATATGAAAACCCATAATGAATTCAAATATTTGTAGAAAATCAATATATGTTTTTCATTTTCATTTCATATGCGTTTCATTTTTTTGCTACAAAAAAGTTATTTTGAGCAAACACTCGAAGTTACCAAACAGTCGAAGATGGCACAGAGTCTAGAGCACACACGGCAAAATAAGTGATTAGCAATAAAAATGCGATTCACGTTTCCTGAATGTAGAATGATATCGTAGGTAGGTCACTATTTATATGGTTTAGATGGATAAGCATACTCCAATCGAGTCATGAACATGCGCCCTTAGGAGTCGCTCCATGCCAACAATAATAATACTAGTAATAGTAGAATTTTACAAATAAAGACGCAGCATTACCGGCCCCCAAAATGCATATGATTTAATATGCATTTTCCAATTCGAAAAAAAATATAATTTTCTAAAAACAAAATCAATATTAATGTCAAAAAACTAAATATATTTAAGTGGAAAAAGATACGAATTTCAATCAATTCATTTCTTCAATTGGTAGAGGACACAATTTGACCAAAGGTCATGTGAATGTACCATTTTTTGTTTTGACTTTAGAGGTTGTAATGATACAGGGTGCGTCTTCCAACATGCCATGCATCGAGACAAAATTTTGCGAATTACGCGTTTTGATGCCAAAATCCAATACTGTTGTGATAGTAAGAACTGTACAGTTCGTATACCTGCATGAAAATACTTTTTGTGAAAATGTTCAATAATTAAATAAGTGAAATCTGAGTTACTAGGTGAAAGAAGCGGATGTTTTTTATCGTAAGATAGGTTAGAATTTGTTAACCTACCTCACACTCTGAGAAGTCCCTCATTATCTATGAATATATCCAATTTTTGAGCGTCTTCGAAAAATTATGTGATTCAATTTCTTTTGAGAATGCTAGTTGTTGAGTACGTTTAACAAGAAGTTTCGTTGCGTTTTGAAGCTCTTCGTAACGGGATAAATCACATGAATTATTCATCATTAAACATAAATAATATTATGAACTCTCTCAAAATCTTTTTTATTCACAATAAATATACATTACAGGTGGTATTATTCAAATTGTTAATAACACGATATCCCCCATTGTACTATCACGGCAATATTCCACTGCACTGGATGAAGGTCACAAGCAGGGTGCCGACAAAAATCACTTGGTCTCGCTCTCTCTCAATTTCGAGAGTGGACCGTCTGAAAAAAATGAAAAGTTATAATGTAGGTTCGTTTGGGCTGAAAGACGAATCTTCAGTAAATATTTTCCCATTCTAGTAGAAGACCATTGATACCTTACCCACCTATTAGCAGATGATTGTCCAGTTGTAGTCCGACTCCATCGCTTTTTCGATTATTTACTTACGTCTCCATCTTTCTTGACTGTTGACTGAGAATAGAATTCCGTTCCAGATTGGACCTCAGTCATGATCTTCAATTAGCTATCACGTTCGGATCAGAGAGGGTAACTACCGTTGTTGATACAGGGCGTAAACATTATCGGGATAATTTGTCAGAATTAGAAATACAGTGGAGTAATTGGTGAACGGTATAAATTGGACCAGTTTTTCCCTATTGGGGCCATCTATTGACCAGTTTTCTAGGTCTAAGTTGAAACGTCTGTTTAGCAGATTTATTTTAGTAAACTGCCAAACTTCAACTCTAAGTGACCAGTGGAGAAACTCCATACACTTGTTTCAAACGAGAAATTGATATTTTCTAATTTGTGGAAATATTTATCAATTGTATGTGGTAATATAATTAAATTGTTGTTTACCAATTTTTAGGTACTCCGTTATGGTTGATTCTCAATTTATTTCATTGATGTTGGAAAAAATCATAAATCAATCATTTTCAACGTGAAATGTGATTGGTTCGCTCAAGTCTGTTCAGGCCGAATGGACCTGCGTTCCAATATTTGAACTTTTTCAAAGTAGGCTTCAACGGAACGATTCCCCATCCGATGTTTCCGGCTTCCTCAAGTCGGCAAGGTAGGGCGATCGACCTGCCATTATCCAGATTTCTCATGTGCAAGTTCAGCAAGAACCATTTTAGAAATTTGTGTTTTTGAAAAACATCTCGTAGAGGAGTAATTTTCAGAAGTTTATTACAAATGAAAAAGTTGGCCGTTGATATTTGACTATTCGTTGGTTTTTGGTTGTTTGTGGTCCTTTCACTCTCTTTAGGATTAGTGCACTTCACGTGAGTAGAAACACGCCATTTTGTGTCAATCTTTCCGATCCATTTTCGCCTCTAGGAAAAGGTCTTCTCATTTTTCTCCTCGGTCCAGAATAATTTATGGTCAATATAGTTCCTAATATTCCTGGATCCATTGGAAGTCTTGGCCCGATTAGACCATTGGTAGATTAGAATTTTTTTGTGGAACCCGGAAGAGACTCGTCTCACCAGAGCAATTTTTGATCGTGTCAGTGGAAAACCCTTCTAACTCGAAGGTATGCATTCTTGTATAATTTCATTTGTGTACATTGTGGTATTATCTATATTTTATGTTTCTCGTATAATATCACACCAGCTACCCTAAAGGGACTGTTGTCAACGTTACTCTCCTTTTATTTGAAGTAATGTTCGATCGAACGTGATGAATCCTGATGGAAATTATGGAGACCTCTAGTATTTTTTCATGGAGCATATTGAAATGGAAATCAACAGTTGCGATCGATCATTAAAACTTTTGTTTATTTTTATGGATATAGGAAAACATTATTTTCTATTGCTGGCAATTATTGAAATTATTTATAAACATCAGTGGTGCTTCTGACTCGTTTTCTGACATTATTGCCAAGTTTGAAAAAATCAATTATTTTCCAAAATTCGATTTATTGAATTGAATAAAATGAAAATGCAGTTTGCACGTTGTCATGTAGATATAAAGGAAATGAGAGTTATTATATCTCACAAAAGCAAATATCAGCGTCGAATTAGTCAAAACGACATTTTTCTTTTCTCAAGGGTTTCATTTTTTATTGGGATTCAGCCTGGACTCTGAGACCTGGACGACACTTTTATCTTGTACTGGGATTCTACCTGGATTCTGAGACCTGGAAGATACATTTTACTTTTTACTGGGATACTGCCTGGATTCTGAGACCTGGAAGAAACTTTTATTTTTTTACTGGGATACTGCCTGGATTCTGAGACCTGGAAGACATTTTATTTTTTACTGGGATACTACCTGGACTCTGAGACCTGGAAGATACATTTTACTTTTTACTGGGATACTGCTTGGACTCTGACGCTTGAAATATACGCCAGTACCTGAAACCTAAGAAAAGGATTAACTTTTTTTTCATTATTTCCCTCAAGTGCAACTTACTATTGAATATGTACAGCAGAAATTAAGTCGTCTAAGTATTTTCGCATAAATGAAAAATAATCTTCATATATATGTGGTTGTTTTTGTAAACGTTTTTCAAGACATCTACTTTGGGCAAAATACAGGGGGTGAGTATCGGAAAGGTAATGAAACAATGAAGCGCTCAGACTTATCCCTTGTTGTTGATATTCTATATAAATCTTCAGCCATCTCATCTGCTAGTGATAAACAGGTTACATCAGGAACAGGTTCAAACTCCCAAAATTTTTTAAAATTGTTTTCTAGAGATGTATAATCTATTTTACAAATAAAAAATGAATTTAGTGAAAGCGAAGCGTCACAGTTAAACTGACCCATTACAATATAAACAAATACTGTTTCCAAAGCGTACGGTTCCCCATTTCCACCCCTCAAATGGTTTTCTAACAAAATTTTTGGAAATATATCTGCGCCAAAAAGGAGATCAATTTGACCTGGACAGTTAAAGTTAGGATCTACCTACTCAATATTGGAGATTTATGGCAATTTTTTAATAGAAATATTTGTGAAGGGAAGTTTTTCACATATTTTTGGTAAAATAACAGCATCAGTTGTAAATGCAGGTGAAATTTTTCCATATGGTTTGATACACAATGTTACCCCACCTGAACTAGTTACAGTTTCAGTTTCACCTAACCCCTGCTGCACAGCCAAAGACAAATGATATTTTGGTAAACCTAAATTGTTGAAAGCTTTTTGAGTGATGAATGTTTAACAAAGCCCGAAAATTGTAATAATTTCCTCGATTACTCAAAACTTCAACGCATGCTGTTGCTAACATCACCACTGAATTGCGTTTCGTAAATCCACACCTACAGTTGACAGTAGCAACTTCTTGAGCAGCAAGCGTGTTGCTAACGATAGAATTTGATGTAGATGTTTGAGGCGTTGATTTTTCTATCAAACATAACAAGGAATGATGTCTTTTATTACACCACCGACAACAGACATTTGACTTGCAGGTCCGAATATCATACATATTGCTCAGACAATTAAAACATCGATGTAACGATTTACAAAGATTAAAGCGATCTGTAAAAGTTTTGTCAAAAAAGTTAGGATGGGAAAATTGTAAATATTTGCTCTGAAAAAGTGAACACTGATTATTTGAACTGCGTTTTTCCATTTTAG
Source organism: Leptinotarsa decemlineata (assembly GCF_025532065.1). NCBI lineage: Eukaryota > Metazoa > Arthropoda > Insecta > Coleoptera > Chrysomelidae > Leptinotarsa > Leptinotarsa decemlineata. The sequence continues at coordinate 1,222,134 of NW_027412554.1, read as the reverse complement.
CAAAAAACGAAGCATTTTTCGAAAAATTACTTTTACCTCTAGAGCGGAAATTCGTTTTTGAATTATTACTGGCATCTGAACTTTTCTTTGATTTTGAAGTGAATGAAAAAACTGAAGCTTCAATGGCGGTACATTGTTTATTTAAAAAACTATATAAGTCCATGTATTTTGGAATAGAGGTAGAAAAATGAATTCGCTCAAAATATCTCATCATTTGATTAATACGCTTAATCAACATTTGAACCAAAATAAAACTCCACTCCACTGATTATTTGAACTGCGTTTTTCCGTTTTAGCAAAAAATGAAGCATTTTTCGAAAAATTATTTTTACCTCTAGAGCGGAAATTCATACTTGACTTATTACTGGTATCTGAACTTTTCTTTGATTTTAAAGTGAATGAAAAAGCTGATGCTTCAATGGCGGTACATTGTTTATCTAAAAAACTATATTATATAAGTCCATGTATTTTGGAATAGAGGTAGAACAATGAATTCGCTCAAAATCGCTCATCATTTGAATAATACGCTTAATCAACATTTGAACCAAAATAAAACTTCACTCCACTGATTATTTGAACTGCGTTTTTCCGTTTTAGCAAAAAATGAAGCATTTTTCGAAAAATTATTTTTACCTCTAGAGCGGAAATTCATACTTGGCTTATTACTGGTATCTGAACTTTTCTTTGATTTTGAAGTGAATGAAAAAGCTGAAGCTTCAATGGCGGTACATTGTTTATCTAAAAACTATATTATATAAGTCCATGTATTTTGGAATATAGGTAGAACAATGAATTCACTCAAAATCTCTCATCATTTGAATAATACGCTTAATCAACATTTGAACCAAAATAAAACTCCACACTCCACTGATTATTTGAACTGCGTTTTTCCGTTTTAGCAAAAAATGAAGCATTTTTCAAAAAAATACTTTTACCTCTAGAGCGGAAATTCATACTTGACTTATTACTGGTATCTGAACTTTTCTTTGATTTTAAAGTGAATGAAAAAGCTGAAGCTTCAATGGCGGTATCAACATTAATCAATATTTGGACCAAAATAAAACTCCACTCATCAATGAGAAGATCCATCTTCCTCAACTCGGATAAACTTTCTGACAAAACATCTAACAGATGTCGAAACAAAATGAGATTTTCACAATGAACTTCTGGGCAATTTTCAAACTCATTCCAGTTAGTCATAGCTCTGAATTTCTTCACAAGACTTGCATATGCAGTTGCATAAGGGGTCCTTCTAAAGGATGCATCTCTACTAATGATAAAGGAGGTCCGTCTAAACGTGATACTAAATATACTTATGATGCACTGTTTGGTACCTTTGGTGTAGTAATGAATATTACTGGAGTTTTTTCCCAACACCAAAATGTTATTTTTAACACCTCGACACGTGTTTCAATCACCGAGTGATGAAGATTAAATCTTCCTGTTTGAAGATGATCACTTGGTGATCGAAACACGTGTCGAGGTATTAAAAATAACGATTTGGTGATGGAAAAAAACTCCAGTAATATTCATGATACTAAATAATTGATTTTTTTGTTATCGTTCAGTGATCCGTTATCATGAACCCTATCAATAAATAATGGAAAGTTCTTCTAATCACCAGAAAATGTCCTGAGTTCCATTTTAGGTAACCTTATGCGCGAATTATCAGAAGTCGAATTAATATTTTCAACAGTCTGATTCAATTGTAAACTATTTTCAAATAGATCTGCGTATATTGTGCGGATATCATATTATGATTTAAAAAAGGTTTCCTTTGAAGTATTTTCCTGATCCAGATCGAAGTTTGGATCGTTAGATAAACTAACCAAAATATAAATTATTTCATTAAAACAACGATAGAAATAAAATAAAAACAACAATAAAAATTAATTGGCGCTCCGGGGCGACTTCATTGATTCCAAAATATTATTATGGTGTTTCATAAATTCATCTCTGAGAGTTTCCATCTCAGCATATCTAATTTTGAACAAAGTATGATGAGATTGCCGAATTTGCGATTCCCTGCAAGGAATAAATTTCGTTAAGTGCGGTAGTCCACCAATAGTCCAATAGGATGAGGATATAAATTACCATCCAAAAGGCAAGCCTGCATTTTTCAATATAAGTTGATTTTAGCATACATTCAAAGGATTTATAGTTGAAAAATGTTGAATTTCATTTAGGGGATAGGAAATTGATAAAAACTACCCCAAAAATCCCTTTTTTAATATATCTCGAAAACATAAAAATATATGAAAAAAAGGTCGAAACAAAAAATGTAGGCAATAAAATTTTCTATAAAATCGTTCCTGATCACTTTTGACGTATTTGCATTAGAAACCGAGATGTTTGCAATAATCAATTTATACTTATAGTTCAGACGGGTTGCAGTAGAGCGGCTATATCTCTCCAGCACAAAGAAATAGATTCAGTGTTGTCGGTGTTTCCCAGGTGCACATATGAATGAATGCGAGTTCTATATATTTTCATTCCCGAAGGTGTTCGCATCCATTTCATTAGAGTGTTTTTTTTTTGCATTTTATTGAAGAACCTGTGAAAAGTGAAAATGGAGCGTGTATTGTGCTCAATTTGTGAATTGCCTCTTGAAAGTGATTGTGACACAATTGCAACTGTGAAAGACAATGGTTTAAAGGCATAAATAGACAAAAGCAAAGTGAGAAATGACCTGAAATATAAAGTGTGGAAAGGCAAGGTGTCATGTCGATTTCATGATGGTTTGTATATACTGTATATTATTTTATGTTTTACTCTAGGATGACAGAACCTAACAGTAGAATGTTTTTGTTGCAAGAAATGATTTATAAGAATATAATGAAAATGAATGAAAAAATGGAATAATTTATTATACTCATGTGTCACAAAAATATGATCGAAAATAAATTTGTATTCTTTAATCTGTGAAATATATACAGTGTTTAAAAACGAAATGGAATAAATTCATTATTACGGTTACAGTACATATTGAAAAAAAACCCGGAAGACATCAAATTATAATTTGACATTCTTCTACTTAAAAATCTGAAGGTATAGTTTTGTACACATTGCCTTTCACATATCCCCATGAAAAGAAATCTTATGATGAAAGATCAGGTGATCGTGCTGGCCATTCAATCGATCCTCGCCTCCCTGCTCCATCCTGCTAAAACCATATCGTATTCACTGGAACTAGAGGGTTTCCTGGATCAGGATATATATTGGCTAAATTTGGAATGACATCATTTTGAGTTTCAAATGATTATCGCCTTTCAAGTTGCCCTCAATGAAAAAGGGACCAATGATATAGTTTCCTACAATCCCTGCCCAAACATTGACCTTTTGAGGGTATTGCGTGTGTTCTTTTCTCATCCAGTGATGATTTTCCGTTGACAGTAGCCGCAATTTTGCCGATTAGCATGACCATTAAGAGAAAAAGTACACTCATCAGACAACATAACGTCTTCTGATTGGATGATATTGTTATCCAACATGTCCATCATTTGTCCACAAAAATAAGTTCTTCTATCAAAATCGTCTTCCATGAGCTCCAAAGTAGGTATCATTTCATAGGGATGCATTTTATTTTTTTTTAATATGTTTACTATCGATATATGGCTAACATTGAATGTAGTGGATGCCTGTCCACTTGATATATGTGGGTTTTCCTCAAACTCAAGCATCACATTTAATTTGAGTCCATCACTCATTACGTTGACAGTTGCTTTTTTTATCTGCTCCACATTCATATTCAGTAGCAAAAAAAATTGTTAATCAACAAATGCGTTTTCAAGCAATAATTTTTTTTGAGAAAAAAATTTATTTTTAAAAATCATAATATTCATTACTGATAAAAATCCCCCAAAATAGTTTCAAATATCTCATAAACAATACATTTGTTTACAATAAATTTTCAAACAAATAGAGCTAAAAGTTGCGTAAAAACCATTTTTATGTAACTCTCAATAAAAAAATATAAATAAATTTAGATATAAAGAAAATGTTTCCATTGCTTCAATTGAATTTTGCACTTTTTACTGTCTTTGATTATTAATAACAAAGTGGAAAATCAAAATTTTTATATTTTTTCAACCGGAAGCCATTCAAGAGAAGTTTCAAGAAGTAACAGAATTGAGGTTTTTAGTTTGAAAATTATCAAGGTTCTTATGTAAATTTATAACTTTCAAAAATTAGTTAATTAACCAAAATATATCTCATAGAATAATCACGAGAAAAATGTTTTCCATGGATTTTCGTTCATTCAAGTGTCTAGAAGGTATGTCTATGTACAAACATACGTCTGCATACTTTGAAGATCTTCCAAGTAATGAATTTTCCATCAGTTGTTTTTTTAATGATGATATTTAATGGGTTGGAATAATTTTCATTGTTCAAAGGTCCATATCGGTCAGCGCGTGGAGTCCAGGTCGCCTCCACAGTCTTACTCGACGAGAATCTGGATGAAATCCAAATCTGGATTCGTCTGTAAACAAAACTGTGGCCCAATCATTTGCATCCCAGTTTTGATGTTCTTGACACCACTCTAATCTTCTACCGCGATTGCCTCTCGACAAAGGTGGACATCTAAGTGGCCTTCTGTTGTGAAGATCTGCTTCATGCAGTCGATTTCTGACAGTATCACGACCAATGGTTACCTAGTGCGTCTACTGCAACACGTTAACCAACTCAGGTGCTGTGATTGTCGGTTGTCTTCTTGCGGTTAAGACCAAAAATCGGTCTTGAACTGCAGTTGTAGCAACATCCAGGGCGTCCTCGCCCTGGATGTTGTTCGGCTGGACTGCCAGTTTCACGGGAACGCTGCCACAATCGACTGATAACACTTTGGGAGACCCCCAAATGGAGAGCTACATCATTTTGTCGCATGCCACCTTGAAGAAGCCCTACAGCTCTATTCATCTCAGCCAATGGTAAGTTATGGCGTTCCATGTTAAAGCACAATATTTCCAGTTTAATTGCTGAGCAAGAACTGCATAGAATGTATAAACTCGACACATTCAGATTATTAATTTTAGCCGAAAATCTACAGTTTGTAAAAAACTTGATAAAAGATTAGTTACCGTTTTTGCAGGCTTTGTTCAACCCATAGAAATCTACAGGGTGGTCGAGTGTACCAATTTAATCGAAATTAAACGACCTCATACATTTATTTTTATGATATTTAGTATGTTATAAAAATATCCCTAGACTTTTCCGATGTGTGTATTTAGATAGGCAATATTGTGAAACTAATTTTATATAGCTGAAAATTGTTCTATATATAGCTGTAACATTTAAACATATATAATGACATATTGTAAATAATAGAAAGGCCAAAATTGTAAAATTAATTTAGGGTGGTAAACTTGTATGGGTGGTATTACTGATTACCTACCTGTATGATGTACCTGATTAGTATAAGTAGCTTTAGTTTTGAGTAGTTATTAGTTTTATCTTCCTCTTGAAGATGATTACTTGGTGATCGAAACACGTGTCGAGGTGTAAAAATAACGATTTGGTGTTGGGAAAAAACTCCAGTAATATTCATTATAAATGTTGGTGATAGAATTTGGGAAGGTTGTTTTTTCAGTAAATTTTTTCTACTGCAAGGATCTTTTTCTAATTTCAGATATCTTTAATATTTTCAGAGACATTTGCAAAAAACCAAACGCCGCTTTTTTTACTAAATTTTTACTTTTGCAATTTTTTGAGCCTCTCTCGAAATTATTCAAAAAGTTGCTAGGGGTCATTCCGAATCCAATGAGCATTGGATCATAATTTTCGGTGCCCTTGGACAGAAGTTCCAAAAAAAGATCTTGTAACTTCTGTCCAAGATCACCGAAAATTATGATCCGATGCTCATTCGATTCGGAATGACCCCTAGCAACTTTTTGAAAAATTTCGAGAGAGGCTCAAAAAATTGCAAAAGTAAAAATTTAGTTGAAAGAAGGGGTTTGATTTTTTCAAATATCTCTGAAAATATTGAAGATATCTGAAATCAGAAAAAAGACCCTTGAAGTGGAAAAAATTGACTAAAAAAACAACCTTCCCAAACTCTATCACCAACATTTATAATTTCAATTTAGAAGCGAAAATAGCTCTAAAAGCGGGCAATGTGCGTCCCGTACGCGCTGACCGATATGAACCTTTGAACAATGAAAATTATTCCAATCAATCAAATATCATCATCAGGAAAAACATCTTCACATACCTTCTAGACACTTGAATGAACGAAAATCCATTGAAAAAAAATTTTCTCGTGATTACTTTATTAGATAGACTTTGGTTGATTAACTAATTTTTAAAAGTTTTAAATTTACATAAAACCTTGATAATTTTTAAACTAAAAACCTCAATTTTTTTACTTCTTGGAACTTCTCTTGAATGCTTTTAAAAAAGATTCCCGTTGAAAAAATATGAAAATTTTGATTTTTCACTTCGTTATTAATAATCAAAGACAGTAAAAAGTGCAAAATTCAATTGAAGCAATGAAAACATTTTCTTTATATTCAAATTTATTTATATTTTTTTTAATGAGAGTTACATAAAAATAGTTTTTACGCAACTTTCAGCTCTATTTGTTTGAAAATTTATTATAAACAAATGTATTCTTTATGAATCTTTTTTGGGGAGATTTTTATCAGTGATGAATATTATGATTTAAAAAAAAAAATCATTTCAAAAAAAAAAAGTTATTGCTTGAAAACGCATTTGTTGATTAACAATTTTGTTTGCTACTAAATATGAATGTGGGGAGTGATGAACTCAAATTATATGTGATGCTTGAGTTTGAGAAAAAGCCACATATATCGAGTAGACAGGCATCCACTAGTAGGAGATATGAGCCAGTTCTAAGCCTCCCCCCCACCACTATGACGTATCAATTGCTTTTTTTGTTGTTGTTTAGTGAAGTCAAGGCGATGTGACCTTAAAGTGTCTGGTGCATGGATCGTTCAGAATTTTTTTCCGGTTCTAAGTCTCCCCTCACCACTATGACGTATTAATTGCTTTTTTTGTTGTTTAATGAAGTCAAGGCGATGTGACCTTGAAGTGTCTGGTGCATGGATCGTTCAGAATTTTTTTTCATATGAGATTTTGTGTGTGTGTGTGTGGGAGAATGCACGATACAGGGTTTCATCATGTGCTTGTCTATGTACAAACATACGTCTGCATACTTTGAAGATCCTCCAAGTAATGAATTTTCCATCAGTGTGAGCCCACCAAGTTAGTAGTGGTGTGACTTCACAGCAGCAGCAACCGTTCAACGATAAGAGAGCGAGATGTTCACTCCACGACGTGTGGTTGAGTGATGTGTATTCATCGGTCTGCCTCACTTCTCTCGATGCGGTAAAGGCTGTGACGTAACGCATCGCTCTAGCCTCGCTATCGTCGCTAACGTCTGCCCTCTACGAGAGCACAACGACCACTGCCTGTTCGTATCGACATCTGTTATCGCATCCAGCTGGGAGGTGGGCTTGGCTATGAGGTCAGGCATCTGTAGTGGGTAGCAATATGAACCTTTCACGGTTTCATGGTGGGGGTGACTCGCACTGTTTAACATAAAAGAAATGCCTGGCACACTATGAAATCAGTAGACGAATATATCTGCAGCAGTTAGCAATTGGTAGAGTGTTATTCAGTTCGTAATAGAAGGAAGACGGTGAGTGTATTTGTCTGTTGGAAATTGTTAATATTTTCATACATATTTTCATCATGTCCGTTTCAAAAGTAGACTTAAATGAAATCAATAATTCGATTGTACAGGTGGTTGAAATACTAGAGCGAAAGGCCTTATCACCATTGCCAATTTATGAAGTGTACATAATTAAAAATGTGTCAACTCATTCTACACGGTTTGGTAAATCAATTTAATTAACTTTGGGAGATGTAAGCAATGATAAATTATTTAAAACATAGCTACCAAAACGTATTTCGTTGCAATTCAGTGATGACAAAATAACTTGTCTCTACTCATCGGGTGGTAAATATACGACGACGTATTTAGGACAGAGCCCACAAAGTTTTGCTGGCATGAAAACGCGATGCCTGGTCAAATTCAATATGATTGAGTAATAATAGTAGTTATTTATAATTAATTTCTTCAGGTCATAGCCCACAAAGTTTTGCTGGCATTAAAATGCGATCTCTAGTCAAATTCAATATGATTGAATAATAATAGTAATTATAGTGAATTTCTTTTTGTTTTAATAATATTCATATATTAGATGACAATTACATGGAAATATAAACATTACTAACTTAGTTGAATACACTCACTTTATAACTACAAGTAAAATGGGAATGTGAGTATTATATCATGGAAACAAGTTGGAGGTTGCCTATTGTTTTTTATGTTCGATTTCAGTTCCACCATTCAAAGATGTGGATGCAGTATGCAAGTCAAGATTGGATCGATGTTGTAGATCTTAAATCATCGGTTCAACATTTGTCGTCTAAATTGAAGGTGTTGGGTGATGGAGCCGAACATACAAGCATTTATGATATGAGTGTATGCTATGATGAAAAACAAATCGAATTATGTCTTCGTGATGCTGAGAACAAACGGAGTGGTGCAGAAGTTTGTAACGAATTTTTTGATATAATTGGAATTGTGGTAACTTTGTGAGGTTATGATTGAACTGAACCTGAGAAGATTCCTGATAGCCCCCAACCATACTTGCCAGAATAGAGTATTCATCACTTTGAATTGAATGATGAAAATCGAGAGGATGGTCGCGAAAATGATGATTATGAGGAAGAAGTTATTTTAGATAGTCTGTATGTTCCTGTAAACTATAAATAATGTCAATTGAAAAACTTTGTATTATTTCCATGTTTTATCTATTTAAATCCCATTATATATAATTGAAAATGAATACAAAACAATAAATATGATATTTATATGAATTAGGAAAAAAATACAATACAAAATATATTTCAGTTACGAATGAAAAAAGATAATAAAACAGTACATGATAGAGTGGAAAAATGAAATAGTATCAATGATTTCAAAAGTGTCAATATCTGTTATGAACTGAACCATCCAATGCATTGTATGTTGAAACTGTATCATGCAAAATTAATGCATATACTTTAGTGTTGTCTGGAAACTTGGCCTTCCTCGTCTCAAACTCAATCTTTATATCAATAGTTGATGATTTTGTTGCATTCGGTTGATGGGAACAATCGATGATGATTAGTGGATTCTCTCTAAATTGTCCAATGTCCATTAGAGATTCACTCATATCTTTATCATAGTAACTTCGCTGGAAACTCTCAAAAGCATAATAAGCCGGAGCATCAAGTTTTATATCGAAATTCAAATTCCAACGCTCATATGTATAAACTTCAGAATTCAAGTTTACTCGAATACTATCGATATCAGCAGTTGTGAATTTTGTAATATCCTGTGTTCTATCTCCAGATGTGGTAGTACTTCGGAATGCGATGATGACAAAACGAGGAGTTTCTAGAGCGTTAGTTGTTTTGATGGCCCATATCTCTGAAGAAGTCCCACGTGATGATGGTAGTTCATAGAGGTTTCACATACCATAAGCCAACTTGATTTTAGCATTCAGAGCGCTTTTGTTCATTCTACTCAAAAGTTTGAGCTTGTGTTTATCATCTGGTACAGTATGACTAATTTTCCATTCGATTTTATTCATTTCCAAATCAGCATCAACCTCACCTATATATGAGTTTTTGAATGATCGAGCGATAATCAAAATCAATTCCTGTTTAGCATTCAAGATACTTTTGTTGTAATCTTCAGCAAAACCCATCAAATATTTCAGTGGTAGTTTTTCACCAAATACATGACTGTTTGTATTCAAGATATCTTGTTTCAATTGTGAAAGTCCCCAGCCAAATGTCAATAATGTGTTAGCATGTGATTGTCCAAATGATATCATGGTTTTCATTGTTGGTGTTATCCCGAGTTTTCTAACAACTGGCACTTGTTCACCACCCATTTCGTAATGAATTTCATCAAAGAGAAATGCAATTGCATTATTCGAGAGATAGCATGTTTTCGCTTCGTCTTTGGGGGTGAATTTACCTTCTATGTAAATGAAGCTCTCGGCAATATCTAGTATAACATCTTGATTATTGATTGCAATTCTAATTTCATTCGAATTCCTGAATAGCGGTGATCCATAGGGATTATATGTGTGCTCATGTAAACTTATGAGAAAAATGATCCAGCACTGGTTCATCGAATATATTCAACTTCTCACTCTTTGTTTCGAGCACCATTGTTATTTTCTCACTTCCAATCCAATCGATTTCAAAAATTTAAGATCACTCACAGACAGAGCGTTATGTGCTAACTGTTCAGCATACACTTGTGGAATGAGCTTGTTTTTATGCACACTTTTCTTTTTGATGGTGCAGCTCGTTTTGGTTTGGGATTGTTCAATACGATTTTGTCTATCATAAAAGGAACCCATAACAATAGTATTTCGATTTTATTCAATTCCAAAATGATGAAAATCTCTTTTTCACTTCCAAAATCTTCTGGACTGACAGGCATATATATTTCGTAAGATTGTATACAGCTTCAACATCAATATCGAATGAGAAAAGAATGTGGGATTCTTCACCATTCATATACGAACTAGATATCATATTGCAATCTGAGCGGATAAGTCTCACAGTTGTAATGTTTACAGGTAATGAGGATTCATGTATCTGATGTGGTGGAAATATCCCATAAGCGAAACCCATCATTTCTGCTATAGAATTTGAATGTATTATTATCGCCGTGTAGATAGAAAATATCATCTGCAACGATATCAATTGGTTTCTTATCATGAAATAACTTGAACATGATGTTTCTGTATGACGGCATTGATCTCTTCTATTTCGTAAGCACCACATGTAATTTCAATTTTTAACTTTTCGAGTATCAATGAGTTGTCATTACTGATTCCGAAACTCACTAAATTATTAGATTCAGTTATATTATTGATTGTATTGCATCCATAGAATCCCAAAAGTCCTAATCCATAACGGCTGTTCCTATCCAATTCAACTGGTGGAAAAAAATACGCACTCAAGACACTTGTCCCGACAGCTTGTAGCTCGAACTTCCGTGACATGGCTGATGAATATTTTGAAACACATCTCAATTCATTGTTGTGCACAGCAACAGCACAACAGCACATTTGAGACAATTTACACTTTTTGGAAGGTGTTGTATTGTGATAAATATCATTTTTATTGATACCGATATTCACATCCTCTATATTACAAATACAACATATAGATTTTCGGAGTATAGGACCACCATCAACATCCATATCTGAATTTTCATCGGGGTGGTGTTCATAACAATATCTATGTTTCATTATATCGATGTTATCTTCTAGATGTTTAGGTAACTTTTCCCAAAGATATGCAATTTCATGTGCAACACATGCAAGTATCACTTCCTTGGGCATATTTGCAAGCATCACACTATCCATTTTTTTCAAGGTACCATATTTTGAAAACATTCTAAGTGAAAACTCCATTCCCTTGATAACCTCTCGATCCAGTTTTGGTGTTGTATCCATTTTTATTTGAAAAATTATTCAGAGAGAAACTATAAGCACAAGTGACCACAGAGAACTGTATTAAATTTCTGTTGACGATCATAGTTATATTTGATTTTTACATTCGAACATTTTCGAAAGAATCGAGTCAATTCCAATAGTGGGGGTGTATCTCCAAAACTATCGAAATATGCGACTTCTTTCCCACATTTTTTATATGCCACCCAATGTGTTTCTGGTCCGCTTATTCCATCTCAATTAACAATAGCTGTCTCGTTTTGTTTTGGACCTGAAGAGGGTAATCTGTCACGCATAAAAACGCCACGAAAATGTGGAATTTTCATTTTTTGTGCATAATAACTGAGATCCAGATCAGTAAGAGGCCTCTGAGGTAAGGGTTCAAATAGTTTTTTGTTTTGTTTGTGACTTTTTATGGTTTTAAATATAGTCCTAAACCTTTACGGTACGATTTGAGGTATATTCCACTTCCGCGTTTGCTCAATGCTACAGCTTCCATGGTTTTATTGTGGCGATTGGCTTCCATTAAAGCCGCTCTCTTGGCTTCTGAATTCACGACCACCAGCGGCTCCCGCTAAACTCCCTATATCTCTGTATCTGTAGAGTAGGGAGGGTGAGTGTAAGCCCACGCACTTAGGACACCCATTGTACATCCTCCCGAGGAGTTGTCCTCCTAGGTCATCGTCCATCCTGTGCTTTCCAGGAAGGTGGACAGGTCGCTGGGAGATATCTCCTTTATATCGGCAGATGTAGGCCAAGACTCGCCGAACACACACTCACTTATTGACGATAACTCCGGGCACTCGCACAGGACATGCCGGACAGTCTCATCTTCCTGTTCACACATCCTGCATAGAGGTGTGTCTACTAGCCCCATATTATGGAGGTGTTTCCTTAGTTGACAGTGGCCAGTCAGAAATCCCACTGTAAGGCGTAGATTTTTCCTGGTCATCGCCAGATATTTCTTCAGCGTCAGCTTCCTAGGGTCGCCCAAGGTGATCCTGGCAAGATTACATCCTTTGATTTAATCCCATCTCTTTGAAGATTGAGCATGGGTGTAACATTTCACTAGTTCCGCAATTGTCGAAGTCATCAGGCCATGGGTGCCACTGGGTCCTAAAATTCTTAGTCCAGCCGCTTCCTTAGCTAAAGGGTCGGCAATGCGATTACCTTGTGGTGCCCTTTAACCCACCTCAGGATAATGTTATTATCTACCGAGGCTTTGGCTAATTCTTGGTGGCACTCTAGTACTAGCCCTGAGGTAACACGCTGTCTGTTCAAGGCTAATAGTGCTTGTCTGCTATCAGTGCGGATTTTTATGATTTTGCCAGAAATTCCTTTCTTGGTTATTTCTTTTGTGGCGATTGAGATACCAGCCAGTTCTGTTCGGACCACGCTGGTACACCTGGAGTACACTCCACATCCTGAGCCTTCTTTGGTTTTTGAGCCGTCTGTATAAATCCGTATTGCATTTGTAGCATCTGACTCTGTGTTCTGATCAATTTGTATTTTGTAGGGTTTATTAAACACAAACTTGGGTTCAATTGCATCACTTGTTGCCTGCAGCAGAGGTTGCGCAGTGAGCGCTTCCCGCCATAGGCCCAGCCTCAATTGACCCATTCCTACTTCGAGGTTTACACCAGCCGTGCGCAATCGTACCATGGCCATTATTAACTCAACCTCCTTAACGAACAGATCCAGAGGGGTCAGACCCGTGATTAATTCCATTGCCGCGGTTGGTGTTGTTCTCATGGCTCCTGTGATGTTTAAACAGGCCAGTCGCTGTATTTGATATAATTTTTGGATGGCCGTTGCTTGTAGAACTTCCGGTCCCCATGCAATGGCTCCATACGTTAACATAGGTCTTATTATTGCAGTGTAGATCCAGGTGACCACACGGGGTGAAAGACCCCATGCGCGTCCCACTGTCCTCCAACATTGCTCATAAGCCACGTATGCTCTTTTTGCTCTATTCTGTAGATGAGAGTTCCATGTTAGCGTCTTGTCGAGGATAGTACCAAGGTATTTCACCTCTTCAGAGAAGTTTAGTTTGATTTTGAAGATTTCGGGAGGTTTTAAGCCCGTTAAACTTCTTTTCCTGGTGAAAAGGACCATCTCAGTCTTCTTGGGATTGATCGACAGTGAGTGTTCCTTACACCATGTTCCTATTAATTTGAGCCCATCCTGCGCTCTATCGCACAGTGTGTTTACAAATTTGCCGGTCTGCAAGATAACTATGTCATCTGCGTATGCAATTGTGTAGAATCCATTTTTGTTAAGGTGATTAATTAGGATATCTAGAACTATGTTCCAGAGAAGGGGTGATAAGACCCCTTCCTGTGGACATCCCCTCATGACCAGTCCTTTCACTGTGATGTCTTTTACATTAATACTTATTGCTCTGATAGAGAGCATCTGGAGTATCCATTATCCTGCTACCAGGGATACATTCCTGGAGTGTTGTTGCTGGGTAATTGTTGGAAAGGTTATTTTATCAAACGCTCCCTCGATATCTATGAATATACCCAGGGTGGATTCTTTGTTGTCCAATGATCTCTCGATTCTGCCAACCACATGGTGAAGGGCCGAATCAGTAGACCTTCCCGGGGTATATGCATGCTGATTTGGATGAAGTGGGTTGTTAACAAGTACTCCATCTCTTATATACCGCTCACATAGCCTCTCCATGGTTTTTAAGAAAAAACGATGTGAGACTAATTGGTCGGAATGCTTTTGGTAGGGTGTAGTCCATCCTACCTGGTTTGGGTATAAATACTACTCTTACTTCTCTCCACTTACTGGGAATATACCTCAGAGGTAGAGAGGCTCTGAATATTCCAACCAGGTGCGGCATAAGAGTGTCCAGTCCCCACTGAAGTAGGGCTTGTCTTATACCGTCAGGTCCTGGTGACTTGAAGGGGGAAAAGCCCGATAAAGCCCATCTTATTTTGTCCTCATCAATTACTGCACTAGCATATTGCCAGTCGTATTGCGAGGGTGTTGTTGATACATCCATCCAGTTCGTCGTTCCAGGAAACACAGAAGTGGGTTTCCATAAGAATCTCAGCACTCTCCTGGAGGTTGGCGGCTTTGTCGCCATTTTCCCTCGTCAGGATGCCGATACTCTTATGGTGGTCATTTGAGAGTGCCTTCTGTAGCCTAGAAGCTAGTGGGAAGTCTTCGACTGCCTCACAATAGGCTCTCCAGGCTTCTCTTTGCTTTCGTCTGCAGACTTTTTTGAACTCTCTGAGGTTGGCTTGATATATACCCCAGTCCTCTTCGAGTCTTGTACATTTTGCCTTGTTAAAGGTCGCTCTCGCTGTCTTTCTGAGGTGTTCCAATTCAGGGCACCACCATGTGTTGGTTGTGCCATGTGTTCGAACCATCCTCATCGGACAGGATTCCTTATAGGCAATGTCTATTTTGTTGTGGATAGATACCAAATCGTTTTTTGCATTCGATATCGAATTTATTGATTTCAGGATCGTTGCGAGATGAACGTTGTTTCAGTTTTGTTCCCGGTCCACAGTATTGATAACCACCGGGTATATGTAATTCGAAAGGAAGTTTGTTTATTAAATCATTACCAAACCACAACCTCTTTTAATTTTACAATCACTTTCAATACGTCCATATCGTTTGATGGCACACATTGAAATGAATAAGCTGATAACATTCATATAGTCTCCAACCACGACATGATGCGAATTGTGAAACGGAAAGAAAAGTTTGCTGTAGATGATCTATATGGAAAATTTGGTTGTGGATTGAATGGACAAAGGGTATTCAGACATGGTCCACTACTTCCATCATCAGTTCGAGGACTCATTATGGGACCTTCAAATTGTGGAAAGACGAATGCAATGATATCGCTAATAACACATCCACAAGGACTGAGATTCAGAAATGTGTATCTATATTCGAAATCACTCAATCAACCTAAATATCAGTACTTGCGAAATGTTTTGGAACCTATAGAAGGATTAGGTTTTTATACATTCAGCAATAATGCAGAAATAGTGGAACCCTCCGATGCTAAGCCTAATTCTGTTTTCATTTTCGATGATGTGATATGTAAAAAGCAGGATATTATTAGATCATATTTCTGTATGGGACGTCATAAGGATGTTGATTGTTTTTATCTCGCACAGACATATTCACGGGTACCCAAACGATTAGTGCGTGACAAATTTCACGCGCGTGACAAATTTCATCATAATGTTCAAACAAGATGAGACGAATTTACATCATGTGTGTTTAATGCTGGGAGGACCAATATGGATTTCTAGTCATTGATAAGGACAGAAAAATAGATGAAGGTAGATATCGCAAAGGATTCGATAGTTTTATATATCCATGATCTTGTTATTGAAACTTATTCGATCACTGAATATTGTAGATGTCACTTCATCACCGAATTGAGCTATACATATACATCGATTCCTCGGATCCTGACTCCTCACCAAATATGAATGAAAGTCTTGATGATGTTTTGGCGAAACATTTGAATGATGTGAAATCTAGAAATCCAGCATATGATGGAACATTTGGTGTACGTATGGATCCTATTACACAGGAGCTGAAAATGGGAAGTCTAGTGGTACATTCCAAAGATGGAAACATTCCATTTAGGGATGCTAATAAAGTGAAAAACTATGAATGCGCAGATAGTCCAGACTTGTATGATATGATTTTCTTGAAGAATCCGCAAGATGTTGATAATGAAGAAACTCGTCAAGTATATTCCAAAATATTGAAAATAACGAATGCTCCATATAGACAATATCATCTGAAGAATGGTTTTGAAAAGACAAATTCTAAAAAACTTCGTGAAGTTATCAAACCTATATTAGACTCACCATAATATCCAATAAGAAGTAGAAATAAAATTGGTGGAGCACTCAAACGAGTGGAAATGAAAAAAACATATAATTCTAAACCTGTGAATTATGTGTACTGGAATTCACCGAAAGAGTTAGTTGCTCGCCTACGATTATTGGTAGCTCCAAAGTCAGCTGGGCATACAGGACATGCTAATGAAATAATTTCAATAATTGAAGAATTACGTGAAGAAGGTATAATGTATTAATATATCCGCAAGTAATGATCACTGTCACATCTTCATTCAATGCAGTAACATTATCACCTTTTTTCATTATTCATATTGAAATAGAATGACTTATGAAATAAGTGATGTCAAAAGAGAAGTTGTTAATGAATTACATAGACCTGCAAGACGTAATTTTCGCAGAAGAATAACCACCATCAAAGGTTTTGCAGATCTATGGCAAATAGATCTAGCTGAACTACAACCTTATGCAAAAAGTAATGAAGGATACCGATATATACTTGTAGTGATTGATTGTTACTCAAAATATCAGTGGACTGTAGCAGTTAAAGATAACACAGGTAATACAATAAATAATGCAATGAAATATGTACTAAAGGAAGCCAAATTTCCCCCCAAACATATACAAAGTGATCAAGGGAAAGAATTGTTCAATAAAAACTCCTCATCTCTCATGCGAGAATATAATATCAATCATTATTCAACATTCAGCACAGAGAAGGCGACTATAACTGAAAAAGTGATTCGTACAATGAAGGCATGGCTCTACAAGGAATTTTCGATAGGAGGTCACCACAAATGGCTTGATATTCTTCCAATTATAACTAGTAGATATAACAATAAAGTTCATCGTACAATAGGTAGGGCACCCATCGATGCTGATTCAACAACAAACTTAAAATTCAAAGGTATCAATGGATTCAGAGGAAACCAAAGTAAACCAAGATTCCAATTGAATGTTATTGCACGTATAAGCAAGTACAAAAATATTTTTGGAGAGTCTCACACTGCGAACTTTACCACGGAGCTCTTTAATATTGTTAAAATTACGAAGATATGAATAAACAACCTATTAGAGGATGTTTTTACGAAGAAGAGTTGATACGAACCGAGAATTCTGACGTATATCTGATTGAGAAGGTGTTGAAGAGAGGAAAAAATAAAGTATATGTCAAGTGGTTAGGCCTTCCTAGCGAACAAAATTCTTGGATTGATGAATCAAATATGGTTTAAATGTATCTACTATTGTATTTATGAATAAAGTAATGTTAAAGTTCATTATTGTTTTCATTTCAATAATAAGTATGTGAATTGGAAAATATTACAGCAGTAAACGTTGCCTCAGCCATTCGCAACGTTCTGTGTATACTAAACGAAATTAATTGTATACTCCATTCTCGCTTATATATTTCAAGTCACGATATTGAAAACACGTTATCATTCCCAAAACTAATCGCCGTCACTTTGAAATGCACACTCCAACTCTTTTCGCCAACTATCTCTCACTGATAATGCCGTCTCATAAAGTTGAGTCGACTCCTCAAGTTCTGCCTGAGCTTGCATTCTCGAACGTTGATTGAATTGATTATCTTCAACAATTTTTGAACGGAGTTCATCTACATCTTTACACATTTTAGCCAATTCAACCTTCGCTAATGCAATCTTGGCATCTAATGCTTGAAGAGTTTCTTTATTAACATTAATAGCTCGCTCAGCAATAGCCATCTGTGCCTTAACAAGGCGACATTTTGCTTTCTTTTTCATTTCTCCAAACCAAAGTAGTGGACTGAAAGGAGATAGCGATTCAGCTTTCAAATCACCCTTCATTTGTTCAGGTGCCCCTTTTGGCTTTGTTTCTTTTTTTTTGAAGTCAGTGACAATCGATGAAGATGCATTAGTCCTTCCTCTTGATTGTTCTAGATTTCTTATCAACACCAAGAGGAAGGGTAGATGAAGGGTGTTTGAGTGGTGATAATTGCGAAACGATTGGATTTTCAACAACAATTTGCTCATTTGGTTCCGGCACATCTGCAAAGTTAACGAATTCGGTAATATCAAAATCATTCATCGAATCTTGAGTCGATAAATGTAATACTGGAATATTTTCTAAATCAGTGTGATCGATATCAACAAGTGGTGAACCATCTTCAGCAATCAACAACGGCATAGAGCTCATGATGATGATCATTCAGGTCTGAGGAATGATATGTGATAGCAATAAAATGTGAATAAGAAAGGTGATGATTTTACTGATAGTTCATCTTTTATAGAAGAAAATGAACTAGCGCATGCGCTCTTTTATCAACTGGCGCATGCGCTCTTTCACTAAACTGTTCACGGATGTGACGATCTTTGTCATTCAAGAGTAACACTTTGTGTCGCATGCATTTCTGAAATGAGGGAAAATAATACGAATGAATTAATATATATATATATATATATATATATATATATATATATATATATATATATATATATATATATATATATAAATATATATATTTATTATTAATTAAGGACAATAACGATAATAAAAATAAAAAATGTTAATATGTCTCTGTTGGTGTGGAACGTTCTTTGACTCTCCTCAATATTTGTTGTTCGCGTGTCAGACATCAACATTGAAAAAAATTAATTCTCCTATTGGGGTAGAGTTGACCAACCTTCCCACATGGATCCCAAGTACTTCTACATATAATGCATACATGATTCCAGCAATTCATAGAATATGTATCACAACGCAAACAACGTTGCAGCGCAGCTGGAACGGCAGCACAGGTACCACAAATATTTTTACAAATACCTATATTATTCAATATCATAGGTTCGAAACACTTCAGGCACTGTTACTGTTGTTGACCATAATCTGATTTTATTCGCTTTGGTGGATAAGATGGAGGCGATAGATGAATCCGCGACACACAATCACTACACATACCAGTACATGGATTAATTGTTTCCTTAGGTCTACTTATTTGGCAAAAGTAGCACACAATAGCCCCTGCAATCATCATTGGGTAGACGCACACTTTTGGTTTTTCATTCCACTCTTTTGAAAACGGCATTGTACTAATTCGATTAGAAATATTAAGAGATGACTTATAGAAACTCTGACTGAAGTAAAAAGCAACAACACTTCGAATAATAATTCAGTTATTCATCTCAACAGTCAACAAATTAATTTGCTGGTCTAAGGCGGTCTCTTGAGCAAAATAATGAACGATTTCAGACACCCAACGAATGTTGTCATTAGGATCATTTCGATAAAACTCAATATCGCTATGACTCCATGGAAGAGTTCGAGTGGTATTCGGAATGATGAATCTTTTGTCGTCGTGATATGATAATGCGACTTTATTTTTCAATTCAGTGAAAATATTATGCAATACGCTTCTGAATGAGTTCATCATCCTGAATATCATACCTCTCTCTTCGATGATTTTTTCATAGTCTTCACATGCCAATTCATTTTCTATAACAAATCGTTTGACGCCTTTGGCCTTCTTCAGTTCACCATCAACAGATTTCACATAATGCGCTTCAGCACCTGTACCGTAAAAGTTGATTATTGGATCATTTGGGAATTCATCTTTGAAATTACCCAGAACTGACTTTGTCACTGGAATATTGAATTAGTTTCCTATTTTATAACTAGATGTATCGAACTTATTCATATTATTTTCGATAAATTCATAGAAATTGTCTGTATTCACTTTGAGAATAAGGGAGTCGGTATCAATGTGGATTGAGGACGCATCTTATCCAAACTGTTGTTTGATACATCCATAAAAAAAATCATACATAACTGTTTTGGATAATTCCAGAATGGAAAATTCCAAATACAGTGGTTTATCATAATGAACTTTTACTCTAGCCAATTGAATGGCAACCAATTGATAGCGATATGAGACAACTAGCACTTGTAGTTCTTTTTATATTTTCCCAATTTGTAATGAGTCCAACATCAATTTTATTGTCCACGTTCTCCATTGTTTTTCCATAGACTGCATTATTCAATCTTTTTCAGATTTGTTATCAGACCGATTACGCATTTCAATATTCAAATCTATATAGGGCTTCATCCAACATGATTGCTTGAACCTCAATACTCTATGTGTGTTCATCGCCATTAAACCATGATTGACAACTTGTTCTAAGTTTCTATAGTGAACAATATACTTTCTTTTATCGTTTAAATTTGGAATTAATTTGGGAAGTTTCGATTTTGCATACGGAGGTATCAAACGTTCAACTGAGAATGGAAAATCGGAATGTTTATCGTGAAGTTCTTGGGGATAATGTATATCCACTTCCAATACATATCCATAAGGACTATCAACATCCACATTTATTATATCAAGATTGAGAATTTCATGAGGTGTTAACCATAAAAATTCATCTGTTGGTAAATATTGTGACATGCTGTGACCATATAGATTTGTTGCATCCAAATATGGAATGGAAGAAGATGGTTCATTTGGATTATAATTCGGTAAAAATTTATTGTTTGCTTTATGTTTCCTTTCACTACATTGACTGATTCCACCACGAATACCTTTTTGAAAGAAGTGAACCATATCAATGTCAGTTAGTGATTCCAATTCAATATTAGTAAATTTCAACATGGCATCCCACGATAATCCGGGTGCGGTGAAGTATTGTGCCGGATCCAATTTATATTTATCAACAGATATATTTCTGAAGTTTTCAAAAATGTCACATAATTGTAACACATCTGACTTCAAATATAAATCAGAGTATTTACCCAACTTCTGACATTCGAACAAATTCCAAACAAGTTGAGCTCTCCCATAATCATTATCTGATATATGTTCACAATTGAGTATATCGTAAAATTGATTTTCGGTTGGAAGTCTTGGATGATTCAGTTTGTCGATGTCATCAACAAAACTATAGAAAAATACACCTTTCTTTCTCATTGAATTTAAATTTTCAAATTGTGGGAAATGTTTGCGCATCTCAAAACACTGATCAGATGTTAAATTGGCTCATAAATTCTCCAAAAAACTAGGCATGAATCTGGAACTATCAATGAATCTCATTTTCAACTAATTCTTTTTCACCCTACCATCTTTATCCGTATAGAAGTGTGTATAGAGATGTTTTGTGAAAGATATATATTCCTCATTAGTTTGTGAGATGACATCCACTTTATCTTTGTTTTTATACAATTCCTTTATGGAATCATATCCACTCAGATTGTGAAAAATAATAGGAATGAAATTAGGTAATTTAAAATTCAAATTAAATGATGAATGAGCAGCAGGGTACCTTTTTTTTCCTGTGAGTTGACAATGATCCCTCACTTCAACTTCGCCATCATTGAATTGTTCAGAACAAATGCCACAATTTGTAGCAGAAGCAAACTGTTCCTCTTCCTTAGGAGTTTGTGCATCCATAGGAATAGGAAGCCTGAAATGATTTCCATAAATATTTTTCAATTCATCTTCAATTTTACTGACAAATTTCTGGGCTGCATCCACACCCCTATACGATTCAAATTTTGACAATTCATCATTGTATGAACATTTAATCAAATAAGCAAATGAATAAGGCTCATGTTTGAATGTCTTGATCAAGTACGAGTATTCAGGATTTGGCTTAGTGGTTTGAATCGCCTTGAGTACTGATTTGAAATCGGCATACACTGCAAATGGTACCTCCATTTGTTTCTCAAAGTTTTCACACGTTAGTATATTTTCTGGCACCATTTTCCCATATTTATTGACTTTAAAATTGGTTGATGGTGTTGTAGTACTCAAGTGATTACAATCATTTATCTTATGACGTAATAGTAATTGCTCATTAGAAAAATATAATAAACATCAATCACAAAAATATTTCTTATGTTCATTAGCCGATAATTGGCTTGAAACTAATCATCAAAATCATCTGTGATAAGTAACAAATTGACATGTCTCCTAAGTCTTATCTGAGAGTAACGTAATGGTCCAATTATTTCATACATTATTTTCCCCTTCTCGAATTTACTTTCTAAACCGTACACATTAATTGAAATATCATTCTTGTCCTCAAATTTCCCCATATCCTCCAAATTTACCGGAAAATTCATACCTGTTACATCTATGATAGTATTGAAATGTGGATATGATGAAATTTCTGACGTTCTATCGATTGCAGGATGTAGTGCTGAAGTGATAGCCTATGCAAAACAATGCTTATCTTCATCACGGACATTAACCACGGCCTTCCTACGCTCGATCATTCAGGTAGCTTCACATATGAACATCCACTGAGCGGGCTGTATTTATTATTGTTCACCTCCAGAAACATGATTTTTTCACAAGTCCAACCTTAAATACAAATCAAAATTACTGATACATCCAATTGAAACTTGGTAGAAGTGCTTACCTGAATCACGTTCCTGGAATTCTGTAGTTTGAGCAACAATCCCATTTCGAAATCCATCAAATAAGGAATTCAAATCAATAGATTGGTCAACTGTTCCATTTTACGATTTGGTTTCTTTCAGGTCTTGCGTTTGCAGAATATAACTCGCAAATACTTCCATTTTCACTTCGATGATTCTGTGAACCCTGATAGCTGATTCCAATAATTCAATAACTTTCTGCCAGATTTCGTTAAAGAATAACATGTAATCGGTGGAAACAATAGAACTCTGCACCCTGTATGTAGCAATCCGATGTTTGAAGGCACTCTTTATAATTTGAACACCATCACTGAATTGTACATTATTTTTATGTTGCAGACTTCTATTGTGAAAATTCACTTGAGTCAATGGAATCATCACATTACAAAAATTACGTGTGTACATAGGTGTTGCAGCGTCATCTAATCTCACTCGTTTCACTGATGGACCTCCTTGACAACTCTGGAACTGATGACGACGAAGGTTATCACTACGAGTAAAAGATTTACCACAGTCACAAGAATACATTTTCTATGATAAGTTCTCACTAGCTCACTCGATGTAAACTGACATAACCAACACTCGCCCGCTTCTTAAATACCACAGTCCTTGCCGCCTGCACTTCACCATTGAGAGCGAGGGTAGAGCCATGCGTTACGTCACAGCCTTCACCGCATCGAGAGAGGTAAGGGCACATCGATGAATACGCATTACTCAGCCACACGCCGTGGAGTGCACATCTAGCTCTCCTACCGTTGAACGGTTGCTGCTGCGGAGGAGCGATGCGTTACGTCACAGCCTTCACCGCATCGAGAGAGGTGAGGGCAGACCGATGAATACGCATTACTCAGCTACACCTCGTGGAGTGAACATCTCGCTCTCTTAACGTTGAACGGTTGCTGCTGCTGTGACACACCACTACTAACTTGATGGGCTCACACCGATAGAACATTCATTACTTGGAGAATCTTCGAAGTATGCAGACGTATATTTGTACATAGACAAGCACTTGATGAAGCCCTGTACCGTGCATTCTCACACACACACAAAATCTTATATGAAAAAAAATCTGAACGATTCATGCACACTTCAAGGTCACATCGCCTTGACTTCACTAAACAACAACATCAAAAAACCAATTATTACGTCATAGTGGTGGGGGTAGGCTTAGAACCGGCTCAAATCTCCTACTTCCACTACATTCAATATTAGCCATATATCGATAGGAAACATATTGAAAAAAATAAAATGCATCCCTATGAAATGATATCTACTTTGGAGCTCATGGAAGACGATTTTGATGAAAGAACTTATTTTTGTGAGCAAATGATGGACATGTTGGATAACAATATCATCCAATCAGAAGACGTTATGTTGTCTGATGAGTGTACTTTTTCTCTTGATGGTCATGCTAATCGGCAAAATTGCGGCTACTGGTCAACGGAAATACATCACTGGATGAGAAAAGAACACACGTAATACCCTCAAAAGATCAGTGTTTGGGCAGGGAGTGTAGAAAACCATATTGGTCCCCTTTCCATTGAGGGCAACTTGAAAGGCGATAATCATTTGAATGTCAAAATAATGTCATTCCAAATTTAGCCAATTTATATCCTGATCCAGGAAACCCTCTAGTTCCAGTGAATACGATATGGTTTTAGCAGGATGGAGCAGGGAGGCGAGGATCAATTGAATGGCCAGCGCGATCACCTGATCTTTCATCATTAGATTTCTTTTTATGGGGATATGTGAAGGGCAATGTGTACGAAACTATACCTTCAGATTTTAATGACTCAATAGAATGAATAACGCTTGCGATTAGGTCGGTCATGCCTGATATGTTGAATAATGTTAGAAGACAGTTTTATTTGAGATCAGGGTGTTGTCAAGACGTTTGCGGTTAACTTCGTTAACATCCATAATTATTTTTCGTATTATACATTCAATTACGTTTTGCATTACATTTAGTTTTTGAGTGTATTGTATCGAATTTCGGTAACCACATGATTTCAATTTATTTTATCTTAAGTGTTGCAATGAACTTAAAAGCGATAACTTCAAAACATTGGGGGTTGTACCTGTGATTTGAAGGGGGTTGAAGGTAGGGGTGACATTTTTAAGTAGAAGAATGTCAAATTATAATTTACATTTGACGTCTTCCGGGATTTTTTTAATATGTACTGTAACCGTAATAATGAATTCATTCCATTTCGCTTTTACACTCTGTATATATTCCACAGATTGAAGAATACAAATTTATTTTCGATAATATTTTTTTGACACATGTGTTTAATGAGTTATTCAATTTTATTACATAAGAATGAATGAGGTCAATAATTCATTATATTCTCATAAATCATTTCTTGCAATGAAAACATATGTCTGTTAGGTTCTGTCATCGTAGAGTAAAACATAAAATAATATACAGTATATACAAACCATCATGAAATCGACATGACTCCTTTATATTTCAGATCATTTTTCACTTAACTTTTGTCTATTAATGTCTTTAAACCATTTTTTTTCACAGTTGCAATTGTGTCACAATCACTTTCGAAAGGCAATTCACAAATTGAGCACAATTCACGTTCCATTTTCACTTTCCACAGGTTCTTCAATAAAATGAAAAAAAACTCTAATGAAATGGATGCAAACACTTTCGGGAATGAAAATAAATAGAACTCGCATTCATTCATATGTGCACCTGGGAAACACCGACAACACTAAATCTATTTCGTTGTGCTGGAGAGATATAGCCGCTCTACTGCAACCCGTCTGAACTATAAGTATAAATTGATTATTGCAAACATCTCGGTTTCTATTGCAAATACGTCAAAAGTGATCGGAAACGATTTTATAGACATTTTTATTGCCTACATTTTTTGTTTCGACCTTTTTTTCATATATTCGAGATATATTTAAAAAAGAGATTTTTGGGGTAGTTTTTATTCATTTTCTATCCCCTAAATGAAATTCAATATTTTTCAACTATAAATCCTTTGAATGTATGCTTAAATCAACTCATATTGAAAAATGCAGGCTTGCCTTTTGCATGGTAATTTAAATCCTCATTCTATTGGACTTGTAGCATGAGATTGTAGGTAGGTGACTATTGACATGGTTTAGATGGATAAACATACTTCAATCGGGTCTTGAGCATGCGCCCTTAGGAGTCGCTCCATGCCAACAATAATAATATTAATAATAAAAAATTAATAATAAAGACGAAACAACTCTCCCATCAACAGTTTTTCAGTTATAGAGCTGGAAATGTGAATATTGATTGAAACCAAATTTTTTTGAAATTCGAATTTCTCAATCCTACAGTAAATATAATTCACAATAGACGCTGTGAAGTTATGAAATTTTTATTTATAGACCATCATTTATATTTAGTGAATGAATATAAACTTCAATATATCGGTAAATCGTTAGATTTAATGAAAATACAATTTTTTTCTTCCTTTTTGACTTGTTTCAAATTTGTAGTTTTGCTAGCTTTTTGATTCATTGATTCAATAATTTCGAATTCGATTTCTGAACTTACACTACCATCGAAAAGTAATAAACAAATTAGTTCTTCAGACAAATACCAGAGATGAGTGTTAATTTTATTTGACGCTGTTTCAAAAATTTTCTTATTGATCGTTTTATATTCCAATATTTAAAAAAAAAATTAAATCTTGTCGCGGCGCTTGAATTGATAAATGCGCACAATACCATGTTTATTCATACAATAATGTTATCTGTTTAAAATCTGTTCTGTTTAAAATCTGTTTTTCCGTTAACCAGCTGTCGCATCCCTACGGACGACAACTCTCAAAAGTCGAAACTTGTGCTAGCTAAGAATTGACGAGATCTAACCTTTTAACGCGTGATTCCTATCACGGGTTGGACGATTGCAAGTGAAAATTGATCATTCAGCCTTGCTCTTGAACTACCGACCAACACGGCAGTCAATTCGAGTGAGAGAACAAAGCACCCACGTCGAACCGACCGGCTACCTCCGTCCGGAATTACAGATTTGATGGAATCCTCGGCTTTCTACTCTGCTAAGGGAAAATTATTCCTGGAACAGGAAAATTTTCAAACAATAAATGGGTTCTGAAAGCCATCGTGCATGCCATCATCAGGGAAACTACAATAATATAAGTTTTACCGTAAAATAAAAAATATTACATGCTCATGACTTACATCTTATGTGAGGATGGTTACATTGATGTTGAAGAAGAAATGATGAGACATTGGTAAAGATGTAACTTGATATAAAATTCTGAATGATTGAAATTTTTTTTTAAATATATTTTTCTCTGTCAGACCGTTATTGACCTCGTGTGTGCAGGATTCAAATGAACGAGTTCGAACAGAGTGACTACTGACAAGTGATAGAGGGCTCAAAAATTTTTCAATAGGAGTACCAAGTGTACTCTAGTGTATGATGTAAAATTTATGTTTAGTTTGAAATTTCTTGTAAAAGTTCTTGTCTAGCGTCAATAAGTAGGAATAAATTTCACTTAAGTGATTAATGTCTGTAATGTTTGTTCATACAATTATTACTTTCAACAATGTAGGACATTTCTAGAAAGGACCTCTTAACTAAGCTTGATTCGGTGGTTAACACTTTTATTGAGTTATAATCCATATGGTAGTCAAACTTATTCACATGGTCTGCTAAAGAGCATCTTTCTGGGTGTAATCTACAGTCACTTTTGTGCGAAGTAATTCTAGCACCTAATGATCGCGAAGTTTGGTCAACATATACCTTATCACATGATTGACACGGAATACTATAAATAACATTCACCTGGTTTATTAATGAGCCCTTGTCTTTGACTTTGCTATGTATTGACTTTACGGTAAATACTGTTTTGTTGGCTATTTTTATGTTCGGTAAACTCTGAAGTATCCTAGATAGTTTGGGAGTGATCTTCTTAATGAAGGGTAAGGTTGTAAAAGTGTATTGGATTGGGGCATCACTAGCTATATTGTCATTGATAGACTGGATAGTTTAATTGGTAGTTAAATTATTGTTTTCAAGAGATGTTGGTCTATTGAACAAAATATTATTTATCAACCGAATGGGATAAGAATTTTCTCTGAAAAGATTCGAAAGAATTTTAAGTTTTTTATTGTGAAAATTTATATCTAAGATTTTCAGCACTCTATTTTTCATTTGTTTGACCAAGTTCACTTTCATAGAATGTTTGTGGTACTATAGGTAGTTCATGTATTTACCTGAGCTGCAAGGTTTTCTTTACCAGTCAATTAAGACTCTGTTATCTGTTGTTCTGATGAACTTTGTATCGAGGAACGGTACTGACTGCAAGTGGTGATCTTCGGTTTCAATAGTGAACTGGATGTATGAGTCATAACTCGTAAAACTGTTAAGTGTGTTAAGAATCTGATTGATGCCATCATGGGGTGATGAAACTATGATATCATCTACACATTTCTTTTTCATGAGGTTCAAAAGATAAGACTGGTAATACTGTGTCCAACACATCATCCATCACATATTCTGCTAATATTGGGGAAATAGATGCTCCCATGGGAGTTCCAAAGGTTTACTTATACATTTTATTATTGAAGGAGAAATATGTACTGTTAAAGAGAAAAGTTGATAATTTGGAAAAAGTTTCTTCATCAATGTTGCAATGATTACTAATGTTGCTCCAATTCCTATGTATTGATCTCTGACATGCTTCTGAATAAACATTATTAAATAAGGAGACTACATCCAGACTAGCTATGATATAATTTGGTGGTAAAATAGTGTTATTAAATTTTTCTGTTACTTCAAATGAATCCTTTATATAGTACTCATTGTCATAGTCATATGCTCTGGTCAAAATACTTGTTAAGAGGGAAGCTAAAGCTTCACTAGGTGCACCTATAGAGGCTACGATTGGTCTCACTGATAGTGTAGGTTTATGTATTTTGGGCAAATCATATAACCTTGGAGCGATATCATTATAGCAAGTAAGTTTCTTTTTTTCTGTTTCATCAATGTAATTACTGCCATTTAATTATTTAATGAAGGCATTACATTTCCTTTGGATGGAAGTTATTGGATCTTTTTCAAGTCTGTATAAGATGTGCTATTCAAGATACAGTTACTAATGAATGATATTTCTTCATGAGAAAAGTATACTTTCCATCAGAAGAGTATACTCTGTGTACTCTTAATGAACCAAAAGGATTGTTCCCTCTACAGTTTTTATCGAATAAAATTGGCCGATACTTGACAAAAATCTATGAAAACAATCAATACAGTTTATTGTTAACTATATGAGTTAGTTTTCCATTATATTTTTTGTCATTCTAGACTGTGGAAGAGAAAAATATTCAAACAGGAATCAATGAAATATATTTTCCTTCTCAAAAAATGGACATTATATTGAATGTACTCAAATTAGTTTTTTCCAGACTATGGAAGGTCAAAATACCAATATTCATATTTTTATGGCCGTTATTCTAGTGTTTTCTCATTTAATTTGACCGTACCTACTAAGCGGTAATTCTTGAGCTGAAAGAAATTATAAAAAAACGGAGGTATAAATAAAACAAACAACAAAGTACAAAAGTGAATGTTCATGCTATTTGAGAATCGAACACACCCAACTAATCCGTAGGTTACTATCACCATGAATTTCAATATCGGCACTGAGAGAAGTGCAACTGAAGGTTCAGATGCCGCTCTATTGCACAACGTGTTACGTGTGCTTCTTCGCTACATCTCTGCACTACAGTGTTAGAATTGGGTAAGAGTGAATGTACTGTATGCCGTCGTGAGATGGATGGTTAACATTCTCTTTAATTTTTTTTCATATGGAGCAGGGTCGGATCAAGATTCAGCTCAATTTTTTTTCCGTTGACTGTCCGACAAAAAAAAATCAAATTTGTTCAAGGTGCTTTCTTTTACTGCTTAGAAACTGTCTGACTTCTTTAATTTTTTCAAGAATTTAGATAACACTGCAGTATCCTAGACTTTTACGTTTTTCACTGCTTATTTTTCAAGACTTTCAGTTCCGTGTATCAATTTGTACAGGTAAGTACTTTTTCAAATGTCTGTTGAATTTTCTAGTTATAATTTCTGTTTCACATGAATTGCGTTACTTCTGTTATCCAATGTTTCACATTTCCTTTGTTACATTGACTATAGTTGACTGTCATATAGTTGAGATCTGGTTCAGATATTCTTTGAATGGACCGGAGTCCAGTAAAAGGCGCTGCAATTTTTCTGAGCCAATTCCTGCTCTGTTGAAACAGCTTTTCAGTCATTTTCTCAGACGGTCTCCTTATAAATATTCAACGTGTGAGTTCTAAGGTATATTTTCTTGATATTCTCCAGGTTTCTTTTTGATTCACTTCATGAGATGGTCCCGTACTCGCCAAAGGTTTTGGTATCCCCATATCTCGTTTAGGACTCATTAAGGGTGTTTCTTAATTGCGGTTAAAAACCAATTGCATAAAAAACTTTTTATAGAAAAACCAATATTTTCGAAATACGGATACTTCTGTATCGAAATTGTAAATATTTGTTGTCCCAACAATGACTGGAACTCGACTAATGGCAAAAAATGAGTGGTTGTTTTTTTTAATGCATAGCATACAAGCGGTTTTCAAACAATTTTTGTTTCTATTTTGTTTATTATACAAAACAAAGCGACCAAGTAAACAACATTTCAGATGTTCTACCCCAACTCATAAGTGTGCCCGAGCCGCCACCGATCCCCATTTTTGTGAATATGAATTTCGCCAAAAACTAAAAAAAAATGATGAACTGAGGGATTTGATGAAACCCTGTCGCTTGAAAACTATGTTCATTCATTATAAATTATACAAGGAGAGAGTTAACTGGAATAGTTTGGGCGCTGGTCACAACAATAAATGTACTTGATTAATGACAAACATCGCGAACAATTAGTGATTGTTTTTTAATGCATAGCATACAAGTTGTTTCTATCCGATTTGTGTTTATATTTCTTTTATAAAAAACGAAGCGGTTAAGTTACGCAAACAAATTTTCAATGATTTTCCCAACTCAAAAGTGTGCCCGAGCCGCCACTGTTCTCAATAATTTGTATGTAATGGCTATTTTACTTCATTTTGACTATGAATTCACAATTCATTACTGAATAAAGTAATGAATTGTGTGGGATTTGATGAAACGATGTTGCTTGAAAACTATGTACATTCAATATAAATAATAGAACGAGAGAGTTAACTGGAATAGTGTATGCTTTGGCTGCTAGTGAAGAAAATTGTTTTTGGCTTCCCATGTGAACGCTGAGGAAAGTGAAGTTCAAATGTGGATGAAATGATTTGACAGAATAGGTCACATCGAATTCAAAAAAACGAATTGTGTTATAACAACATTGACTGATGAAAATCACTCAGCTGTTAGTCTTCGTTATTTTAGAGATATCAAAATCTTCAGTTGTCTGAAGTTCAAAACATAAAAAAATTCATTTCTTTCATATGTAACTATAGGGACTTTCATAAAGCGCTTTCTATTTTTGAATTGAGGTGAAACAAAGTGTGTATGAGATATCATCGAAAATTTTAATTCGTTTGAAAGATATATTAATGCCATAATGTGTTTAATACAATATCGTTCAAATGTCCATCACGTCTTCTATGGGTCATGCGCACCCGAAACGTCCACTTTTCCATGATTCTTGGCGCATAAATCAGGCTGAATTTGACCGATGACCTGGGTTATGTTGGCTTTGACGACTTCTGTGGTTTGTGGCTTACTCTCACGTATCGTCGTCGTATTGTAACCACATGTCGTTGGTGTCCAGATCATCTAATCCAGGTCAGGAAAATACTATAATGATAACGCCGTCCGCCCTAAATTCACACCAAACAGTGACTTTCTCGGGATGCATGGATCACATGTGGATTAGTATCGTCCCAACGATACTATTACTCAAGGACACATTGTGAAATTGATTTAAGACAAGTAGATGAGGCAAATTGTTAAATCAATTTGAGACACTCAAGATGCAGGTACCTAGAACATGTATCTATGTTATAAATAAGGATAGCTTCGTAAGTATGATTAGTTTGATCGTCCTTTTGAAGATGATCACTTGGTGACTGAAACACCTGTCGAGGTGTTGGGAAAAAGCTCCAGTAATATTTGTTTCATGTATTCGATAATGATTCGTAGAGAATGTAAATATTCAGAAATCCTGAAGTCTGAATAGGGCTTCATTATCAAATATCTATATCAATAAATATATCACTGTAGTGTTTTTAGGCAACATATGGTCAAAGAATTAAATTAGGGTTTGAACTTCAGGAAATAAATATTTGTAAGTTTGATGTTTTCAATTACATTCACCTTTCACCCCTAACCCTGTTTCTCCACCTTCATTTCAAACATCTGCAGAATAATTGAAGACCTAAGTGGATAAAGGTAAACTGAAGTTTTCAGTAAATAGTAATAAACCGTTTTGATTTGAAACTTTTTTGTTTAATTTTTGCTTTTAGCTTGGGCTTGCATTATTTTAATATCCTTAAATTTTCATTTGTAAAAAAGTTGTAACTTACGAGAAAAATTGAGTTTTATGTACATAGCACCTTTATTCACCAAACTTAAATTTAAAGTGAGATTTGGTTTATATGGATAAAAGAGTCAAGTATACTAATGTTTGTTTATTGCTTTTATAAAAATATAAAAAACTGGTTATTAAAAAATGCAACATGTTTTTCTCTTCTTTTTTGGGTTTTCGACGTTGCTTTTCAAAATGTCCTCGTGTATTCCTCTTCAACAAATTTGATTTGATCTTTTAAATTTTGTAACTCATCAAGAGTCAAACCTCATGTTTTCTGTGTAAGTCTAGTTGGTTTTACTTCACTTTTGTCAAAATTTCGTGTACCTTTTTTATTTAAATCAACTTGAGGAAATGGTGTATAATCATGTAAACATGTTTTATAATAATAGTAGCCAAATTCGTTCACTCTAATCCATTTTACATCATCCTGAAGGTTAATTTTGTCATTTAGAGTGTTCTTTTGCTTTCTAAATTAATATAGTTTTCCTGGGAGCTTTTCGAAATTATAGAAAAAGTTTTCCATGTTTACAGAGATACTATTTTTTGTACTTGATGACTTTATAATGTCACGATATTGGTCAGGAATGAAAATGGTTTGATGTTTCCTAATAACTTTCTCGATAAGGCCAAAGTCCCTATCAGAATCAAGATAGCTATGATCTACTTCCGGGAACTCGTGATCAATTATTTTAAAAAAGCAATTCAAAATCAAATATTCATATAGGTCAAGAATCACGAAGTTCTTATTCTATACGGCACACGATTCAGACCATACAATCAAATGATTTGTTTCTGGATATTATTTTTTAAGCATTTTACAAAACCGAAACAGACAACTTGCAATTTCATTGCTGCCTTTATTGGCTACATCCTCAGTCCACGTGAAGAAGTATGATTTCTGTCCCAAATAGGTAATACAGTGTATCCCAAAATTGTATAGCCACATTTGTCTTAAGTAAAATGCTTTTGAGGTTGATACTTTGGGCAGAGGCATAGTTTATTGCAAATCCATAGTGATGTAGACTATGTTCTTGTTGGAAAGTGGCTTTTGCCTGTCAATTTTTTGAGATTCGAAAGCAAAGGTATAGTTGTCTTTGTGATCATCAGTATTTCCACTGGCATCGCATGCACTACACTTATCGCTCTTGGGGTGACCAAATGAAAGGTTAAATCTTGTTTCGAATGTATGACGATACATAGAAATTTTGACCAAATACATATCTTCAAGCTTTTTTTCTTTACACTCCTTTATGTACATATGGTGCATCTGTGTTACGTTAAGTAATGGGGATAAAAACTGTTTGTTTTCATTTTTATTGCGTGAATAGTGAGAGTTCTCTGCCGGGAATTTCTCAATATGATTCACAATACAGGCTATCACTTCCTCACTAATTTTGTGTGGCCAAGTCTTTTTCTAATACTTTTTTTTGGCCTGACTTTTTCTCTTTGCGAAACGTATTGCAATCCCCTTTCTCTACACGTTGTAGCTTTTTTGCTTCCATTCTTGGGGATGTCGTAGCCTTCCTTCGCTAGTAACATGCAACTGTTCGTGAATAATATTTTCATTTTCACAAGTGTTGATCTCATTTTTGTCTGCATCATTTTCATTTTCAAATACATGAACTTCATTCAATTCATTTTCCACATCTACATTATCTGGAGTACTTTTAGTATTAATTTCTTGGCAAAAAATATTTTTCTTCGCATTTTCTCTTCTTATACAGATGGTATTTTCTTTGCCTGTTTTATAATCATCATCAAAATATGAATCTTCACTAGAATAATCCGAAATTATCTGCTATGCAGCCTTTTGAAGTAGATAGCTTTTGTGTACTGTCTTGAAAAAGCCGCTCACTCTGCTCACTTGTTGTACATTTTTGTTGAATGTTTATAGTATTCGAACTGCATTGTACGTCTACAAACAATAATGAATTGT
Organism: Leptinotarsa decemlineata; assembly: GCF_025532065.1. NCBI lineage: Eukaryota > Metazoa > Arthropoda > Insecta > Coleoptera > Chrysomelidae > Leptinotarsa > Leptinotarsa decemlineata. The sequence continues at coordinate 1,187,825 of NW_027412554.1, read as the reverse complement.
TTCAGATTTTAACACTTGGAACACTAATCAAAATTTTACCTTTCTTCGCATAATTCAATTTTTGATTTCCATACAATAATCTAAGAATACGTTTTCCTCTACTCTCCATCATTATGTGAAGCTATGATGCACGCAATTTATGAAACATAACCTCAAAAGTGACATGTCACTGCAATCCAACTCGTGCCTACCAAACAACCGTACGTTTTTTAGTAGATGAAGGTGTTATGTCCTAGATTTGTAACACGACACTTTTATCCACTAAAACAGTGAGTATGCTATGCGACATACCACTTTTATCAACTGGCAGTTTTTTCAAATATGTAGTTTAAGATATGTATTACCTTATACAAAGTTAGATTAGAACCTGGGGGCTCAAAAAAAAATTAAATTAATTTTTCCAAAAATGTGACATAACACCTTTATCCTCTTAGGTCTTCAATTATTGTAGAGCGACTTTCATCACATGTCATTACAATCGTGGAGGCTCTTATACATTTCATGATTCCCACGCCCTCATATATGTACCCTGGGTATATCCACTTTTTAATCAGGCTTTTTCGTTCTTATTGAGAGAAAAAATTCAATTGTCTTTTCATAATACTTCTTGAATTTGCGCTATGTATAAAAAACAGTACTTTGACAAATGTAGAATAGTTCTGAAGAGACCATGCCCGGTACTGATGATAAGGCAATCACCCCGAAACAGGTCTATAGGTTGGTCGGATCGACCAAACGAAATTAATTTCTGCTTTTCATAGTGGAAAATAATTTGCGACGAATCTTCCAAATCGAAGACGTTGCACAGGTGACTGATGGTTTTATTTCAACTCTCTGCGCGGCATTGTCTGGGTGGGTTATTTGTTTTTCCGTTGTGTATCTGCCACACGTACCTACAAAGTCGTAGGTCTGCATGAGAACTTCTCTTTGTGAATCATAGATGCAAGAAGGCAGTTTCCGTCACTTTTCCCAAACCATAGACCATTTGCACAATATTTTTCAATACATAATTCATAATACATAACTATCAATAGATAGTATGAAATATGCTAATGAACCAGCGTTCATTTTGAATATTCGAAAAACAAATTTGAACGTAGGAAAATATTTTTTTGTGACTACAACAATTACTAAAACTTGGTCTAATTTGTAAAATATCAATTTTTCGTATAGTGTACTTTTAATAAAAATGTGGTGAAATTTTCAAACATTTCATACAAATGAAAAAATACAGGGTGTTCCATTTGAAAAAGTTGAATTATGTCTGTTTGAAAATGAATGAAACTCAAAAGATAGTATTTATCGATATGACTGCAAAACATAATTGATCAGTCCGAAAAATTGTTTCATCTGATAGCAATGGACCGCGGGAATCTCGTTGACTCACCCTGTATAACTCTGTTTGATACAATAATATCATAATGTTCAATATATGCTGTTGGAAAATTCAATCATAAACAACCCTAATACATCCTAGAAAATATGGGAATGTAAAATATCTCATGACACTTCATACATATATAAATATTCTATAGGAATTATAGATAATGATCAAATTGAATGGAAAAAAAAATCTCAAAACCTCTGGTGGTACATTTCACTCTGTACCACATTACTAATATAATAATCTAACCTACTTTCGATCCGAACGCCGTACAGCAAACGGGATATAATCTGTGATATCCTTGACAAGGACGTCGCTTCGGTGCGGTTAGCTAATGCCCCCCTTTCTCCACCAGTCTCGTTCTGGGCTACTTCAAACATGTTCACATCTCACAAACTATTTATTATTTCTAACAGCTGCTTTACAACAACGAACACGCTGACCAAAACCAATTGAACAAATAAGTGAACACTAATATTCCCATTAGAAAGTTACGCTTGACACAGTGTAATAAACGAAAACGACACCAAAATTGTTTTTCAAAATTTTAGTAGGATTGTAAAGTCATAACAACTCTCAATCCATTGAAAAATATTCACAGTAACTTAACGCTTTACTGTTTCTGAAAGTGCTGTATATTGTATTTGTATTGTTTGGTTAATAAGATGAAGGAGCCAGTACTATTCTACATTTGTCAAAGTACTGTTAATATACATAGTGCAAATTCAAGAAGTATTATAAAAAGTCAACTTTTTGAATTTTTGTCTCAATGACAACGAAAAAGCCTGATTAAAAAGTGGATATACCCAGGGTACGTATATGAGGGGGTGGGAATTATGAAATGTATAAGACCCGCCACGATTGTAATGACATGGGATGAAAGTCGCTACACAATAATTATTCTGCAGATGTTTGAAATGAAGGTGGAGAAACTGGGTTAGGGGTGAAAGGTGAATGTAATTGAAAACATCAAACTTACAAATATTTATTTCCTGAAGTTCAAACCCTTATTTAATTCTTCGACCATATGTTGCCTAGAAACATTACAGTGATATATTTATTGATATAAATATTTGATAATGAAGCCCTATTCAGACTTCAGGATTTCTGAAAACATATTTACATTCTCTACAAATCGTTATCTAATACATAAAACAAATATTACTGGAGATTTTTCCCAACACCTCGACAGGTGTTCCAATCACCAAGTGATCATCTTCAAAAGGAAGATCAAACTAATCATACTTACGAAGCTATCCTTATTTATAACATAGATACCTGTTCTAGGTACCTGCGTCTTGAGTGTCTTAAATTGATTTTACAATTTGCCTTATCTATTTGTCTTAAATCAATTTTACCTTGAGTGTCCTTGAGTAATAGCATCGTTGAGACGATACTATTCCACATGTGATCCATGCATCCCGAAAAAGTTACTGTTTGGTGTGAATTTAGGGCGGGCGGCGTCATCACTATAGTCTTTTCCTGACCTGGATTAGATGATCTGGACACCAACGAAATGTGGTTACAATACGACGGCGATACGTGCTGTGAACACGAAGTGAACTAGCCATCGACGTCGTGCAATTTGTCCCGTTAGACTTTTTCTTGTGAGGTTTACTTGAGTGGCAGGTGTATGCGAGTAAGTCACGAACCACAGCAGTCTTCAAAGCCAACATAACCCAGGTCATCGGTCAAATTCAACCTGATTTATGCGCCAAGAGTCATGGAAAAGTGGACGTTTCGGGTGCGCATAACCCATAGAAGACGTGGTGGACATTTGAACGATACTATATTAAACACATTGTGGCATTAATATATTTTTCAAACGAATTAAAAATTTCGATTATATCTCATACACACTTTGTTTCACTTAAATTCAAAAATAGAAAGCGCTTCATGAAAGTCCCTGTAGTTACATATGAAAGAAATGAAATTTTTTATGTTTTGAACTTCTGACAACTGAAGATTTTGATATCTCTAAAATAACGAAGAATAACAGCTGAGTGATTTTCATCAGTCAATGTTGTTATAGTACAATTCGTTTTTTGAATTCGATGTGACTTATTCTGTCAGATCATTTCATCCACATTTGAACTTCACTTTCCTCAGCGTTCACATGGGAAGTCAAAAACAATTTTCTTCACCAGCAGCCAAAGCATACACTATTCCAGTTAACTCTCTCATTCTATTATTTACATTGAATGTACATAGTTTTCAAGCAACAGCGTTTCATCAAATCCCACACAATTTATTACTTTATTTAGTTTTTGGCGATACTCATAGTCAAAATGAAGTAAAATAGCCATTAAATACAAATTATTGAGAACAGTGGCGGCTCGGGCACACTGTTGGGTTGGGTAAATCATTGAAAATGTGTTTACGTAACTTAACCGCTTCGTTTTTTAGAGAGAAGACTTACCCCTCTATTAGTTCTCATAGCTATTTGAGTCTCCTTCTTTGAAGATTGGGGTAACGATTGCAACTTTTAATTTATCAGGAAACAATTCCCGTTCCATGGAAAGATTTATCAGATAGGTCAGGGGGTATACTATTTCTTCCATGCATTTTTTCACAAGGTTGTTTGAGACCTGATCATATCCACTAGCATTAGAATTATTTAATTCATTTATTGAATTAAAGACCTCATATTTCTTGATTGGATAGAGAAATATGGAGTTTGGGCAGAGTGTGACTGTATTTTCCATAAAATTGAGATTATATTCTCTTTGTTCTTCCGCTTTCGTGAATTGAGCATTAAAATTGTTAGTCATGTCAACACATGACACCTTATGTTCTCCACTAAAAATGGAAATATCTTTGGGCTTATAGTTTTTTCATAGATATTATTTATAGTTTGCCACATGGTTTTTGATTCATTGTGAGGACTATTTATCTTATGCTCAATGCATCTGTGATTATTCTTCTTTAGTTTATCCCTGTATGTTATAGTTACTTGGCGAACTATATCCTTGAAATTTTTGTTCACTCTCGCGCATTCTGAATATATAGAAACCATGTTCTTGAGGTTATAGAGTTCGGGGGTAAGGGGTTTAGAGTTGACTTTCTTTGTTTTTTTATCTGTTTCAGTGGAAAAGATACCTCAATGTGATATTGAAGGATTTCATGAAATCTATTATATGCTTCGTTAGGACATGTTTCCTTGTAAACAATCTGACAGTTTCCAGTAGTATTTTCCCAGTAGTATTTTGAAATCTGAGATATTTTTCTTTCAGAAACTTAAATAATAAGAATTCGAAAAATTGGAGTTATTGGTGGTATTTTTTGTTGGGAATTCATTTTTTTTTCCATAGTGATCTGATAAATGGAAATCTTTGATCTTTACCTCGTAATCTGCTATTTTGGTTATGAGAAAATTATCAATGCACGTGTTCGAGGAGGCTGTCACTCGGGTTGGTTCATGTATTGTACACATTATGTTGTACGCGGCTATTACATCATCTAGCTGTTCCATATTTGAGCCACTTATCAAACAATCATTATTAAAATCCCCTCCTATAATCACTTTCTCATTATCCCTACAAATTAATGTCGATAATCCTTCAAGTAAGTCTAAGAACAACTGGAAATCTCCCATTGGTGGTCTATACATAAAGATAAAGGTAGTTTCATTTTGTTGTGATCTGATGCCGTAGCATTCAAGAACACCCTCGAGACATACGTTTTTTAGGTTAAGGACAGCAAATTCTAAGCTAGTTGCATCATTTTTTAAAATTGCTACACCGCCATTTTTGGTTTCCCTTCTAGAGAAACTAGTATATAAACTGAAATATTTCAGCTTCGTGACAACCAGTTGGTCATTATTTTGCCAATGTTCAGAAAAGAATAACAAGTCCCAAAGTAATTCCTGTTCTGTTATCATATCTAACTGAACAATCTTATTGCCCAGACACTGAATAATCTGATGGTAGACTACAAATTTATTATTTCTATTAATTATTATTTGGGTTGATACAGAACTCGTGACACTTAGGTTTATTTAATTCCTCAGAGATAACTGGGAAAGTCGCGGGTATAAAAAATTACTATTTTTCCTACTAACTGTTTCATGACTAACAGATACACCAGAAAGGGTTATAGTGTCGTTCATCTCAGTATCAGAATAGATTTCTGGTTTGTTTGAAATTTGATTGGGTTCTTTGTTCAAGTTGTTCGGGGTAAGTACTGCTTGGTGTTGATTTAGTGAGGTCTTGTGGACTATTTACTTTTTCATCCATTTTGGTGAATTGATCAATATTTTTAATGAGCGCTTTACTTGGGAAATATATTCCGGTTTTGTTCAGAACATCACTATTTCTGTAAAAGTTTGTCAATTTCAGGTGACTATTGCATTCAAACAGTTTTATCGTCTATCTGTATCTATGTAGCTTTTGTTTCCGGTTCTAATCATTACATTTTTTGCGATATCAACAAACATTTTCAACACTTCAATATTTTTATTCTTTAACCAGAAAATTAATATGTCGTTTCTCGTGAAGTTTTTTGTACTCGCCATTGCAGTTTTGAGAATTTCATCTACTCCTGCATTAGTTTTTAGAAGAGATTCTACAGAGAAGTGTTTTTGATTCTTGAGTCTCAAAGCTGAATTTATTCTATAGTAATTGGAGATAAACATTATTTTATTTTAATTTTTTATTTCATTATCATTATTATGTACTGTCACATGGTTTTCATATTCCCTTCTTTCCATTGGCGTATAATATATTTTTTTCCATAGGAATTGTATTTGTGGATTTATGACTCACTTTAAGGTTTGTTTGAGTTTCCTTATCAGTAGTTTTTGTTTGCTTTACTTTATCACGTACCTTTTTTTGCAGTTCCTGTATTTCATTTTCCATTTCACTGATTGTTTTTTGATGGGATCCCAATAATGTATTCATTTCAGATTCGATTTCTACTGCTTGTTGAATATAAAATTCTTTTTCTTTCTTCAACTTTTCAATATGCCTGTTTTTCAATTCACCTTCGTCTTCCAGGTCACTAATTGTTTTTTCTAATATACTCATCTGTTCTTCTAGTTCGTTAAACTTATCTTTATTACAACAGATGATTTTGTTATCTGAACACGTAACGAATACCGTTTTACCAGTATAGTAAGAAGTGAGTTGAGCAAGGTCAACAAAACTTCTGAACACGTAATAGCACACCTAGATAATGACAAATGAGATTTTGTCGAAACGTCGGTGAAATTAGAGATAATATCACATACACGGATCAAATACCCGAAAAACCAGTTCAGCATATTCCTATCCGTGAAAACTTCAGATTTCATATTCGATACCTTAACGGGGAGATGAGGTCAACTAAGAAGAAGAAGAACTCAGGTAAAACTCAACAACATTTAAGTAGTAGGTAGTAGAGAGTTTATGGACACTCTATATCTGAACACGTAACGAATACCGTTTTACCAGTATAGTAAGAAGTGAGTTGAGCAAGGTCAACAAAACTTCTGAACACGTAATAGCACACCTAGATAATGACAAATGAGATTTTGTCGAAACGTCGGTGAAATTAGAGATAATATCACATACACGGATCAAATACCCGAAAAACCAGTTCAGCATATTCCTATCCGTGAAAACTTCAGATTTCATATTCGATACCTTAAAGGGGAGATGAGGTCAACTAAGAAGAAGAACTCAGGTAAAACCCAACAACATCTAAGTAGTAGGTAGTAGAGAGTTTATGGACACTCTATATCTGAACACGTAACGAATACCGTTTTACCATTATAGTAAGAAGTGAGTTGAGCAAGGTCAACAAAACTTCTGAACACGTAATAGCACACCTAGATAATGACAAATGAGATTTTGTCGAAACGTCGGTGAAATTAGAGATAATATCACATACACGGATCAAATACCCGAATTTGGAAATTTCAATTTCGAAAGAAGTCTTCCACATCAAAATGACAACTTTTTGACATTGAATAATGTGAAATACTTTTCAAATTTTTTATTATCGTTTATCATGGTGATTTATACTGTGTTAATATTACAGGATGTATTCAGATTTATATTTTTTGTTAGTAAAAATGAATAAATTTTGCTGAGGTTGTCGATGTCTGTTTTTTTGTTGATATTGTTTTCTTTAATTTTGATTCCAGCTATTTCCAGAAATTGCCTTTTATTTGAATCTGGTTCGAAATGGAGAATTTTGGTGTTAGTATAATTGGCTGGATGATCATTATCCAGAACGTGTTGTGTGAGTGCACAAGAATTTCGTTTTGAATTTTTACAATTACTTTTATGAAGAGCTATGCGGGTTTTTAAATTGTTTTTTGTTTGACCTATATATATATCTTATCACAATTGTTTCAGGGAATTTCGTAAACTACATGTGACTTTTCAAATAACGGATCTTCATCTTTCAATTTTGAATGTAGTTTAGTCAAGGGTTTAACTTTCCTTTGTGAAATTTTTATATTCTGTTCTTGTTTGAATACGTTTATGATTTTGCTGGACTTGCAGGGACATAAGGAATGGAAAAGTATTTGAAATTTTGATTTTCAGCTTTATTGTTCTCTCTGATGTTGATGATATTAGATGAAGTATTATATAACAATTTATTTAAAAATTTTGGAGGATAAGAATTAGTTAATAAAATATTGAAAAGTCAATGCAGTCGAGCTGCTGGAAAATAATTCCATGAAAATCAAAAAATGATTAGATAAGTACTCTTTGATCATTTCCATATTGATTCCAATTTAAGAGCCACCGGTACACAGCTGTTTCAGCCTATTGGGCATCGTCAGTACCGGGCAGGCGGTCCTCGATTGAAGACAAAATGAGAAGAAACCAAGAAAGTACTTGATAAAAATAGCTGCGTAAACGCAAGCGAAACATAAGTGGAACCACCTATTGGTGTGACACCCAAGTCAACTTGCCAAGTTTTTATGTCAGTGTTGGTGGTTTGACCAATCAACCGACAACAGGTTAGCTTCCCAAATTTCTGCTACCGCAGTTGTCACGGCGAAGGGGAGCTGTCATAAAAGTGATCTTGCCACCTCTCGCGCTCTTTGGGCTCGACCGTGAGTGCAACTGCGCGGATTATACGACTATTGAAATGAATACAGGTATTTATAGTTGATACTAGTTTATTATTACCTAAACCACATCAATAACAAAACAACCGCAACCAAAAGTAATTGATAATAATTGTTAACAGAAAAGAGTCCATCGTACCCCAATTAGTATTATTCACTTTATTTGAAAAAAAATCTTATCTCAGAAGTTTGTTTGGTTGATGAATTTGTTCCTAAAAGGATATTGATAGTGAAATATACTTTAAGAAAAGAATATACTGAAATTTTTAACGCAATGGTTACGTTGTTGATGATCTTCGACCTTTTTACGCCATTTCTTTGATACTCAATTCTTGAAAGTGAAAAAATTGAAAGCTTGGAGTGAATTATTGCATGCAGGTCATCTACTTGTTTTTGAGAGATTTCGATGTGCAGCACAATATTTGAAACAGAAGGAGTTCAAATTTTGCATGCCTTCTACTAATGGTAACAGAAAACATAGATATAAATACATTCGAGTCAAATCCTGTTTTTCTAAGTGAAATTAATTATCCAGGTATCAATAGCTCAATACCACGTGATAGGTCGAATATACAAGGACGCTGAAGCTGAAAATAGTCTAAGAAATAAGAAAAATTGTTCTGAGAAATTCTAAGATTTTCCAAAAAACAAAATAGAACTTGAGAATTACATCAAACCATATCTATGCTACATTCATAACAGACCTATGGCATAAAAAAGTGTTGTGGCAAATAAGCAAATGTGAAATTTATTTTGGAATTATCCTAGAAGTAAGAATGTTATTCAAATATTTCATTGTAAATCAGGATAGGGTTCTCAAAATAAATCGTGAAAAAAAGTTTTGAGTATTAAGAAAACTGGAAATTCTAAGTAAAACATTTCAGAACAGAAATGGGTTAATGCAATATTTTTTCACAATCACATAAAGAGGCAAAGAAAGCTGAAAGCATATTTTTTTAAGTCAATCCCAACTACATGATTCTTGTTTGTATTTTTTTCAATTCTCAATATTTTTTCGACACTAACATCGGTTAAACAACGTTAGGGTATATGACGTTTGTAAATTAGGGCAACTGAAAATTCACCTGTATATCTCTTTTGTGTTGATGATAAAAATCCAATTATTTTGGTTGCGATATTGTTAGATAATTTTTCACTAATATAGCCAGATATACTCTTCCGTATCTACATTTTGATTCAGTCGGGAGATATACGACTTGTGTATCTAGTCAAATATAAAATTTGGAGTCAGGTTTGAAGATTAATCTCAATAGGTCTTATTACAGCACAAAACTGAATAAAAAAAAGTTGTCCAATCGATTGAATAGAAGCACAAGTGCAATTATTTGGGGGTGTAATATAATTTAGTAATTAAAAAAATACAGAATCACAGGCACATTTTCCATTTACTGTCCGATTTAACTGAAATTTGATACATCTTCAACCATAACCATTACGAACCTGAATCTAATGTGGTTCAAAAATGACGAAAATATCTATTTCAATCAAATATATGAATTAAACATAACTGCTCCAACAAATTTTTGTTCACGATTCAATTTCCAACAAAAATTGGTATACATGTATTTCAAACCATCTCGAAATTCCATAAGGAAAATCATCTTTAATCAATGGAGGTCTCCTTATAAGTGATTTGATATTATTTATATATCGTATATATATTCCAACATTTTCAAGCAAAGAATATCCCGAAAAGAGCCATGTCATCTCATAGATGATATACAAAGACCACACACCTGTTGTTCTCAGAACTATTAACTACATACCAATATGCACACTTTTTTGAGATCTGTCTTCCAATTCCATAGACTGATGTGAGTATGCTTGCTCAGGCCCTATGAATTCAAAATGAACAGAGAAATAAGGAAAAAATCCGCAAACTGTCTGTTCGCGGATTTTCTCCTCATTTTCATTCAAAGGTGTGTGATAGGATATATATATATATATATATATATATATATATATATATATATATAAATATATATATATAGGACAAACAAAAAACAATTTAAAAAAATCCGCATAGCTCTTCATGAAAGTAATTGTAGAAATTTCAAACAAAATTCTTGTGCTGTAACATAATACGTTCTAGATAATGATCACAAGTATGTAAGTGTTTTTTCCGTTATTATGTTATATATATATATATATATATATATATATATATATATATATATATATATATATATATATATATATATATATATATATATATATATATATATATATATATATGTATATATATATATACATATGTATATATGTATTAATTTTGTAATAATGACATCTTTGACATTGACATATATATATATATAAATATATATATATATATATATATATATATATATATATATATATATATATATATATATATATATATATAAATCAAAAGGCGGAAATTCGTGGACATGACACTCAAGAAATATGGAGGCAAACCGCGGACACGTGTTTCTGGCTATTGGCCTCATAAGCGCGGTGCAGGCAATAGCCAGAAACACGTGTCCGCGGTTTGCCTCCCTATTTCTTGAGTGTCATGTCCACGAATTTCCTCCTTTTGATTTATATCATACACACTCAATAATATCTATTTTTATATTACAGCCCTCGATAAAGCTAGTAAACATTAGGGAAAGCTCGGGCAGCTAAAAAAAATAGATCATCACTGTTTGTAACCTGTTCTCTAGATAGGACCTCATTCAATTTTGGGCAACTCCACGAACTCCATAGCGATGCATTTTCTGGATTAGTACATTGTGATCAACACAGTCAAATGCTCTAGAAAAATCAATGAACAAACCACAAATTTGTAGTTTGTTATTCCAGACTGTTACTACGTGTTCTATGAAATCATTCAAATCTGTTTCCGTACTTTTATTTTGCATGACATACCTTCAACTTCTTTCTGAATAGTAAACGACTATCAAGTGTTTTTATTTCATTTGGGCTTTTAATGTAAATTATCGGGCATAAATAAGAGAGGAATCTTTGGTTTTTTGTAGTTCCAACCTTTGGTATTCTGGTTGTTTGATTTTTCAGTCGAGTATTATATGGTATTTAAATTGTAAATGAGAGATAGAGTGTCAGTTAATGTACGGCAAAGTTGCATATTTGGCATCCTATTCAATGATGTAAAGAAATCGAATATAGCTCGTTTGGTTCTGGAGGTACGCAGAAAAAACAAAAAAATCCCAAACTTTTTTGCCTATTTCTTCTTTATTCGCAGATATATTGAAAATCTGTCCACATTTTGCCATTGGCACTTCATGTGGGCTCTCAGAATATATCCATGAATCTTCTATACAGGGTGCCATCTGACTTGGGCCACTCCCATCTTTGAATTTTTAAATACGAACCTGTATTTTTTGTTGTAGTTTTTAGATCGTAGACGTTCACTTCATACTAAGAAATTGAATTCAATTTCATATTTCGGGATTTTTCGGAAATATTCGACAATAATTGTGTGAATTATTCCCTTTCAAATTACGGCCCTGGAAATTGGTTGACTTAGTTGAATAAAAACACAATAGCAACTTTCACGTCTCTTTATATACCTTAAAAATTTTTCGACAGTTTTTTTTTTTTCATTTTTAGGTACCTATTCATATTTTTCCCATTGCTCTGAGCGTTTTCTACAATGAACTTCGAATAAGAAAACCTTTTATGATTATCTGAAACATATCCACAACAAAAATATATTATATGTGTATTGATGAGCAGAAAAAAAAATGGTAGCAATAATAACATCCGAAAAAAACACTTTACTTATAATAAAAATTGAAATGAAGTAATTTATATACACAAAAAAATTAATTGTGCAATAAATGCTCAAATTGGAATCCTTCCATTTCGATACAAATAATGGGACAGTAAGATGGTCTGAAAGATCACCAGATCTTACTATTTTGTGCTATTTTCTATGGAGGACATTGAAAAATAGGATTTACGCTGGACGAGAGAAAAGATGGAAAACTCGAGATTGAGTATTTTGAATGATTTTGCAGCAATGCAGCAAATAAGTGTATTAAGGGCAATAAATGATATGAAAAACCAAGTTTGAAAATGTCTCGAAATGGAAGGACTTTAATTCGAACATTTATTGGGCCAATAATTTTTCTGGGTACCTACATAAATTACTTCATTTCAATTTTCATTACAATTATAGTGTTCGTTTCGGATGTTATTATTGCTATCATTTCTTTTTCTGCTCATTAAAACACATATAATATATTTTTGATGTAGATATGTTTCAAATAATCATAAAAGGTTTTCTTATTCGAAGTTCATTGTAGAACTTCGAATTCAACTCAGACAACCAATTTCCAGGGCCGTAATTTAAAAGGGAATAATTCACACAATTATAATCGAATATCACCGAAACATCCCGAAATATAGAATTTGATTTCTCAGTATGAAGTAAACTTCTTCGATTCAAAAACTACAACAAAAAATACAGGTCCGTATTTAACAATTCAATAATGGGGGTGGCCCAAGTCAGATGACACCTTGTATAAAAAATTCATATATATATTCTGAGAACCCACATCAAGTGCCGATAGCAAAATGTGAACAGATTTTCAATCTGTTCACAATACACAACTTTGCCTCAATTTAACCGACACTCTATCTCTTACCGTTTACGAAATCCCCATGTACAGAAACGAATTTGAATAGCTCTGTATATCATATTGTGTTATTGTGATTCTTTTATAATCAGAAATAATTATTGAATAACCAAATTAGTTAACCCCCTTACTATATTATTGAAGGGGAGGTGGTGGAAGGTAGATTGTACTATACAACATTGTCACAGTGCTTCCTAAATATAAACTATAAGTGCTGCAAAACCAAGCCATTTATTCATTATATGTGCATCCGATGCTCAAGTGTATTTCATAAGAGTTGCTTACTGACTCAATTCAAGAAAAAGCTCACTATAGTGGAAGATAACAAAATCATCTGTTGTAATAAAGATAAGTTTAAAGGAATAGAAGAACAGATGAGTATATTAGAAAAAACAATTAGTGACCTGGAAGACGATGGTGAAATGAAAAACAGGCATATTGAAAAGTTGATGGAAGAAAAGGAATTTCACATTCAACAAGCAGTAGAAATCGAATCTGAAATGAGAGTTCCGTTTCCGATGTGGTGGTGGTGGGACGTGCCGATAGCGACTGTCCACAAAGAAGGTACGCGGACGCCATTTTTGGAAACAGAATTCAGTTTGTGTTGTGATGTCCGCCGTTTTATAACGAGCCAGCAATCGTAAAAATATTAGTGTTAATTAAAATTGTTTGTGTAAAATATTTATAATACCTGCTCCCATTCACGCCGGTTGGAGGCCAGGGTGGACCGGATGTCCACGTGGGAGTGGGATCGCAACAATACTATTTTATGAAGAAGACAATAGTTTTATTTCCAAGAACAGTAGACCTCATTTCGGACACAGACTTGCAAACTGCAAGACAGTCTTTGTCCCCCGAAATTTCTGGATTCAAAATTTGATTCAATTGTCTCGTTTTTTGTTCTTGGACAATTTCTCTCATAAATGCATATATTTTATACTTGAAGTGCAATAGGTAAATACCTGGTTTTCCTCCAATGTTTATGTGTGGTGTGAGTTTTCTAACCTTTGGAACTGGAACTTGGACTCGATCTGGTTTATCAGGTTGGTTACAATACACTACAATAATATTCAATTTCTAACTTTTCTATTATGATATTATTCAATTTTTGGGGACAAAAATTTTCATGGCATTCACCTTCATCGCCTTGAGAAGAATCCCGTTGTTGATAAAACAGTTGAAAATCTTTTACTTTCCTCAGTTATCAACTCTCAATTTTCATAACTACAAATTTTCAACTTCAATATAACAAAAACTATCTATTCTATGATTTTCATATTTGTTCCTAAATTTGAGAATATTGAGAATATATTGAGAATATAATGCCATTGTTAATTTTTCAGATTTCGTGGAGATAAGATTGACTCTACTATTACTGTCATTTGTTTTGCCTATCTCTCAGGTCCTACGCTTTGATAGATTGAAAGTGGTTTTTTGGAGAGTTGAGATTGAAAAAGGAGGAAGAAAAGTTTGTTCGTGACCAGGATAGAACATTTTCTTACGTTATTCAACTATGATAATTGTTAGCTTATCGATCAACCAACCACCCCCCACACCGTGGGGTAAGTGATCATTGGGTCCGAGAATCATGTGCCTTGAGTAAGCGCAGTGGGCCAAGAAAGGAAGCCTTCTGCATCTGTGCGGCTAAGATTTCTGTCTCAGTGCGGCAAGCCGGTAAGATTTTGAGATTTGAGAGTAGAGAGGGCATCATTCCACCAAGGACCCCAATAATCAGAAAAACCATCTTGACAGAGTGGTCTGGCTAGAGTCTGCGGAACTGGAAAAGAAAATCTCGATATTTTAATCGTTTTTCCTCCTCTTTTCGGACGATATTCGTCACACCAGGAGCTGGAAACTCCATGACAAATATCGTCTTGCTCTGGTGGTCGAGGACTATATCAGGCTCATTAGCTTGTATGAGCCTGGAGTGGGGAACGAATAGTTCCAATAAATTCGGCACTTCTCGTTCCCCACAACGGATTCAATATCCCCCGGAGCGTAGGGCAACACCGGTGTCTCGTCAATATAGTAGGAGTGCCGTAAGGTCGCGTTATGTCGATGGATATAGGCCGAGACTGCATATGCTGGACATGCTGGTAGCAAGTGCATTAGTGTCTCGGGTGCCTCGCGGCAGGCCCTGCACCTTATGCCAGGAACCTCTATACCCATCACGCGACTGCGGTAGACTGAGGTGTTGAAGACACCATCCTGGCAAACCATGATGAACCCCTCAGTTTCCGATTTCAGCCCGCTCGACCTGAGGAATGAATGAATGAATGAATGAATATTCTAAAGGCATGTTTATATTCCAAGAATATTCTATGAATATTTGGAATATAAACGTTGGTTTTATGATATAGAGAGAATATTCCATGAATATCTGGCGCTGTGTGGGTTGATCTAGCCGTTCTTGAGTTTATTAGTATCAATGTTATTATTACTTTTTTTAATAATTACTCAGCTTTCAAACCATCCCTGGAATTCCACAAATAATTCAAAATTATAATTAGCCAAATCGAACCAGCCGTTCTCGAGTTTTAGCGAGACCTACGAACAGCAATTCATTTTATTACATCTGTTTGAAAAAAATTGTTTTTTCGTCAACCAGCTGTCGCACCCCTACGAACGACAACCCTCAGAAGTCGAAACTTGTGCGAGCTAAGGATTAACGAGGTCTTACCTTTTAACGTGTGATTCCTAACACGGGTTGGACGGTAGCAAGTGAAGATCGATCGTTCAGACTAGGGCTTGAACCACCGACCAACACGGCAATCAATTCGAGTGAGTGAACAAAGCACCCACGCCGAACCGCTTGGCTACCGACTGACATATATTAGATGTTTATTATATACGTGTGTATGTGAGTAGACGTTTGCGCATATCATCAAATTAGATATTAATTTTTTGGGAAAGAAAGTTTTTGGCTTTCTACTACTCCATCTTGATACAAAAAAATATGGGAATCTTCCAAAGAAATGAAGGAAGTGATCAATTTGAAAATGAGTAACTCTATACATGGATGTGTAGATAATGCAAAGAAATAACCTTCAGATAAAAACTGGAAGAAAGCCCTTCTGAAACATCTACTTTCATAAAAACGAAAGAAAAAAATCTTTCGAAACAAATACTTTTATATGAACACTGAATTATACAGAAGAAACTTTTCTCTACTCAGTTTGTATTCCAAACATTCGTTATGGAATAAAATCAGATATAATTCACAGGAGTTCTACTTTAAATGAATGGCAACAAATTGCACTTATATGGAACACTGCCATCTTCACTCCTAAAAATATAACCCCTTCAATTTAGATATTCATATTTGGAGTTATTTCATCTACTTACATCATCTCAATCATATACACTATTCGACACTTTTTTCTTAGTGAATAAACATGATTATTATTGTTATCAAAAATGGAAAACTTTTGTCCATTTACAGTTGTTTGGATGGCTAGTTGATATTCTTTCAACTCCCCGACAGTTCTGATGACCAGATTTGTCGAAGTTTGTGCTGATACTTGCCGCGGAGAGAGTTCTTTATGCTGTTATCTCTTGTGTGTGGCGTTGTTCCACCCCGTGGGAAGTATACGTCACTCCGGCATCCAAAAGGTGTAGGATGCATCCATCTACGAGCTGCACATCCTCTCCGTAGTCCCCGTCGTCTTTCGCAGATGGACCATTGTACATTTGTCTATCCCGAATTTCATACCGATAGAATGCGTGAACTCTTCCACCACTCTCAAGAACTGATGGAGATCCATCTCTCCAGAGGCATGAAGTTTAGGATAATCCATATAAAAATGGCTGACCTTGTGCCTTCGGTTCCCTGGCTTGCCACAGTTATACGCTCGAGTATTTCTGAGCGCAACATATAATGGCAATACTGAGATGCAGAAGAGAAGGCGACTGAGGGAATCACCCTGAAATGCACCCCTTCTGCAATGACCCACCTTGTTTGAACTCTTGCTTGACCAGATGTTATGTTGAATAGAGTTCGCCAAAGTGGTATCAGTTGTTCAATGCATTTCACTATTTTGTCGGGTACCGCAAGACATATAAGCAAATGCAAGATGAGCTCATGCGATATTGTATCAAATGCCTTACGGTAATCGATTCAGGCCATAGAGAGGTTACGCTTATATTGTATCGAGTCCTGCGTTACACATATATCGATTAGCAGGTTCTCTTTACATCCAGCGACTCCTCTCTTCGACCCTCTCTGCTCACATATCCGTTCAAACACTCGGTCAACTGCGATGAGTATTCATATGTATAAGATACTTGTAAATTTTATCGGTCTGTAATTCTTAGGAATCGACAAATCTCCGCTTTTGGGGATTAGAACGGTCCGCCCCTCGACAAACCAATCCGAAATCGGCTGCTCTCCGTCCAGTCATGAGTTGGAAACTCTGGCCAGATGTCGGTGGGTGCTTGTTAGTTTTTTCCACCAATAAGTGTTCAGCCCATCAAGGCCTGGAGCAGCGAAGTTTTTGGAACCCACAAGGGCTCTCCGAACGTCATTCAGTGTTATCGGGTTGCGCAGTTCATTGAGCTCAGGCTGTCGAAGCTCTCTGTTGAAAACTTCGAACTGCACTAGGGTTGGAAGTTGAAAGGCTGCGGGTGTTCACAGATATCCTTCCAGAAGAATTTCACCTGATCAGCGGTCGGCAGATTATCCACAACACGTGGGGGCTATTGGAATAAGTGAGAAGGTTTCTGAATATTACTGGAGTTTTTTCCCAACACCAAATCGTTATTTTCAACACCTCGACACGTGTTTCGATCACCAAGTGATCATCTTCAAAGAGGAAGATCAAAAACATCTCTTTGAAGATGATCACTTGGTGATCGAAACACGTGTCGAGGTGTTAAAAATAACGATGTGGTGTTGGGAAAAAACTCCAGTAATATTCCTTACTACACCAAAGGTTCCAGTGCATCATAAGTGAGAAGGTTTCTCGCGGAACTCAAGGTTTGCCGCGATACTTCTCGCTCGCCTCACTAGTGACTTCTTAGCAGCCACTAACATTCGTATCCTATCAAGGCAGTGCTGTTTGTTGGTCAGCAGCACGCCTTGACTCAAAGTGAGATGGATAAGTCGTAGTTCGGCGGCTATTCGCCGCACTGCGGGCGTGAAAGGCCTGTTGGCCGACCCG
Organism: Leptinotarsa decemlineata; assembly: GCF_025532065.1. NCBI lineage: Eukaryota > Metazoa > Arthropoda > Insecta > Coleoptera > Chrysomelidae > Leptinotarsa > Leptinotarsa decemlineata. Next base: position 1,169,576 of record NW_027412554.1, on the reverse strand, counting down.
TAATCCATCACACATTGTATACGAGACGCGTGTTGTCTTGTCGACGTCATCTTAGCCTGCATCTTGTGTACACGCCGTTTAATCTTCTGAATCGTTAGGCCGGGATTTCGTCCTTCCAATTAGGAAAGCGATTGGACGACGCTATACACAGCTGTGTTAGAACACTATGAACCTCCGCATCCGAACAAGCCAGTTCTACATCAGTTCATATTTGGAATTATTTTATCTACTTACATCACCTCAATCATATATACTATTTTATACTTTTTTCTTAGTGAATAAACATGATTATTATTATTATCAATAATAGAGTACTTTTTCCCATTTACAGTTGTTTGGATGGCTAGTTGATATTTCTTCAGCTCCTCATGTAGGTTTTCTGCGTTTTTAACCAAATTGTTGCCTATTTGAAGTTTAATTATTTTGTATGAACTCTAAGATTGTAGATAATTTTGTTGGTCAATTGAAATCCACGATAAAATGCACACACTATGGACACTCATCAGTAACATTTGATCCTTTCTGGTATTTCTTTCTCCATACCACAAAGAACCGATCAACTGAGTTTGTGGCAATACTAAGATTCGTTCACAAGAGAAGAAACTTTGGTTGGAAATGAAAAATCGACGTGTTCGGAATGCAAAGAAAGGAGAAAATGCACAAAGCCCCAATAAATCCACAAGTTCCCTCATATTTTAGTAATCCATTTAAAAAGATTCTCTCCAACGGAAAGATTTAGAGGTAAATTGAATGATGTCATCGAATTTCTACTAGAAGGATTGGATATGGATAATTTTGCAGCAGAAAATGTGGCTACTTGTTGTTATAATCTATATGCACTTTTAATTCACAGTGGGACTACTTACAGAGGGCATTATACAGCATACTGCAGACACCTGCATACTAGCGCGTGGCACAAATACAACGATTCACATGTGTCACCAATTTCACCAAAATCGGTTGTGAGTGGAGAAGCATACGTCCTCTTTTATAGAAAGGATGGAACAAAATCGCACCTTTAAGATAACTGAAGGAAATTTTCTTTGTGCAACTATTATTTATTTTTTGTTAAGTTCTTACTTGTACCTGTTTCATCAATGTATAATAGTTTGACTATTAATTCAATAATTTCACTAAGAGTAGGTATAAGTGAAATTGAACTGTGAAAATAGTTGTTTTGCTCATAATGAAATATCAAATAATTTCATACAAATGACATTTGATCACAATCATAGGTCGGTTGGAATAATATAAAAGCATTTTCTTTAAATCCATAAAAATAATCAAATCTGGCTGAATAAACATAACTTATTCAATAATTGATTAATTCTTTTATCTTTCCTAAACACCTCCACTTATCTGGCAAGTAAAATGGTTCGAAAATATGAGGAAACGGTGTATCAAATCCCGTGACGCGAGCAATAGGAGCTTCAAGATGTAAGAAACATTCTTCCTGAAAAAAAAATTACAGTTAGAATTCAATAATGGCAATATGTGGTAATGAAATTTTATATCTCAATTTTGATTTTTGTCAAATGGAATCCAGAAACGATCATAATTTTTTCCGTAGAAAATAGTAATTTTCCAGTATATCTGTCTTTCCAAAGAACTGAATAATATGTGGAAAAAAAATTCGAAATTATATTTCGCGAAAATATATAGGCTCCAAATTCCAATAAATTCAAAATCAGGATATCAGTTCTACTACCAGTACAGATTTCTTTTTTAAAATTTCTGATGAAACCAATTCGTCTCACTTCTCATCCGTAATTACTGGAGTAGAACTATGTAAATATTTCAGAATCGGTAGATATACTGGCAACGGGCCTGAATATGAATATACACGGCTCGCCAGGAGAGACGAAATCACACAGTTTTGTGAAAAAAAAAATATAAATTTTCATGTCAATACAGGTTTTCGCTGAGAAACTGATAACTGAAAACCAATTAGTCTCACTTCTCTTGGAAACACTTCCGTATCTTCCGTAGAAGATACGGAATATAGATAAGTAGAACTTTGTGAATTGAGAATACATTTTCCCAACCGGAACTGGAGTAGGTACCTACATATTGCAACACCACAATAGCCGTTATTTTTAAATAAATATTCTAATTCGGCAAACCACTAAAATTTATATATTTTTACGTAATTATTGAATGGATGACTGAAATCATTTGAAGGAGCTGAATTATATCCGATTCAATAAATAAAAATCAACGGGTTCCCTGAGATCACTATCAAGAACAGTTACTCACTGATTTTTACAGTCAACTTGACAATATCGTTTGAATATCTCGTTGTGTCAACTGCCATGACAGCTCTCAGTGCTTTTATTCCTGTTCATATTTTAATATTTCTGAAGTTTCTATTTTGACTGATATCAGCTTAATTTGATTAACAAAGTTCAACATCGTCGGTCACTTAAAGAAAAAATTTGAATTTATTTCAATTGTTTGTGAAGGCGTGAGGTCTGATCGTATAATAATATATAATATCTCCATAAGTCCCGGCCAAATAACAAAGGACAGAAGAATCTCGATAGAACATATCGACGAAGATACTATTATGACGACACATCAAGCTGATCCATGAATTATTTTCAAAAAATTTCCGCTCAATAGAGCCGCAATGTGTTTTGTATACGACAAAACACATTGCTTTTTTTTCGATCAAAATCTAAACGGACCACTATCCGTTGATTTCCTCGAAAATGCATTTTCTGATGTGTAGGAAGAACTACACCTAAATAAGATAAATAATCCCATTTTCAGTTGAATGATCATCAGTTCACAATAGTTGCATATCAAAGGTTTGGCTAGAAAAAACCTAGAAATGAAATGAATAGAAACCAATAGTCTCCTCGAAGTATGGTCACCATGATCCCCAGATCTATCTCAACATAATTTTCACTTAAGGGAAACGTGAAGTTTATATGGATATTCCAGACAATAGCGTAGATCTCCGTGCAAGAAATATACAAGCATGCAAAGAAGCCACACCTATAGAAATGAAAAGAGTTAAAAAATAATAGAAGGAGCATAGAAATATGTGTTCGCTTGTAAAGAAATTTTTTACAATGCACAAAAGTTAAATTCTCTACACTGAAATTTATTGAAATTGATTGTATTTTTGCATTGAAAACGTGATTTTGAAAGTACAACTTGGAAATAGTTTTGGACTACTGGATTTTTTGCCACAAAAAAGTTGACTTTCCGAAAATAATGGGAAGATGAAACCTAACTAATACTATGTTCGAATTCTACTTACAAAATGAACATTTCCCCTTTTATCGACATTGAGAGACGAAATAACTTTCCTGACTCCAAAATATAGAAAATACAGCGGTTTTTCAATAAGAAGTGAGACACGCCGTATATTCAACATCGACATATCTACATATAACAAAATATATATAGGTAGGTAGGTAGGTCTAAGATGAGTGGGTCTATTCGACCCTCCACCGCAACCCACAAGGGTTTATTGTGGCTCACACCTATTTACACCCTGCCAAATAAAACCAGCTTCTTAACGAAGCCGATTAGTTTGTATGGTGAGTGGTCTTTCAGGTCAGATGATGAGAGTACCTATCTGCCGAATTCTAAGTACCTGATTCGATCCCCAGCGGGGCAGGCCCAAAGTATATGCTCTGCTGTTTCATCATTTTCCAGACAGAGGCGACACACACTGTCTTCCGACAGTCCAAGTCTCTGCATATTATGATGATTCAACAACTGTTTGGTATCAAGCTACGAAGGGTGAATAAAAGCCTTGGAGTGAGCCAATTCTGGAAGATTCTGCCAGAAGTCCCTAAATCTTCTTGACATCCACGTGTTCATTGTTTGTTTGCCAAAGCACAAAGGGATGCTTATGACAGGTTCTGGTCAGATGAAGCCACTTGCAGCACCCTCCTTTGCAAGAGAGTCAGCAGCTTCATTGCCTTAAAAGCCCATATGGCCAAGAATCCACACTAGAGACAATCTGTTAGGTCTTCCTATCGAGGAAAGGCGATTTTGGCAGTTTGCTCGGTAGGAGCCAAGAGCTTCCAACTCCGCTTGACTGTTCGAGGATATTTTTATTGACTTGTGAGTGGGGTTGGATTCATCCAATCTCACCACACACAATTCAATAGCATAAATTTCTGCTTGAAATACAGTAGCATAAGTTTCTAGGCAGGTAGATAACTCTGTCCTGGGTTTGCGACTAGAAACACCTGCACCAGAAACGGAAGGTGTTCTTGATCCATCTGTGAACCAGTCCTCTCTACTCGGGAATAGTACTTTATGAGGCAGTTCGCAGTTGACAGTTGGAGGCATAAAATCAGAGGTCATTTCCAGAATGCTGGAACTTCCAATGCCAACTAACAGTCTGTTGCACTCTGCATTGAATTTATTCATGCAATTGGCAATGTGCACAAGTCTGTATGCTCTCTCCAGAAAAATATGGAGAGGAGGTAGATCTAGAAGTATCTTCATTGCCGCTGACAGGGTGGCACCACTGATAGCCAGACAAGCCTGTCTCTTTAAGTCAGAGAGCTTCGCTTGGGCCGTTTTCTGTGAAGCCTTCGACCACCAAGCAATTGCACCATAAGTGATCATTGGTCTGACAATCATCACATAAATCCAATGGATTTGTTTGGGACCTATACCCAAAGTTTTACCACAAATCCTTTGACTGTCCATAGAGACAGTCTGGCTTTGTGTAAAACTTTTTCCAAGTGAGCGTTCCAGGACGTCAAGACAATGCCAAGGTATTTCACCTCCGTTCCAAATTGAATGACCACACCATTGAGGGAAAGTTGCGTTAGATCGTCCAATTTTCTCCTCTTGGTGAAGGGGATTAACACAGTTCCGCTGGGGTTGACAGACATCTGTTCCCTCAGGCACCAACTGTGAATGACGTCCAACGCGCTTTGGAGAATATTACAAGCTACCCTTCCCGACGTGGACCTTGCCAGGATGACAAGGTCATCTGCATAAGCTTGCAGATCAACTTTCCTTCTGTCGAGGGTATCACCAGGAGCATCCACCAGGAGTACCCCACCTTGGGGGCAGCCCCTGGTGACCCTGAACCTGATAGCCTCTCGTTGAAGAGTCGTAGTTGCAGTTCTGTTTACTAGCATGGCATAGATCCAGCCAGTTATGGTCGATTCTATACATTGCATTGTCAAATGCTCCTTCAATATCAAGAAATACAGCAACCGCAATCTCCTTGTTGACAAGGGATTGGGAGATTTTCTCAACGAGGTTATTTAATGCTGAATCTATCGATTTTCCGGTTTGATAAGCATACTGGTGATTATTCGGTTGGGATGCATATAATGCTACCCGGAAATTCAATTTCTATTGATGAGTGAACTGTTGTCCTTATTGCGAATCCGTTGGAATATTCAGCATACGAGCATGACATTTCCAAATATGTACTATTTTTCGCAAAACTGGTTGAATCCATCGCCCTTGGCGAGCAGTGTATGTCGCTCAGATCGACACTAGGCAAAATTTAGACTCGTTGCCGGTATATCCACTAATCCTATAATCAGTGAAGATACGGGGTTATTCACACGAGTAGTGGGACACACTGTATATTCAATATTGACATATCAACATATAACAAAATCTATATTAGAGCACAGTATGTTCCTTTTCGTTCGAAGTTTGTAAATACAGGTACAAATTATATAGTTCGGCAACCGCGCATTTTTTAAAAGGAAAACGAACCGTATTGGTACGAAAGAGTAGTATGTTTCTTGAGCTCATTATATATTACTATTATTGTTTCATTGCTTCGTGATACATTTGAATTCAGTTATTTCTTTGTTTGGGAACAATTTTTGGAAGATCTTTCGATTAGAGTTCATATTTCCTTAATTTTCCTACTTTACCGTCCTATTTTCCCTAACTGCCAACGTATTGGATGGAAGAAAGGAACTTGCGACATTTTTTTGGGGTGAGTTGTGAATTTTTTAATCGAATTATTTGCAACACAGCATTTCCAATGATGGATGAACCTGATAACTGGAATTTTCAATTCTACTACCAATACTGATGACAAAGTGATTTTTCAGAAACGAAAATGTTCGAGCAAAAATCTGTAATGGTAGTAAAATTGATGTCCTAATTCCGTTGGAATGTTAGGCCCATATTGTCTCCCAATACCCTGGCGAGCAGTTTATGTCACTCATTTCAACCCTACACAAGATTCAGACTTATCGTCGCTACATCTACTGATCTTGAAATTCACATATTTCTACTCTAAAAATAACAGAAGACAGACACACTGTACATTCAAAATTGACATATCAATATACAAAAAAAAAATATTAGAGCACCTCAAATCATATCATAGAGTGAATTATTGATTGAAATGCTTTTGAAATACTCTTAACCAACACCATTTCATGAGACTTTGAAACCTATTTTTCACTATATGTGCGATTTTCTCATGCTTTTTTTCCTGAAAAAATATTTTTTGTGTAATTGTTTTTTTATTAAACATGACAAGTTGATCATAAGAAGCCATTATTTATTGTGGACTTTCGTATGAGTATCTTCAACTCTGAACCTTCTGTATTCCATCTTTCTGATTTTGAGATTGAATGATTCTTATAATTTTTGGAAGAGAAGCTTTTATCGGCTTCCTACTTCTCCATCATTAAACATATGAAGATATGGAAAACTTGCGAAGAAAGTTCCAAAGAAAGTTTTCCACATTTCTCGATTGATAATGAAGAAGTAGAAAGTCCGAAACTTCGTTATAAAAAACTAATAGTTAGTTCTTCTATATTCTATACCATCTATCGAAACATGGGAAAAGGTGTGGTTGGATCCTTCGATTTCTTTGGAAAGTCGAATCATTCAGCATCTACAGGAGTTCATACCAAAAAACTGATGAATATTCCCATTAAATTAAGATGGGATCTTAGTCTAAAGAGTTCTGTGAATATTTTTCTTTCGAATTGCGGTTTAATCATCATTATAATAAAAACACAATTATTTCGAATTACCTGTATGGTTGCAGCAATTTCAGCTCCAAAACCACTAGTTAAAGGTGCCTCGTGTGCGATGAGTACTCTTTTCGTTTTTTTCACCGACTGAAAAAGACCAATCGAAATTAGTAACTTGTTTCGCTGGGTAGGCTTAGACTTTATTGGATTGGACAATTGTTTTTCCCTTGCGTATCTGCTAACTCAAAGGCCCAGAATCCGCTCATCAATTTGAAGTACTCGGTTTCAAAATGAAATTTATTGTGGGTGTATTTCTCGTCACAAATGATGAAAATATAACTTTCCAATATTTCTTAATGAGAATTTCGAATTTCCTCATAAAATACAATTATTGAAATCACTCATAATTATAATTAATATATCGAGTTCGTACACAAGATATTGCATAGGGCTAGATAACCCTTATCAGTTATTGTATTGTGGAAAGTTGTCAATTATGACTTCCCAACATGGCATTTTTCAATAGAAACCTCAGAGGCTTGGTTATGCAATCACGTTTCAGATATCATTTGCATGATATATGTTGTTACTTACTAAAATTTGAAATATCTGATGCATTATTGTATTTTTTTTCAATGTATATATTTACCTTACATATGGTATCCACATCCCATGGCAGTATAGATACAAGATCAATGACTTCACAAGAAATCTGAAACTGTTTTTTCGCTAACTCCGCAACTTCTTTAAGAACATGCACTTGTGTGCCCCAGCCTATAAGAGTGACATCACTTCCTGGAAATGATAAAGAACGAATAAGTTGATAATTCGAAAAAATCATAATCAACTTATACAGTTGTACTGAAACACAAATGAAAAAAAATAGATCATAGACAGGAATCATGTAATGATAATAATAATGTGTCTTCATTCTGGCCAACCTAGCATACATATATATTTTTTTACATTTGGAAAATCAATTCCAATCCCAAGGCCTGACATCAAGGACAAAGTTCAAATTATTAATTCAATATTACTGATTTGTTCTACCACTTAACCTCACAAAACATTATGGAAAATGCGTAGAATACAGAAGATTTGAAAAAACAATAACAGGGACTTTCAACAACTCAAACATCCGAAAACATATAATTTTTTTTTCGATCCCAATAAACTAATCACAATGATTTTTTTAATTTTTTTTTGTAAACCGTTGTACACGTAACCAATTTAGTAACTGAATAAACGTTTGAGAAATTCATCATAGTGAATTGGTGGAGTGAATAGACCTTTTGATCGTATATCGCTTGTATGAGCAGTGGTTCCCAACTTTTTTTTCATATAAGTAAATCGGAATCTTTGTCATGATTATTCTGTGAAATAAGCACGATGCATGCGCATTAACAGTCAACCAACCGATTACAACCAATTTGTTGGAAATACTTTCTTGTCTTCGAACTTCATGAATGAGACGTAAACAGAAATTCTGAATCTTCTGGATCTCATATGTTTTCATTAGAAAGGACCGTACACTGAGTCAGTAAAGTTCAGCATCTTCAGGTTTGAAAGAGACATAGATCTGGGTATCGTCTGCATATAGATGGGAAGAACAATATGTAAGGAAGTTAACGAGCTAGCTGGTGTAGATAGAAAAAAGGAGTGGATCTAGAATTGAACCTCATGGCACTCCCGACTTCAATTCAAGAAGATCCGACTGATGTCACACTCCAGTTTCTAGAAATATTGTACCTCTTTTCAATACTTTTCATAATAGACCTATTTAATTACACTGAGATAGGAGTCAATTCAAGTATATCAATAGAACAAGAAATACTGTTCATATGAGAATTTCAAAAAGGTTTTGCTTTCCTAATATTGGAATCAATGAAGGTTGAAAAATAATATATTCAATATTGAATTTCAACTGTCACTTTTCGAAGTTCTGAAATTTTCTACTCTTTCCAATGGTTCCTATCTATAGGGAAAGTAACAAAATGCAGAGTCTCACCCTAGGGTTCAATGCACATAATTTCACAACTTCTGATATGAATGCTTTTTTCAAAAAACCATAGAAAAACTTATGGCTTTTCTTACATTCCTCTAACTAAACTTCTCAAAATCTTGAGATCCTGGACCCCGGCAGCCGCCACCTCAGACCTGTTACAGTGCAACCACACACGTTTAGGACAATTTTCCTGTCGCGTACTATAAAACTCTTGAATATTCAATGTACTTAACGTTCATAAACTCTGTCGATTTTGTCCAAGTTTTCAATTTGTTGATACATTTGTTGTGTTCAGTTCATTTCTGCTTTTATGCTTCCAGCTGTTTTCATGCATGTATGCTTTCACCTAGTAGTACACTAAACAAAATATACTATTGTACAAATATTTTGATGACTCTACGATTAGTTGAAATTAACGAATTCAGAATATTATTTTATTTAATCCGCTTTTGAATTAATATCCACAGTGTCACCATTAAAGTGCGCACCATACGGGAAACTTTTTTTTCGAAATGTTTCAATGAAGTTTAACTTTGGCACTTGTTTGTTCTTTAAATTTAACTTAAAATAATGCGGCCAACTGCGACCCACTGACGTTCAGTGTTTGTCAAATATACCTTTTTTTTGAAAAAAATTCAAAAAGTGCATTTCTAGATCGAATTTAACAAAAAGTTACTTGAAAAAGTTGTGTCTACGGCAATTTTATATCCATATGCCAAATTTCATGTAACTAGGATAAAGTTAACGTTTTGCTTATTTTTGACAGATATCCCCTTTATTTTAAAAAGCAAGTTCGGTTAATTGTCATTTATTCATGTATACATTACAAACTCATCATGGAGTTTAACTTTTCTGATACATTTTTACTCATACGGACATTTTTAGAGAGAAATTAAAAATTTGCTATAAAAATTTTGACATGACTGGTGCAAAGTTTCAATCACTTGACTATTTTCTTAAATGAACCTTTGATTTCGAAAAAGCAGAGTCAACTAAAAAATGCGAATAATTTCGATAGAACTATTATTATTATTATAAATTTTAAGCAACAATAATATTATACAAAAATACAAATGGGTACAAAAAATTACTTATTGATTTTAATGGGGTTGTCAAACACTTATAGCCTACATTTCAGTATGTCGTCCTCCACGTTCAATACAAATTATGGTCCTTCTACTGACATCTGTAACTGCATTTTTAATAAATCGGGGATTTATATTTGCACAGCACTCGCGAATGGTATTTTCCAGATGTTGTATGTCAGTAAATGTTCTACTTTGGTACACTTTTTGTTTCAGGTAACCCCACAAAAAAAATTCTAAAGGTGTCGAGTCGGGTGATCTAGGTGGCCGATAATGTTCCCAATTTCGTCCAATAACTTTACCTCTGAACATTTGTAGGAGGGACTGTTTTTCTGCAACCGTTTGATGTATTGGTGCGCCATCAAGCTGATACCATAGGTCGTATTTAATATTTAAAGGCATATCATCTAAAACTTCACTAACCTCATTCTTTAAAAGGTTGAGATAACCGACGGATAATAAATTTTCCCTAAAGAAAAATGGCCAATTATTTGGTCGTTAAGTATCCCACACCATACAATAGTTTTGAAGGAATACTGATCACCACATGCAACTGTGAAATTGGAATTTTCTTGGGCCCACCATCGGCAATTTTGAGTACTTAACGTTGCCTCATCTGTCCATGAAATTTTATACGGAAACTTTACATTTTCTTCTCTCTCTCTCCTTGAAACCAGAATGAAAACCCCAAACGGACATCAAAATCTTGTTCTTTTAATGTGTTAATAAATTTTGGCTTGGAAGGCCAAAATTTATTCTTTAATAAAATTTTTCTAACACTTTCTCTCTTGTAATCGGTATTTTTTATATTATCGATTAAATAACTTTTAAACAAATGTTAAGTTGGGCCTCCTCATCATATTTACTTGGAGTGTGCTTTTTCTTGAACTGATTTGCTACGGATCCTGTTTCTCTGAATTTCGACATTATCCTTGACATTTTTTCCTGGATGCCATTCATTAAAAATGTTAGCTACTTGCCGGTATGGTGTTTCACCACATATTAAAACTATTTCTGTTCTTTCCTGAAGAGACAACATTATTGCAACAATAACTGTTAAAAATTTGACAAGTAAATCAAGAACTTGACACTACCATAGCATGCATTTTGTTTGTCAAGATCTACTTAAAAATGTTATTCAACGTGATTAAGCATTCTTACCGCCCTAGTTAGTGTTTATAAATAATCTGTAAATACTGAATATTGCAATTTTAATGTAATTTCAACTCTAGTAATTTCATTATTACTTATTGCAGTTTTTGAGTTGTGTCTGCTTTTTCAAACTTGAAGGTACTGACGTTTGTTTGAGAAAATAGCCAAGTGATTGAAACTTTGCACCAGACATGTTAAAATTTTATATCTCATTTTTAATTTCCCTCTAAAATTTTCCGTATGAGTAAAAATTTATCAGAAAAGTTGAACTCCATGATGAGTTGGTTATGTATACATGAATAAATGACAATTACCCGAACTTTTTTTTTTAAATAAAGGGGATATCTATCAAAAATAAGCAAAACGTTAACTTCATTCCAGTTGCATAAAATTTGGCATATGGATATAAAATTGCCGTAGACACAACTTTTTCAAGTAACTTTGTATTAAATTCGATCTAGAAATGCATTTTTTCAATTTTTTTCAAAAAAAAAGGTGAATTTGACAAACACTGAACGTCAGTGGGTCGCAGTTGACCGCATCATTTGAAGTTAAATTTAAAGCACGAACAAATACCGAAGTTAAACTTCATTGAAACTTTTCGAAAAAAAAGTTTCCCATATGGTGAGCACTTTAATGGTGACACTGTATAAATATCTCGAAAGTTGAAATTTATCCTGAAGGATGAAAAATTTCACTCACAATACCACTGTGTCTCCTTAGGCGAATCCAGGCACTGAAAGACTCTCTTAAAAATGTTTTCTTCACACATAGAATAGATATCGGTTCAAACTTATATCCCATTCAAATACAGGAAGTCTACCGATTCTAAGTTTGACATTACTGAAAGTAGATATAAATATCTCTGTACCTCACTTCGCACTCTACTTCAATCACTATGAAAAACAACTCTGTGATTAAACGAATTGATAAAAGTACGTGTTGACGTCTATTCGTATACCTAACTGTAAAATGAATACAGATAATCAAAAAAACAATATGGACTCTGAATAAGTGTCGGAATTTTGATTGTGATTTGCTACTATTGTACTATTGCAAACTGCTCAGAAGAATTCCAAAGGCCCAAGGCGCCTAATACTTGCATATTTGTAAACCAATAACTACCTAAACATCTAATTAGGTTAGTGATCATGAGCTGTTGTTGGCTCTTTTCTTTGGAGAAGATAGAAGTGACTATCCACCACCAGATCTGTTGATCGTTTCGCTGCTATACAGAAGAATGAGAGACTGAAAGCACGAGTAGCAAACCACCTGCAAGTCAACTATCTCGAAACCTACAACTACAGTATCTCCTACATGTGAACCTAATCTTTCGCATTCACATTAACTACAAAGTGGTAACTGACAACCCAAGAAAGAAAGCTCCATCCCAACAAAGGTTGAAAATTCATCACTCGAAATAGTTTCATGGCCAACTTGTCTAATGAAAATCTGCAGAAAGGCTCCTGTTACTTCAAATTAATTTTGTTCACTTAGTATGTTCAAATAATTGATCATGGTTTGTTTATAAAAAAGACGATTTTGACATTGAAAATAATTTGAAAAGTTATAAAAATGAAGATATTGACTTGAAACGTTTGATTCCTAGTTCATTTCGACTTGAAATCAAATGAATTCACAGTAGGACTGACTAGTCCGAATATCTCCATACAAAGCAAGTTCACATGATGGTCACCCAAATAGTGTGATTGACCATTTATATATCAACAAGTCAGTAATGAAAGCTTCATCTTAAACACACTCAACATTCAAACATTAACTACCAAAAAATCAATTTGCACTATAACTAATACTCCATGTGGTACGTGTTCAAAATAACATCTACTTACAATTCATCAAGTATAGACTATTTTCTACTCGACATCATTTCTGTTTACAGATATCCAAATTCTCTAGGAAGTGAGAAGCACCGAATAGCCAATAGTATTCTTGAATAATGGAACTATTCTCATATAGTGAGTGTCACTGATTCGATACAATAATTTACTCGCTCATCCACGAATCTCAAGTTTTTCGGTCTCAACTCAAACACGGTTTCGAAAATCGTTTGAGAACCGCAAAACACTTACGGATAACATTCAGGTTGAACAAAAATGTACAAAAATCAACTGACACCAACTGACCACTCCTAACTTCTGAAAGTACCTAATTAACAATCTCTCAAATCTCTTGTTGACGATACTGCATCGCATATGTTATTAGTGCCTGCGATGTCATCGATAGATTTCAATGGATGGAATGAGTTGGGTGATATACCCTGAAAGCCAATCGAGGCGTTCATTATTTTCCTTTCCAACTACTTTAACTTGCCGCAGTAGTTTTTGGTTCTTCATCAACTTCAAATGTCCTATATATTCATTTCGAAAATATCTCAAATTCTCCCGTAATTTTTGTTGGTGTCGCATTTTCTTATTGTAAGTTGTTTCTATAGCAACGCTCAGGTACTTCGTGTTGCCAGGAGTCAGAAGAGTTAGGTCATGTGGTGAGTAAGGGGGGGGAGGCTTGGATTGACTGCTGTCTCACAATCACAAAATAATAATAATAATAATAATAATATTCTTCATTCAGTAGAACACAGGATTATAAAATACGCTACAACATTTCCTATGCAAACTGAAAAGGCGGAGTTCATCTTGAGCAGCTGGAGTGCACAAAGATGGTCTTCCACTCAACCTTTGGATAAACAGAACAAAAGATCGCAGATGACTAATTCAAATTGAATGAAACTATAGATATATGTGCTGATTCAAATAACCGCTTTCTAGATATTAGAGGATTTCATAAATTCAAACAAATTTTTTCTAAAGGAAGAGAGTTTCATATTCTTAAAATCATTTGGAATAGCATTGTAAGTGATCGATACATTATAGGAAAAACTTCTCTCAAACTATGATGATTTATGGATTGGTGGTGTTATAGTACCTTTCGATCTTATATTAAGATTGTGAACGTCAGTGCGGAACACATTCTTTCGATGAAGGTAGGAGGGAGTTTGGGTACTGATTATTTTATGATATAAGGTGGAGCAGTGAAGTTTTCGGCGAGATTCCATATTTTCAAATAGTCATTGTTCATAGTTCGAGAAATAACGACCAAGTATTCTCCGGAGTAGTTGTTTCAATATTCCTACAAGCCATTCCAAAAACCTCCCCACCAAGCTGCTGTAGACTTAATTCAACTAATTTACTAATTTGATTCAATTAATTAATCCAATAAATTCGCTGCATCGTTGTATGGTCTGAAATAAGTTTTCAATCTATACGGCATTGAATGCGTTTTCAGCGCTCCCAAAGTTGGGCCCGTTATCACCGTATATTCTACTAAGTCGACCACATCGCGCCATGAACTGCTTCGAAACTTAAATCATTCAGTGGGTGGAAAAAGTGGTAGCCAGTTCCTGTAGCACAGTATACCGCACACGTGAATAGACAAATCTACTGCTTCTCGCCCGATTTCATATCAAACAGTGTAACAAAGTCTACACCCGTGATTTCAAATGCTTTTGCATTCCGCACTCTATCTAATGGAAGCGAAGGAGTTGGATTTTGAAATTTTTTCGCGTTATACGGGCGATAAATATTTTTTATGACAGATCGAATTCTGCTTTCGACATGACTGATACCTCTATCGTTTTTGAATGGACATAGATAGTTGAGATTGTAATAATGTATGTCATGAAACTTCCATTCTGAATATAACGAATAATGAATATTTCAGCTTTATCTAATGCTGCAACGCTCAAATAATCTTTTTTGTTAAGTTTTGTGAACAAAACGATAAATCCATGCCACTAATCGGATTGTTTTGTGGTATTTTGAAATAAATCCGAAGTGCCATTCATCCGAACTGTGATTGAGCATTGTTGTAATCAACGATTTATTTTTTTCTCCGATAATATCTTTCTCTTCCTACATGATTTGTTCATGTGGCCAAGAAGTTGATGATCCATACAGCTACGCGGCCCCTCTTACCATTTTGACCCATACAAATGACGAGGAGAATAGTCTCGTGAAAAAAGATCCGCTGGATTCAATGCATCTGGGATATGGCGCCAAGATTCAGTATCAATCAATCCACGAATTTCTTGCACTCAATTTACTACTAATGTTCCCATCTGGGAATTTCATATTTTCCGAATGGGATATTTTCACTATCCAGCTCGTAAAGGAGTTTCAAGATTCATCATCTACCGGTTCATTCCAGTAGAGTTGGTTTTTCGAAGCGACTATAGTAACATCTCAGAAAACAAAGTTGCTGAAAAAGTGAATAGTATCGAGAAATTTCTAGGTCATAGAAGGAATTACATATTCAGTAACAACTTGCTCATTCGAATTTATTACAGTATATTCATTGATTTTTCGGGAATCTGATGATGGATTCCAAATCAATCCAAGTAATGAAATCTTAGGGTGATCACCCTCTGTTCGTGTAGACTCCCACCCTCGCAACTCGAACTTTCTCTAAAATTGTACTCGCTTCTCGAATGGATGATCGTAAAGATTTATCATTGGAAAGGCTGGTCGCACAGTTGCTAACCGTTCAAAACTGTTTCCCCCTTTGTACAAAGTGGTGAAATTAGAATATTTTTCGAGAGTGGTACTGAGATAATATTCAAGGGATGCTCCGAGCGAAAATGGACAACACGTTACACCGAATATCACTCTACAATTACGATAAATTATATCTCGTCCATTTCAGTCAATCCATAGGAGACTTAAAACACTATGTTAGAAGTGGCAGAAATTTTTTTAAAAAATTTCGTCAAAATTGAAGGTATACGGTCGATAAAAGTTGGCTCCTTTGGGACTCATTGATTGAGCAAGGGATGGCCTTGCTCAATGTCTAACATGTCTAACATGTCGTGCGCCCATAAATTCGTTAAAGAGAGGCCTTTGACTAGAAGATAAGTCCAAGAATTTGCTATTTTGCCAATATCATTTTTGTGATATGAAAGTTTATCCATTAGCGTCCACCCTAGTGAAGTTCCTACAACCAATAATTCGCACTGCAAATTATGTCAAAACGTGATTCATAGATATCACTTAACTTTTTCTCTCATCTTGATTTTAGGGTTTCTGGTAGGAATTGAATTCATTTGATTTAAATTTCAAACACATCAAAACAACATGTGATTTTGCTATTGATTAAACATCTGAAACGACCTAGACACTTTTTTGAAGAATGTACGGTTTTTAGAAATCTGAAACAAACTGTTTTACTCGATCATTTGTCAATTTTGTTCTAGTTTATATTTTTGGGCCTTGAAACAGAAATTACATTTGACAGTATTGTGGTTCATCAAAACAGTCGCTAAAGGTATATTGGACTGCTGATTCAGATCTGAAAAACATAATGTTGGTTTACCTCGTTTGGGACATTTATGAGTCGAGTGTTAACCAAAACCCTGAGTAGCAAGAGAAATTCCACCTTCACTAATTACTCCTAGAGTCTTGAGTGATCACAATTGTGACTCGATTTTATCAAATAGAATAGTGAGATGTAGTTTCTTTACCAACATGGCATTATTCGAAAATAGTTTGAAAAGCTCTCGTGCATACATTTCAATCTGAAGATCCTTCCTGGAGGAACAATATTTCAAACTATCGATACTATTTGGAACTGTCGCTTGAAACAAGCATTGACATTTATCAGCAGCATCTATATCAGATATGTATTTATTTTTTCTGGTAGTCCTGAAAAGGGCTGTTCTTTACTTTGCAGTTATTTCAGTGTCGCAAAGGTTCAGTATGATTACATACTAGACACGTATGAACATACTGTATCGGTGTAAGTAACATGTTGCATGATTTGCACGACGTTGGTATGAATGAATGGTAGTCATGAGTGTTCACATGCCAATACAATGCACCATTATTTCTGAGTGCAACATATAATCTATAACATAGATCAATAGATAGTGGAAGCATATTTTTTCCAATTGTTCTGTTATAGTTTCTATACGCACGGATATATCTGTGACACAGCACAACTTGACTGGATCCGACATGGTGCTGACCGTGTTTAGCTGACGGAAGCTACAGATCACCATATCAACTGCTAAATCATTTGGTTGATTGATGCCCCTCATCTTCTGAGTCACTTTCAATTTCCAAGTCACTTTCTTTATTTCAATACTGGACATTTTGAATATCGGCTTCTTGCTCAATATCCTCTGAACAGCCAACATTCTAAAGACCTCAGCACGTTTTTCAACCATCTCAGTGTGTTCTCAAATGTTCTTGACACAAGCTTTGGATTACTGAATGAAGTTTGAGATTATAACTCTGCTTCAATATGATTTTGAATGTGGTGGGAGTCCTTCATACTTTACTATCACTAGTGAGGTGGGAGTGTTCGAGGTAGGGTAGCATAGTGGGTCAACGTGAAACATCACAAATACCTTAAAATACCTTTCTCCTTCTTTTCCTAGGAGGACGTGATGAATTCATTTGCTGCTGCGATCTCGTCCTACCACTTCTCGATATACTCGAAACAAACTTGCACAGAGTACACATGAAGGACAATTTCAAACCCTCTTTTCACCGTATATGCAATCCAACCCTTTGACTCCAAGGTAAAATTCCATGCACATAGCCCAAGGCCGCATTACTTCAGTCAAGGTCAATGCTGATAATTACGTAATGGTATAAGGGGAGGCCTAGAACAGGCTGTAATCTCCTACCAGTATTTGTTTAATTAATTCTTTAGAATGAAGTCATTTTTGCAAAAGTTATTTTGTCGAAAGTGAGTATAACAGCCATATGCGAATATATGCGATATGCGAGTTTTCGTTGTTTTCGATTTATAAACTGTTCAATGGGTCTGTGGAATATTTCTGGCCGGATCGTGTTAAATATTTTCTTTAAATTTCGAGAGGAAGTTTTTTAGGTATTTTTCTGTTACATGGTTCTCGTGAACAGTTATTTATAGAAAGAAAAGTACTGTTATTATCTGGTTGCCTGTCTACAGTGAAAGTTGAAGAGAGACAGATTTCTCAATTTGCGTTTGCCTATTCAATGGGCAGCTGTTGAGAATCATTCATCTTTGATGGGTGGAGTTTGTGTTTTCCATTGATCCCATAGTGTAGAAATATTGAAAAAAATCAATGTTGAAATACAAATAATATTCAAACAATATTCGTTTTTCAGATTACTACCTTGTAGTAGCTCAAAACTGGAAACCATCTGAACCATATTGTAAAATACTTGAAGCAAATCAAAGATGTATTCAAACAATTTCGAATTTAATGAATTGTCAGTTAATATATTTTTCATCTGTCTAATTCTAACATCCTATGATTTTTATTAAACAACTTATACATAGTGATAAACATTTGTTGAATAACCATCGAGTCAGTCCAGAAGTAAACTTTATCTATTTCATATTCCAGTTCCTTTCGTATACATTTAGCCATTCTACATGCAAGCACTGCTCCTTGTTACTCCAATTTCGGGATGGTTTGTTATTTCATTAAAATCTGTTTTTAAATCTGTTTTTCCGTTAACCAGCTGTCGCACCCCTACGAACGACAACCCTCAGAAGTCGAAACTTGTGCGAGCTAAGGATTAACGAGGTCTTACCTTTTAACGTGTGATTCCTAACACGGGTTGGACGATAGCAAGTGAAGATCGATCGTTCAGACTAGGGCTTGAACCACCGACCAACACGGCAGTCAATTCGAGTGAGTGAACAAAGCACCCACGCCGAACCGCTTGGCTACCGACCATCCTCAAAAAGGCGACTGCTGCATATGCCTTATCACTTGCATTAAAAAATGTATGGAAATCAACTCTGTTGATCAACGTAGAATTGGAAAAGTGGTATCTATTGATAGTGACAGGAGTATAATGTTTCAATTGGGTCAACCATTTCAGTCAGGTGTAGGAAAGTGCTTCTGTTATAGCTTGATCTCAACCAATATGATATATATATATATATATATATATATATATATATATATATATATATATATATATATATTCTGAATCAGAATTCTAGCATTTATCATGAGAGGAGCAAGAAAATCAATCGGATCAAATACTGACATAACCGTGCACAGTACTTCCCTTTTAGTTGGTACTTTCTTTCCATCACAGATTTCATCGAGGATTTTTTTCAGGTTCAATATAAATACAAAATCGTCAGTCGTATCAAAGATGGAACATAGTCAGGACCTTGGCAAAGGATATCGTTTAAGACTCACACCTTGAGATTTTGCCACAGCATCAAAAACCAAGCGAATATTTCCAGGTTTGTTGATATTTGCAACCCCAAAGTGTGGAAGATGCCAGTTGTTTTCATCATTCTGTACTTCAGATGCATGTAACTTCCTGGCGTATCCTTTTTGAAGATACCCAGTAATCTTTACAGTATACTCTTCAGCAAATTTGGCATTCTTGTCCATTTTGCGTTCCATACAATACAGACAATTCAGGGCATTAGTTTTACTAGGCGGTAGAGTAGGGTTGTCACGTTTCCATAAGTGTCCTATTTCGTAATTATTACCGACTTTTTTTCCATGATCTACACCGCCCTTTTGTGTTCGATTGATTTGATAACATTTTCTGGTCACCATTTCATGCAGTTTGTCATCATTCAAATGTCGCAAACAAAGAGCTACATGGGAAAGAAATGTTTCGGTTTCACTGGTAGGACCATGCACTGTCCATCCAAATTTACATTGAGACATAATGGGCTGATGCAATTGTGGTTGTATGATATTTTTCGGTACAATGAGGCCATAATTATCCTGACCGATCAACAGCTCCGGTTTGGCATTTTTTTTGATAACAATAGATCACAGTCTAAATAAGGATATTTTTGTTCAAAATATCAACATCTATTTCTTGAGATGGAAGTCGCAAATTCTGCACGATTCTCACTTGTTTCAGCGTGAAGAATTTTGTGGGTTACTAGAAGCAGCGATATCTACAGAGACCATTCTTGAACGATCTTCCTAGTGAGTTATTTCATTACTCCATTGGAAATAGAGGAGAACAATCGGTCCTGGAAGTGGTAATCTGTGAGCTAAGTCTTCCTCAAGCATGGTACATGTTCATCCTTCATCAAAGAGTGCGTAAGTCGGCATATACCCAGCTGGTCGTCTGAGAAGCACAGGTACGATTCGTAGTAGTACAGTTTTTGTTTCATTTCGCATCGACATATGCCCAAATTTGAGTCAGAGGAAACAAAATTTGAGGTTAAGAACATTCTTTCGTCTTTCATTCACTGATAATTCAGAGAATTTCGTACATTTTGATAATATGTGGTCTAGCTTTTTACAAAAAATGCACTCACTAGTTTTATTCTTCAAAAAACTATCTCTTTTTCAAATCATGACAGTTTCTCTTCTGATTCCTTGATAGACCATTTCTTTGAAAAGGATTACTGAAAGGGGCCATCGAGTTGAGCTCTTCTTCAAACCATTCAGAAAAAGCTCCTAATGATGTTGGTATTCCTTTCAAATCACGTTGATTCTTGAATTTTTTTCATGCATAGTAGGAAGCTTGTCTACCAAATTTGCTAATAGATCTGGATTGTATAGATACAGATGAGAATGGACGTTTTTCATTGTGATTACCATGTTATTTACAACATAAGAAAAATAAATCCATGTCTCCCACTTGTCTTCTTTAAAGTTACTAGATTTCTTTGCCTTTTCTATCAGAGAAAAATTATCCACTCCGGTGTACCAAAATTCATTTTTAGCATCTTGATAATTTTGGAGACGTTTCTCGGGGAAATGAGAAGGGCTTTGACGGTTTCTCTTGCTTTGCCCTTCAATGTCCGGTTCAAACGGATCAAATGATGCCAATTATTTTCCAAAAATTGAAAAATTCAATTTGATGAGACAAAAATAGCATTTTCCCTTATCGCTTTATTACCGACATTAACAAACTGCATCATTATCACTTCCAACCAAAAATGAAATAAACTAAATGGTGATCATATATCAGATACTGAATATCTTTGGACTGAACTTGTATGATCGTTATTCAAATTTCAGAGATCGAATGAACACTTTGATTTGTATTCAAAGTCGTATGTGCTATCATGTGAAAGTTTTGAAAACTTCCCAGAAAAATGTACAAATAAATATAAATTAGACCCGGAACACTACTACACTGCATCCGAATTATCTTGGAATGCTATGTTGGAGCATACGAATATTGAATTGAAATTATCATCCCTCATTGATATGATTAATTTTTTGCAAAATACATACCCGATGGAATTAGCCAGTGAAATAGAACCTAAAGCAAATAATTAAGCAATAATAAAGCAAATCATTCATTCCATGTTGAGATGCAACAAACGTATATGGCCCCAGTATTTCACATAAATCACCAACAGATGAATTTTCATAGTTAACCAGATCTTGATATAATGAATTCGAGTGCTGATAGTCCGTATGGGTATGTGCTTAAAGTTGTCAGTTGAAAGTTTGATATCTTCATGAAAAACGTGGATGATAGAATTGATGTTAAGAAGGCCGCAATCAAAAAAGCTTTCCTCGGTGACTGCATCAATAATGTTGCCAATGTTATAACCTGGGCGATGGTCATCGTCATTTTGATCAGGCTGAAGCCTTGCTCCCTTACCCTTTACGCTGGTTTTTGTCAGAGGGACAAATGGGTCATAACTGATTTTTGGTGGTGGCATGAAAGTCCTCAGACATCCATACCGCCCTTCGCGGTATACCCCTACCTGACTGGGTTGAGATGGATGAAGATATTATTCATCTGTTAACGGAGGACATAGAGGCCTCATTCGACAGAGTGTCGGGGCCTATATCGAGAGGGGTCGTCTACAGCGTAATCTATAGCTTCCCTGACTAACGACAATGTTATAACCTGAAGATGAATCGGTCCGTTTTTGATGTAAATGCCTGCTCCAACAGTTGTGTCACCGACTCTTGTAGTGATCGAAGCGATCCCGACACTTGCCGTTGAGAATATCTGTCTACCACCAACAATAGATGCACTAGTCACCACACGGTTCAGATGAAATGCTCACTGTTTCTTGGAGGGCTCTGATGACTTCAAACATGCCTGTCAGACACGCGAAATAGTTCGGGCAGACATTTTTCATCGACAGCATAGAATGGCCCGGCAATAGGTTGAACTTGTCCGCCAGTCAGAAGCTCTTTCCGAAAGAGATCGACAGAAAGCTGAGCTGGAGTATAAACGGATAGCCCGGTTTGAAGAATCAAGGGTTGAGAGTGAAGGTTGAGTTTATAGAAGAAAATGTTCACTTGATTCAGTGCACATTGAATAATGCGACGATTGGGTAATTTTTCTTCATTTTATCTGAATACTCTTTTCTCTAATAAATTCTTGCCGTTTTCAAATTATTTCTCTTCAAATTATGTCTTTTATTAGTTCAACTTATAATCCATCCATATTTTCTCTTCACAAAGAGTTTGAATTGATAACGTTAGCCCTGAAACCAGTGTGCACTAGCGGACTTTGCCGTGTGATATAATATCACGTTTGAGATTTTCCAAATCACAATGCTCCCAATAAAAATATATAACGAGGTTCTATTCGTAATTTATGAACTGAAAACATTATGGGTAATGAAATACAAGTTCCACTTTCCAAATATCACTAAGTGTTGAATAAATATTCGACAACCTCTATCTACACTGCAGAATTGAGAGCAACTCTTGAAGCGTTGCAATACATAAATTTTCATAACATCCCTCAATGTCTAATAACAATAGACTCATTGGGTGCAGTAACCTCATTGAATCAACTCTATCCTAGCCATCCGGTTCTGATGAAGATCAAAACAGAACTATTAAATATTCACCAAAACAACATTCAAATCCAATTTATTTGGGCTCCCTCACATATCGGAATAGAGAGCAATGAAAAGGCCGATAGTCTAGCCAAGGATGCCACAAAACTTCAAGAGTGCACAATTACTCACCCCAACATTTATTATAATGATCTAAAACCGCACATCAGGAAAGCCGTAATATCCAAGTGGCAGACGAAATGGAACATCTCTAAAACCAAACTTTCAGAAATCAAATAAACAGTACTACCATGAAGCAATCTACCTCAGAAGAGAAACATTCAAACAACTCTATCCAGACTACGAGTTGAACATACACGCCTAACTCACAGTTATCTCCTCAAGAAAGAAGAAGTCCCCACGTGCTAAATCTGTGAAACAACTTTGAATCACTTTTTGGTGGAGTGCCCGCTATACATAGATAAGAGATTAGCCAATGAAATGACAGAAGATCTAAAAGTGTTACTGAACGGTCAGTCAAACAATAAACTAATAAAATTTCTGAAAGACATCAATTTTTTACATGAAATATAGTTACTTCAGATTAACTTATTGTAGTCAATGTGATATAAGAAACATATTATGTAAATTACTATGAAGCCAATAACCCCTGGCGGTTGAGGCTTAAATTAAAAAAAACATGAATCATGCTATCCGTTAGAATCAGCCTGATTTATGCGCCAGAATAAAAAAGTAGGACGTTTCGGATGTTATATTTCACATATAATGGCATCAATAGGTGTTTCAAATGAATAAAAAAATTTGATGATATCTCACACACACAATTTGAAGATAGAAAGTGCTTAATGAAAGATCCATACTTTCTGAACCGTGAACATTGACTGTAATATCATTCTTGTCCTCAAATCATTCCATTCCCTGATTATTGAGCCCAACCGGAAAATCCATACCTATGACATTCAAGACAGTAGAGAAATATGAATATGCTATAGTAACATCTGACACTTCAGCACCTTCCTCCACTTGATGCATTCAGACGTTCATGATGGTTCACATATGAAGATCCCCTCAGTGCACTGAACTTATCGATGTTCACTTCCAGTAATATAACTTTTTCACAAGTCCAACCTCGAATACAAAATCAATAGTACTATTCAATAAAATTAAAACTTGAGGAAAAAGTAAACCTGAATTACGTTTCTGAAATTATGATGTCTAAGCGATAATTCATCATAAAATCCATCAAATATGGAATTCAAACCAGAAGATTTGTCTATTTTATCATTTCGAGAGTTGAAAGACTTGGTGTCCCAAATTTTGGGTTTGTAGAATATAACTCTCAAATACTTTCAAATTCACATTGATGATTTCATGCAGACATGTACACTATATACCTGGTGAGGTAGCATCCAACTTGAAGAGCTAACGGAAAGTTAGTGGATCTTCGTGGTATGTAGACGTGTGTATACTTAGTAAAAACTTGTACATTGTTACACCGTGAGTTTACTTTATATGTAATGTGGCTCTTCATTCTCAAGATCAAATTTCATATTCTGAATCAAACTCCACGTCCAAGATCATATTCCATGACCATAATTCATGGACGTCTTTCAAGGTGAAATCTGAGACGTCCTTCAAGGTCAAACCTCAGACGCACGTCAAGATCAAAACTCGAGGGCATGTAACTGAAACAGGCTAGAATATCAAATGCAAGCCCCTTATTCAAGATCATATGACCTTGCACGTAGCTCAAGGGCGCGTGAAGCCAGTTTCAATCAATGCTAGCAATGACGTCATTGTGGTGGGGAAAACCCGAGTACCAACTATAATCTCCTAATCTAAACTACAGTTTGGTTATCAAGTCACGCTTCCCAAATATCATGTTACTTTTGTGCTTACCCTGTACCAAAATATCAGCTCGACCTATTGGTAGCTGGTAATCAACTACTGGCACTTCATCTACGGCTGCTCTGTATAAAATTTTTGGTTCAAGAACCAAACACGGATCACTATCCCTGATACAGCTCAATAAGAGACCTTTTGCTTTGATGGGACTTCTTGGAACAACTACCTAAAAAGTACCAAAAGTTGCTTGTATTCAAAGAAAGTTGATTCAAGAAAATAAAACTTCAAACCTTCAAACTTTAAACTATCTTCAAGGTTACTCTAGCAATTTCAATTCATTTTTTGAGAGTGTGTCAGTTGTTTCACATATTCAATAGACCACTAGGTGAAACGTTTGTTTATGCCGAGAAGCCGGACGATAAATCCCCCTGTCTATCGTCCAACCCTTGTGAGTAATCATATGTTGAAATATAAGACCTCGTTGATTTTTCACTCGGAGAATTTTCAACTTTTGAGGGTTGTCATTCGAATGAGGCGACAGCTGATTAACGGATGAAAATATTCGAAAGATGTTTTATTGTTTCTGAATTCAAAATCACGCATTATTCCCGAATACCAGAATTCAACACTCTTCTCGACGCGCGTTTCATCAACCAAATTGGTGTCTTCGAGAGACGAAGTACATTTCATACCTTTTTTCAGTAAATGAAATACACTTCATTTCCTGAAGACACCGATTGATTGGTGAAACGCGAGTCGAAAAGAGTATTGATTTTTTGTATTTATAAACCGTACGTGTTTCGGATTCATCCTACACCAGAGGTTTCACGTCTACCTTCAATTTCTTTTCAAATTGATCATTTCTCGAAAACCATATTAATGGAATTTTGATCATTCCTGTTTTTTTTTGGATAAAATCGAAAAAATGAACTCCATTTTTCCGATGTTCATCTATAGAAGATATTTCAGTTAATAAGAGATACCTTGTAATTGAAAAAACCGAATGGAAAATTGAGAAACAGTCTCAGAATGACAATTTGTTGTGGACTTCCTTCTCTATTGTGAAGGTGATGGGAAGTCTTACGCTGTTGATGTGCTTCAGGAAGATGTCTAGTTATGTATTCCCATGGTTCCATATTATGAAGGGGTCGTTGACATTTTCATGAATTATACGTTGATGACACCTTCATAATATGGAACCATGGGAATACAGAACGAAATGTCGTGAAGTAACTTGAGTAAAAATATTTCAATTTTTATTTATCAGTTATTCAATTTTCAACAGTTGCTTGTATTTTGCTTAATTGTAATTTCGTTCCGAAATTCTTTGCTTGATATAATTGCTATTTCCATCTATACATTTCAATATCATTGATTTTTTCATGGATTACAAATAATTCGTTTGAAGGTGACTGACAATGTTTCATGATGAATTTCACTAGTTCGGACTTCTATTGTCTACTATATAAAATGATTTGAAATCCCTGAAACAACTAAAAAGGAATAATTAAAAAAGGAATAGCTGAAAATAACAATTATATTAAGCAAAATAAACCTGAAATGAAATAATAGTGAAATAAACTACAAGTAAAAATATAACAATTGAATAAATAAAAACAGAATAAAAATAAAGGAATGAAAAAAGAAGAAAATAAAAATAAAAAGTATAGAGATTCCAAGTCACGTTAGTTCACGACGTTTCGATTGTTAATATCTACAATCGTCTTCGGGTGATGACTGGACTGATTCCTCCCAGAGATGACTATTTATAGGTCGTTCAAATACTTTCACTTATCCCTGCTTTCCATTTTCCACTTCACTGGTTCTCTGGGAGATGACCGTTTTGGCGGGAGTTGGCCATTATTTGCTTGATGATGGGTTTCCATATGTTGCGTATTTCTACGCTGGCCTGGCTGAATACGTTGTTGGACAACATGTATGCGGTTTCCTTGAATTTTCTCCTGAACCAATGTTCCTCTTTGTGCAAGATCTCAGCTTGGGACCACTCGATGTGGCAATGCGAACATTCAATGGCCTCTTAGTTTCACCAATATAGGATTTTCCGCACTCACAGGGTATTCGGCAAATGCAATTCTTGGAATCGCAGTCCGCGTTTGATGGCCTGGTTTTCGTGAGGCTGCTACGGATAGTGTTACCGGATCTGAAACAGGTTCGGATGTTGTATTTGGAACCAATTCTTCTTATCCTCTCCGATAATCCTCTGATGTAGGGAAGTGCAAGCACTGGTTGTGACGGCTTCTCTTCCTTGCGAGGCTCCTGCTGTCTTATAGCCAAAGTCTTTTCTACCATCGCTTTTGATTATCCATTCCGTTGAAGAGATCATCAAAAAAGATCTTCAACGAAATAATTCCATTGCAATCTCCAGCATAACCCAAATAATATTTCCGCAGTGATTCCCCGAGAATACGTACCTGGTTGAATCTAAGATATTCTGAAAGTCCCCATCCAGTCGTAGATATTATCCCTGGTTTTCTGACAACAGCCAACTATTTACCCCCATTTCATAACGAATTTCATAAAAATTTGAAGCACTTGCATTATTCGGGAGATGGCATGTTTTCGTTTCATCTTCAGGAATGAATTGTTCCTCTATGTAAATGAAACTCTCAGTGATATCGAGTATCACGATTCGAATATTTATCAAGAAAGTTTCATCACAGAGTTTCGTCACAGACAACGTGGTATGTATTTCTGGAGATTGAGTGAGGAGTCATTACTGATTCTGAAGCTCATTTAAATGTTTGCTTCACATCAAAATTCTGATTAGATATTTTGTCATGTTCATTATGTCGATATCATCTTGTAGATGTTCGAGTAACTTTTCAGAAACATATTCAATTTCATGTGTATAACTTCTTTGGGCATTATATTGAGTTTTGTCAAAGTGCGATATTTTGAAAACATTTTAAGTGGAAACACTATCCTCGTACCGATCTCATGATCTTATGTTGCAATTTTATTCATTACATTTGGAAAATGATCCGCAGAGCCGCAAGTGTTCACGGAGAATTGTGCTGAAACTCTGCTGACGATCATATTTCTCGTGAGTGTAGATCTCCAAAATTATGCGACTTCGTTCCTCTATTTTTTTTTAATACCACCAAATGTTTTCCTAGTACTATTGTTTAATCTGAATTAATAGCGGCTCTCCTTGATTTGTCTTGTCTTTAACATGAAGAAGATAATTTGTCACAGATAAAAACCACGATGGTGTGGAATTTCCATTTTGTATGCATAATAATCGAGATCGATATCGATCGATATCGAATAATGCATGGTGTGTGAATTTTTTTCATTCCACCGGCAGCTTTTAGGTATTTACATGACGCCTGCAATGTCACTGTAACAGCTTTCTCTTCTATCCCTCGTCACGAATTGATTTCCAACAGCTTTTTCAATAATATTTTGGTCTTCATTAACCACCCCAGCACCAAATGCACCTTTCTGACTTTTTCTTGTTTTTTTTTCTAATTTTCACTTGTTGGTATCACAACCCATACCAAAATGTTCCCTTTGC
Source organism: Leptinotarsa decemlineata (assembly GCF_025532065.1). Classification (NCBI taxonomy): domain Eukaryota; kingdom Metazoa; phylum Arthropoda; class Insecta; order Coleoptera; family Chrysomelidae; genus Leptinotarsa; species Leptinotarsa decemlineata. The sequence goes on along the minus strand of NW_027412554.1, from coordinate 1,141,226 downwards.
TTTCATATTATTGGTAACAAAAAAAAGCGGCTGATCTGTCATCTTACTTCCGTTCTCGATTAAACCTCATCCCAAGCTAAGTATTCAAGCTCTTTATCTAGATACGCGTTTCTCAAAGTGGGCGATAACGATAACGCCTCTTTGTGGGCGCTGGAGGCCTATAAGGGGGAAGTAAAGGGCACAGAGAAGATTGGGGGGTGGTGAAGTGGTTTAGGGAGCTATGGCTAATTTAAAAATGTTTTTTGCTTTTAACACAAACTTTACCGCTCCTTTATGCTTAACGCGCGTTTCCTCGTGTAACGCCATCTAGGGGACTAGACAGTAACTATTTCCTGTCCGATAGTTGTCACACTGTACAATAGATGGCAGTAGGCTTCATATAAAAGCGCGCGCGCCATCCAGCCAGTAATGTCATTCGACGATATTACGAAAACAAGTAATCTAGTTAGCGACTAGCTAGGTAAAGTGCTATACGTGCGGTGGTGAATACTATGAGTGGTGTCATTAGCAAGTTTTCAATACTCGATTCTTCACTTCGTCATTTTTGAAGACAAAATTATGTCAGAAGCAAAAAAAAAGGAACGGCAGTATAGCGCGGAATATATAAAATATGCATTCATATAAAAAAGACATAAGTGTGACTTAATTTCAAGAACTGGAAAAGCTCAGCCAACTGTATCAAAACTTTTTTTCAGCGGCTTCTATGCAAGACGACAACGGACTCCGAGCTTCCTACAATATTTCCTTGCTGATTGCTCAAACAGGTAAACCTCACACTATTGTAGAGGATTTAATTTCACCGGCAATAAAATAAGTAATACTCGAAACTACTGAGCTTCATAAACCGGCGGCAGATATTATCCAAAAAATTCCTTTGAGCAATAGTTCCCTGCAAAGACGAATTGATGAGATGGCTGAAAATATTGAAGAGTCATTGTGCAATCATTTGAAGATTTCTAAATTCTCAGTTCAGTCAGATGAGTCCACTTTACCAACCAATGAAGCATCGTTGTTGGCATACGTGAGGTTTATTAAAAATGAGAGAATATATCATGAACTGAAACCATATATATAATACACTGGTAAAATTGTGTGACGAGAAAGAAATTCCACTGAAGAATATTATCAGCTGTCGTAAGACGTCGTTAGTCCTTAGCTCACATAAGTTTCTCAACTTCTGAGAGTTGTCGTTCGTATGGGGGTGACAGCTGATTAACGGAAAAACGGATTTTAAACAGTGGCCTAATCCTAAGGTGTGTGTATCCCTGCCGAGAGGATGAATAACACTGAGCCTATCAGCTGTCTCTACGGAACCTTCGAGATACCGGGCGCCCTCTCGTCGTAGCATCGCCTTGTGACGGCAATGCGGGGCTCTGCTGCGATTGACCTTCTTTCCCTAGCTACTCGTGGGACTTTTATGGACAGGGTAAACTTAAAAAATCACTCTGACGCTGAGTCTACAGAGGAGATGGATGTCGAGCTTATGACACCAACTGACCTTCCTGTAAATTCAGATCAGGAACGAGAGCTTCTCAACTCTCCAACTCCTGATCCAATAACTGAACCTAAAAAAAAAGGTTTGGTGGTGCAGCCAGGAAACGACTGAATCGTCTCCTCGAAGTACCTTATGAAACCGCCTTGCACCAAATTTTTGAGCGGCGTACGCAGAATCTGTCCCAGGTGGAGGAACAAACCCCCCATAAGCAGGTTAGCAAACGTTTGCGCTCAAGTGATGATTCACCAAAACCAGAGGCGAAAAAGCCCTGCACAGTTGACTCTAAGGCAACGACAGGTGTAGCTGACGTGGCATGTATCAAGGTAGAAATCTTGCACCTTGACTATCCGACTACCTCATTAACGATGAAACAGCAGAGCATATACTTTGTGCCTGCCCCGCTGGGGACAGAATAAGGATTTTAGAGCTCGGCAGAGCCGTACTATCACCGTCTGACCTGAAAGACCACTCACCATACAAACTGATCGGCTTCGTTAAGAAGCTGGGTTTACTTGAGTACGCGTGACCCAAAATAAACACTTGCGGGTTGCGGTGAAGGGTCGAATAGACCCGCTCACTTTCGACCTAACCTAACCTAACTCTCAGTTGGCTTTACATGCTTGGACTCAACGACAGTCGATGAAGATGCAGCAGTGACCTTCCCCGCTGATGGTCTCTATTTTCAACCCACATCAATATGAGAGACGCGTGGAGGGCATTTGAATAATGTTATTTGTGAAAATGTAGGATTTTCTAGAGCAATTTGCTTAATGAATTCATTAATATCAAAATCTGTGGGGAGAAGTCTCAGTATGATAAATGTGCTTGGGATGTCTTCAAAATCAACAATATGCAATTGCAACATTTTTATAGGTTGTGTACTATTTCCTGGCAACAATTGCGGCGATTCACTATTGTACATTGAGTTCATGAGAGTAGGGAGGGCGAGTGTAAGCCCACAGCACTTAGGCCACATGTGACCCATTGTGTATCCTCCCGAGAAGTTGTCCTCCTAGGTGATCGCCCACCCTGTCCTTTCCAAGAAGGTGGACAGGTCACTGGGTGACAACTCCTTTATATCGGCAGGTGTAGGCCAAGACTCGCCTAACAAACACTCTTTTTTTGACGATAACTCCGGGCACTCGCATAGAACATGCCTGAAATTTTTCATCTTCCTGTTCACACATCCTGCATAGATGTGTGTCCATAAGCCTCATATCATGGGGGTGTTTCCTTAGTTGACAATAGCCAGTCATGAATCCTACTGATGAGCGTACATTTTTTCTGGTCATCGTCAGATATTTCTTCGGCGCCAGCTTCTCAGGGTCGCCCAAGGTGATCCTGGCAAGATTGCATCCCTTGATTCCATCCCATCCCTTTAGGAATGGGTGTAAAATTTGGCTAATTCCATAATTGTCGAAGTCATCAGGCCGTAGGTGGCACTGGGTCCTAAAATTCTTAGTCCAGTCGCTTCCTTGGCTGAAGAGTCGGCAATGCGATTACCTTAACTCCTGTCGTACCCTTTAAGCCACCTCAGGATGATGTTATTATCTACCGAGGCTTTGGCTAAATCTTGGTGGCACTCTAGTACTAGCCCTGAGGTAACATGTTGTCTGTTAGGGCTTGTCTGCTGTCAGTGCAGATTGTTATGTTTTTGCCAGAAATTCCTTTCCTGGTTATTTCTCTTGTGGCGATTGAGATACCAGCTGGTTTTGTTTGGACCACGCTGGTATTTTTTCCCATTCCCCACTTGATCCTTAGGCTTACCGATCTGGAGTACACTCCACATCCTGAGCCTTCTTTGATTTCTGAGCCATCTGTATATATGCGTATTGCATTTGTAGCATTCGACTCTGTGTTCTGTTTCATTTGTATTTTGTAGGGTTTATTGAACCTGGGTTCAATTGCATCACTGGTTGCCTGCAGCAGGGGCTGCGCAGTAAGTGCTCTCCGCCATAGGCCCGGCCTCAATTGAGACATTCCTATTTCGAGGTTTACACCAGCCGTGCGCAATCGTACCATGGCCATTAACGCAACCTCGTTAACGTACAGGTTCAGAGGGGTCAGACCCGTAATTAATTCCATTGCCGCGGTTGGTGCTGTTCTCAAGGCTTCTTTCATGTTCAAACAAGCCAGTCGCTGTGTTTGATATGATTTTTGGATGGCCGTTGCTTGTAGACTTTCAGTACCCATGCAATGGCTCCGTACGTTAACATAGGTCTCATTATTGCACTGTAGATCCAGGTGACCACACGGGGTGAAAGACCCCATGCGCATCCCACTGTCCTTCGACATTGCTCATAAGTCACATATACTCTTTTTGCTCTACTCGGTAGGTGAGAGTTCCATGTTAGCTTTCTGTCGAGGATAGTACTAAGGTATTTCACCTCTTCAGAGAAGTATAGTTTGCTTTCAAAGATTTTGGGAGGTTTTGAGCCCGATAAACATCTTTTTCTGTTGAAAAAGATCATCCCAGTCTTCTTGGGATTGATCGAAAGTAAGTGTCCCTCACACCATGTTTCTATCAATTTGAGCCCATCCTGCGCTCTATCGCACAGTGAGTTCACCAATTTGCCGGTGTGTAAGATAAATTTGTCATCTGCATATGCAATTGTGTAGAATCCATCATTGTTGAGGTGATTATTCAGCGCATCCAGAACTATGTTCCAGAGAAGGGGTGATGAGACCCGTCCCTGTTGACATCCCTTCATGAACAAAGACTGTGGTGTCTTCTACATTGATACTTATTGCTCTACTAGGAAGTATCCATTCTCCTACTACCATAGGTACATTCCTGGAGTGTAGTTGCTGGGTAATTGTTGGAAAGGTTGTTTTGCCCAACGCTCCCTCGATATCTATGAATATACCCAGGGTGGATGCTTTGTTGTTCGAAGATCTCTCGATTCTGCCAACCACATGGTGAAGGGCCGGATCAGTAGACCTTCACGGAGTATATGCATGCTGATTTCAATGGAGTGTACTTCATCTCTTATGTATCGCTCACAGCCTCTTCATAGTTTTTAAGAAAAACGATGCGTAGTACTTCTCTCCACTTACTAGTAATATACCTCAGAGCTGTATAGGCTCTAAATATTCCAACCAGGTGCGGCATAAGAAAATCAAGTCCCTTTTGAAGTAGGGCTGATCTTATACCGTCAGGTCTTGGTGAATTGAAGAGGGAATAGCCCGATATGGCCCATCTTATCTTGTCCTCGTCAATAACTGAACTAGTAGATTGCCAGTCATAGGGTGTTGTTGGTACTTCCGCCCAGTTCATCGTTCCAGGAGAGACAGAACCTAGGAATTGAGTTTCCATAAGAATATCAGCACTCTCTTGGAGGCTGGCAGCTTTGTCGCCATTTTCACTCGTCAGCATGATACTCTTATGGTGGTTGTAATATCTGTCATCCATATAAATGAAACACCTTCAAGGTTCATTCAATAACTATATTTTCCAATTTTAAAATACCAAATCACAGAGCCCTGTCCAAGGACGTCACAGATAACTTTTTATACAGTATTATAGTCCAGGCACATTCCTACTGACATTACACTCCTCCCTTTCTAATTTAGAACTCTTGTGCTTATAACTATGGTACAAACCGCTCAGGTGGTTTTCTGAAACGCTGGGGGCGATGGGATAATTCACTGGGAGATATATGAGTCTCTTGATCACTACTAGTTGAATTGATATTATCATAATTCGATATTGACATCGTTGAATCTCTCTCTTGTGATTTTCCCACCACCGCTCCTGGTGCCTCACTGCTACCTAATTGAAAGCTCGATTTTTCCACCTCTTGAGGCAAAACAATTTGTTCCTTACTGATTTCAACTTCTCCTAAATTCACATAGCTATCATGAACAGGGAGAATCTGGTTTATGTGACGTTTCCATTCCAAATTGGTATTGGGTATTCTTACTTTAACAATATTTTTTCCTAATCTACGAATTACAATTCCCGATGTCCACTCTGGTTTAACCCTTCTATAATCTTTCACTAGCACCTTTTGTCCTATTTCAAGACGATCCCGTATTTTTCCTCGATAATTTCTCTTCTGACGATTTTGTGATTTGATAATATTATCTTTAATAGTACTCATAGGTTTGGGTTTACGTACCGGTATATTTATGGGTTTAATTAAATCTAATCTAGTTCTGAGAGCTCGGCCCAGCATCAAACGGGCAGGGGATTCGCCAGTGCTACAATGCTCTGTATTTCTATACAATACCAAAAAATTATAAAGGTCTAATTCTGTAATCTGAGATTGTTTCGAAATCTCATCAAAAATATTGTAAGAACTTTTCAAAGTCTTGATAATAAATTGTTTAATAGTTTTCACACTATTTTCAGCCGCCCCGTTTGAAGCTGGGTGGTATGGTGGAGACGTCACATGAACAATGCCATTATTAAGTAAAAAATTCTGAAATTCTTTGGAGATAAACGTTGGTCCATTATCTGAAACCAATGTCCTCGGGAGACCAAACTGAGCAAATAATCCCCTTAATTTACTTATAGTAGCTGATGCTGTGATTGAAGTCATTAAAAAAACTTCCAACCACTTCGATAATGCATCCACAATTACGAAATAAGTTTTACCATTAATTGGTCCTAAAAAATCTACATGTAGCCGTTCCCATACTTCGGAAGGAATCGGCCAGGGCGTCAACTCATCCTTTGGAGGGTTTTGTCGTTCTCTCCTACACGAAATACAATTTTTACACATTTCTTCAATTTCTTCATTAAGAGACGGCCACCAAATATATGAACGTGCCAATGCTTTTGTTTTTACAATTCCCATATGGCTTTTATGCATCTCACCTAAAATAGCAGATTGCAATATTTCCGGAACTACTACTCGATAACCCCAAATTAAAACATCATCTTCAATACTTAGTTCATTTTTTCGTTTGAAAAACGGCATCAATTCACTTTTGTAATTTATTGGCCACCCATTTTTTACATATTCTAGGACTAAGCTTAACTTTTCGTCCCTTTTTAATTCCCTTTTTATAATTTCAATATTTATAGGTAATTTACTTTTTTCTACATAATTTAATGTTAAACTCGGCTCCTCTGTTATTTTTTGTTCCTTATCCATCAATGGAAGTCGTGAAAGAAAATCAGCACAATTTAGTTTTGAATTTACATACTGAATATCAAAATCATAGGAATATAAAAATATTGCATAGCGCTGTAACCTGTTTGCTGTCATAACTGGGAAACCTTTTTTTGGTCCAAAAATTGACACTAACGGTTTGTGGTCACATTTTAGAAAAAATTTACGGCCCCACAGATACGAATGGAATTTTTGTACACCATAAACTATAGATAATGCCTCCTTGTCTATTTGACTGTATCTTTTTTCGGTATCTGATAATACTCTAGAACTAAATGCTATCGGTTTTTCTATACCCGACGGATAACTGTGGGATAAGGTTGCACCTAAACCGTACGATGAAGCATCTACCGTTAAAATTAGATCAACATCTGGGTTATAGTGTGCTAAAACTTGAGGAGAAGTAATTGCTTTTTTAATTTCCGAAAATGCCTTTTCACATTGTTCGTTCCATTCAAATGGGTGATCTTTTTTTAATAAGTCATAAAGAGGAAATAAAATGTCGGTCAGATTTGGTATAAATCTGTGATAGTACTGTACGCTGCCCAAACAATGATTTTACTTGTGAAATATTTGTCGGTCGCGGAATTTTCAAAATAGCTTCAATTTTCTTCGCAGATTTATGTAACCCATTTTTGTCTATAACATGCCCTAAATACTCAACCGAATTTTTGAAAAAATGACATTTTTCTTTTTTTAATGTCAAGCCACTTTCTTTTAGTCTATCCAAAACTAATTCTAACCTTGCAATATGTTCTTTTTTATTTTTACCGGTCACTAGAATGTCATCCAAGAAACAACAAACTCCTGGTATGCCACTTAAAACCTGCTCAATTATATACTGGAAGTATCCAGGTCCAGACGAAATTCCAAAAGGTAGACGTGTATAGACGTATACACCTCTATGTGTGGAAATAGCAGTTAGTTTTTTTGATTCCTCATCTAGCAATATTTGTTGATAGGCAAATTTCAAATCAAGTTTAGAAAATTGCTCACCATTACATAATTTTGCAAACACATCCTCTATTCTTGGTAATGGATAACGACAAATTTCGATATGAGGATTCAAACTAATTTTATAGTCTCCACATATTCGAACATTTACTTTATCGTCTTTTAATACTGGAACAATCGGTGTGCCCCATTCAGAATATTGGACTGGTTCTAAAATACCCATTTTAAGCAATTTATCTATTTCTATCTCTACTTTTTCCCTAAGAGCATGAGCTATTGGTCTAGGTTTGAAAAATTTAGGTTTAATACCTTCTTTTAATTTAAGGGATAGTTTTCCTTTATTGAATGTTCCCAATTCGTCCTTGAAAACATCTGCATATTTTGTTTGCCAAGTTTCCACAATTTTTTTTTCTGAAATCTCATCTATATAATTCAACTGCCTGAATCCTAAATTGAATTTGTGAATGAAATCACGCCCCAGTAACAAGTTGTCGCCCCGTCTAATTACAAAAAAATCCAAAATATGGGAACGGTTATTAAAAATGACTTCAAGCTCAATTTTACCTAAAGCACAAATTTTGTCCCCAACATATGTTACAAAACTCAAATTGGTCTCTTTTAGAGGTAACTTTTGGAAATGTTTTCTCCACAAATTTTCTGAAATCACTGATTTTGAAGCCCCTGAATCTAATTCAACTTTGAAACTTACTCTGTTCAACTTAACATCTACTAATATTGGATTTTCATTTGAAGATTTCAAACAAAATAAAGGTTTATCTCTGACTGTTGTCGAAAACTCGTTGGTATCATCAACGCTCGACTCTAACTGTTCATTTTCGAAATAATTAAATGAATGGTTTAGACCCACCTTGCATACTCTCTTTAAATGGCCTTTTCCTCCGCATTTCTCACAAATATATTCTCGGTAAAAACATCTGTAGGATTCGTGATTTTTGCCCCCGCACACCGAACAAAAAAACATACCTTTTTTAGAGGAATACTTTCCTGAAGCGATGTGTGGTCCTGTCGTCGTAGGTTTTTGTCTATGCATCTGCCCTTGACTACCGCCTCTTTGCCCTCTTCCGCGCGGACGTATCAAATCTTCTTCCAAGCGATGTAATTCTTCCACTTTCACTTGTACTGGTAATCCATAATTATTTTGAGCTGACTCTGTCATTAATGCGCTGCTGATGGCTTCTTCAAATGTTAACATTTCGGTTTTGGTAAATAAGGTATCCAAAATTCTTCCAGGTTCGAAACCACATATAAATTTATCCCGAAGTGCATTGTCTAAATAAGTACCAAATTTACAATGTGTAGCTAGCCTTCTAAGACGCACTGAATATTCTTGAATGCTTTCTACTTTAAGCTTTTTCGCAGAATAAAAAGCATACCTTTCTGCATAAACTGCCCGTTGCGGTTGATAATGTTTCTCCAATAACTCAACCAACACATTGAAACCTTTATTTTCTGGTTTATCGGGAACACATAAGTCCTCGAGTAAAGCAAATGCACTCTGATTAAGGCTATTCAACAACATTGCTCGCTGCTTACTTTCCTCTGCCACCTCATTAGCAGTAAAAAACGATTTTAGTCGCCGGACATGGATGCCGAAATCATGAATGTCTGGATTGAACTCCGTTTGTAACCCAAATTGTCCCGTCGCCATGTTACTTGTTTTCAATCAAACAAATCCGTTGTTAGACTAAATTTTCAATATACGTTCATCCTCGTCGCCACTTGTAATATCTGTCATCCATATAAATGAAACACCTTCAAGGTTCATTCAATAACTATATTTTCCAATTTTAAAATACCAAATCACAGAGCCCTGTCCAAGGACGTCACAGATAACTTTTTATACAGTATTATAGTCCAGGCACATTCCTACTGACATTACAGTGGTCATTTGAGAGTGCCTTCTGTAGCCTAGAAGCTAGTGGAAATTCTTCGACTGCCTCATAGTAGGCTCTCCAGCTTCTCTTTGTTTTTGTCTCCAGACTTTTTTGAACTCTCTGAGGACCAAATCAGGTTTTTAGATTTCGGCAGAGCCGTACTCTTACCATCTGACCTGAAAGACCACTCACCATACGAGCTAATCGGCTTCGTTAAGAAGCTGGGTTTACTTGGTCAAGTGTGAGTACCCGTGAGCCAAAATAAACACTTGCGGGTTGCGGGTGGAGGGTCGAGTAAACCCTTTCACTCTTGTCCTAACCTAACTCTCAGTTGGCTTTACATGTTTGGACTCAACAACAGTCGATGAAGATGCAACAGTTTTTTCTAGCTGTGTGTTTTCTGTACTTGAAAAACTGACTGATACAAAATTAATATAGTTGATGTATGACAGCTGGTTAACGAAAAATCAAATTTAACAGATTTATTCATGACAAAAGGCATTTATGGTAATATGAGAAACAAAATCAAGAAAATGTGTCAAGTGATATTCGTTTATGTGAAAACATTACTTTTCAGTGAGAGGTTTATTGAAGACCAAAAATAAAAAAATATAATAATCCAACTATCGCATTATACCATGAGTACCACACTATTCACTTCCAATCTACATACAAACCTAATCTACTCAAAACTTATACATACTGAATCACACTGTGTGAGATATGTATTTCGTATTGATTTTTTTTGGTAGCTCTGAAAAAAATCTGTTTTTCTACTTTGCAACGGTTTTAGTTCCGCAAAGGTTCAGTATGATTACATAACAGACATGTATGAACATACTGTATCTTTATTAGCCACGTGTTACATGCTTTACACTTTTTGTGTTCATGTAACATTGAATATATTATAACATTCTATGTCTATGTGAGACAGCACAGCTCGACTGCATCAGCCATGGTGCTGACCGACCGTGTTTGGCTGGCGGACGTTACAGATCATCATACTTGAAACTTGTATTCCAATACACATACTTTTTCACTTCAATAACCTAGTCATATATTTTTGGTGACAGACATTGTGATTCAGGAAAATGGATATTTCACACGGTGAGATCATATTACCCTGACATGAATGATGGAGTTCGCTAGTCTACACTGTTGTTGTCAGTGTAGACTAGCGACGACCTGATTATGGTCAAAGATGATCTGAAGAAGGTGTTTCGATACAGTTTTGTCAAAATACCAATTGAACTGATATTGTATTTTATTCTCCAGTAATATTCATTTCGTACTACTCAATTATCTTATTGTTGTTACAATAATAAAACAGGTAATAAATTAAGATATTGTCAGTGAAGATGCTGCACCTAATCACTTGATTGCTCTTCGAATAATTTTATAGGCAGATCCAAGTTATTATCTGATATCATTTTCCAATGATTTCAAGGCCCCAACAAGAAATTTCAAATTTTGCACCTGGCTCGTTTGTGGAAAGTTAATTACAATATGACTTCACGGTAAAGTTCTTGAAGATTATTATTCGTTCATCATCTTCTAGAATGAAGCAAGCGTTACAGAGAAGAGTATGAATATTGTGTAGGTCACTTGGAAAAGTACTCATCTTACGCATCTCACCACGAGACTAAACTATTTTTTCATTATCATTTTCTGGCATTTAATTTCGTATAACTGATTTTTTATACCCTTTGTCTTCATCAATAATACACTTCTGATTCGAAATCATAAAAACTCAGATAATTCGCAAGATTCATCCTTAATTTTTCCTGAAATTAGTTAATTTATAGGCATATCAAACTGATTTCCACTTCTGTAATTAGATGTATCAAACCTATTCACAATCTATTTCGTAATCATGACAGATAATTTTTATGATCAAAGAGTTCTGTATCTGTATATAGGAGATATGTTTGATCCATAATTCATTTCAATAAAGTTATGAGAATAGTCACATATGACACTTTTGGATAAATTCGAATGCTAAATTCATGATATGAGAGTTTATCATAACGAGTTTTGACCCTGCTCATGTGAACTGCGATAAATTCAGAAAAAGTAGGGAGCGTTTTGAAATTCGGTTGAGCAATCGGAGTATCAAATTTAAAGAAATAATATAATAATCTTTATTCAAAAATAGACATCCTAATATACAAATGATAATATGATTGTGAATATTAAATAAAATTTTAGACGAAATATATAATATTATTAGATGTTAGATATAGTATTAGATATAACATGCGAAAATAAGAAAATGTACTAGTGGGAAAATGGACAATGAAAAGAAAACAATAGATGCAGATCTTAATCTAATAATTCTGTGATCGTATATATTCTATAAGGGAGTGTTTAAATTGTTGGAGTGAATTGCTTTTTTTAATGTTGATAGGAAGTTTATTATAATTCAATAATCCCTTATGAAATAACGAGTTCATTGTTCTTGAGAGACTAGTTCTTGAAACCCACAGGTCACTGCTACCTCTTGTAGGATAGTTATGAATTTGATGGTTGAAACTGATAAATTCATTGAAGTAAGGTGATATTTGACCAGTAAGTATTTCAAAGATGAAAATCATTGAAAAATAGTATAATCTGTCTTTTATTGTCAACCAGTTCAACGCGTCAATCATTGTTGCAATAGGAGTATATTTGTTACACTTTAACAGTATTCGCATACCTCTGTTTTGTAGTTTTTGTAGCATTGATATGCAGTTTCCGTCAAGCAGAAAAAGTAAACTGGCACAGTAATCAAAATGCGGTTGAATTATTGATCGGTAAACTGTTGAGTTGGATTGAAATGTTAGTTGACGACTTATCCTTGTAAAGAAAAACATTTTTTTAGAAATTTTGTTGTAGATGTATTGAAAGTGTTTTTTCAGATTCAAATTGTTATCAACTATGAAACCCAGATATTTATATTCTTCAACAATATCAATAGATTCGCCATATATATTAATATTGATTGTATTCTTATCAATTGAATTATATTTAAATGGAGTTGTTAATATCATGGCTTTCGCTTGGAAAAGGGAATCGTGCGGGAAATTTTTTGGAAGTAAGTCTCCCTGTACTTCGAGTAGGGTTCGCAAACTCAATAGCTGGAAGGGTGCTCTCAGCGGTCGGTCGTGGTTGACAGTTGGTGACGAGCGGTGTATTATTTGGTTTTGTGAGAAATTTTTCCAGGGCTAGTCGAATCTTTGAAGTTTGAATATTTGAAAGCGGACGGTTGACGCGTCTTTCTATTAGATATTTTAAAATCAATTTGTGGTAGGGGGATTCGTAAAATGTGAAAGATACCTTCTTTTCGTGCAGGAGGCTGGAATGAAGACTTTTTCGAAATCGCCTTCATATTGAAAAATTGATCTGGTGACAGCAGCTGCCAAATGTTATTAAAATAAAACAAACACGGCAATAGCGAAAGGGATTGAATTAGAATTTATTTCTATTGTTGCATAGAGAAGGAATTCGCAGATGAAGAGAAAAACATTTCTAGGAAGTTACTATGTTGAAATAACGATAGTAAATTCATTCGAAGTCAGATAGTCGGGTCGAAAATATAGAGATCAGTCGAATAAATAGTTCGATGAACACGTAGTAAATTTTTCGCTAGTGTAGAAACTTGATGAAGGAATTTTGGTGGTTTTGTTTATCTTATAGTTTTCAAAGTGCTGTCGGAAGCCGGCAAAGCAGAATAATTAATAGGGTTGAGAAAATGATCAACTTATTGAAAATCTTTGTTTTGCATGCAGGTGAACGCAATTGCCAGGAAAAGAGAGAGTATATAAGAAAAATAATATTCGGGAGAATGAAAAGTAGAGAGTACAGAGTGACCCTGCAGTGTCAGGTCAATTTTGAGAATAATCCTGTGATTAAGTAGTGAAAAACATGTCTATTCGATAATGGTGACATTTTAAGCAGCACACTGTAAATGTCGCGTCTTCGAATACTTAAAAAATAATAAAAATGAAAACAAGAGTGGACTGTGAGAATTGTGGCATAAAGCGAACTCACCGAATTCCTAGCACAAATCCCTGCTTCTGAAAGAGCCCTTTCTTGGAGTGTTCTTTCTTCAGCTTCACTGGATTGTACAACAAAACGGGAAGTTAAAATAATGTGTTAGGAATCACACGTTAAAAGGTAAGACCTCGTTAATCCTTAGCTCGCACAAGTTTCGACTTCTGAGGGTTGTCGTTCGTAGGGGTGCAACAGCTGGTTAACGGAAAAACATATTTTAAACAGATTTTAAACAGAATGAGTTACCAAACAGTCGAAGATGACACAGAGTCTAGAGCACACACGGCGAAATAAGTAATTAGCAAAAATAATAGCGATTCACGTAGCGTACTTAGCATGAGATCGTAGGTAGGTCTCTATTCATATGGTTTAGATAGATACGCATACTTCAATTGAGTTTTGAGCATGTGCCCTTAGAAGTCGCTCCATGCCACAATAATAATAGTAATGAAAACAGAAAATTACAAATAAAGACGCAACAGTAAATAATTAGTTTTCATTTTTGCTGAAAGCATTGAGTTCTGAGTCAATTCAGATTGCATTTCAAGAAAAAGGAACCATAAAAAGATAGGAAATTTTAATTTTGGTGTTGTATTTGTTTCACGGGAAAAAGATATAGCTGAAGAGTCGAGGAAGAAAAATGTCCGACGAAGAAAACAACAGAACACGAGAGACGAAATGGATGGACCGAAAGAGAAGAAACCAATTGCTACTGAAGAAGGGTAAGAATTGAAGAAGAAAAAACCGAAGAAAAAGTGGAACCAGAACAATCAGTAGATGATCTGAGCCAGTTCGAGGACACAACCCACCGGGGAATCCTGAGGTCAAAAAACAGTACTTCCAAGCCAAGATGTGGGACAAACATAGTGATGGAAGAAAGAGTGTCAGGTTTGCTGAATGAAAATGGATATTTTAACAAGGGCATCTTCAATGTTGAAACAATGAAGAGCTACCAGCTGAGATGTTCCACCTGGAATATAGCATCTACAGAAGTATATGGTAGAAGGGCATCGTACTAACCATAACGGATACTGAGGTAAGAAAAAGTTTAGGGATAAATTGACTGGTGGCTGCCTACCAGCCATTCCAGTTCGCTTGATTGAAAATTCAGGAGAAATACTTTGGGGTTTACTCGATATTGTTTTGGGAAAAGGATGGTTTTTTTTTCTGGTTGGCAGATTGAATTTTTTATTTGGGCGAAATATAACTTAGATTATATCATAAAAAAAATTTCAAGAAGGGTTAAACAATTTTATGTTTCATTTTTGTATTAGACAAGATTTTGTCAAACCATTATAGCTGAGTGAGGGTTTTGTTCTCATGGGTACGAAGGTTCGCAGTCACGCGTATAGTCCAGAAAGAGATGATTTGAGTTTACTGTTCAATGTGTGTGAAGATTATGAGAATTATGTTTTCTTTCTATCATTGTATCTGGATGAATGTTAGAAAAAAATGTATGTGTAGAATTCTTCAGGACTAAAGTATTACTGTTTTACAAGTAGGGTGCCTTCGCAAAGGAAAGATCATTTTTAGTGGAATAATGAGAAAGGATAATAATGAAAGGTACTACTTGATATTATTTGTAAATGAACATTGAGAACGAATTGAGATCTGATATTGTTTATGAATTTCATAATTTTTTTTATTATGATTTTCATATTGTGGAACATTAGTTTTGTTTTGTGTTTTACCTTTTTGCTATTATATTTTTGTGCTATGATTTTGAAAGTGTGGAACATTTGTTTTGTCTTCTCAGTAGAGATAACTCTGCGAATGATTTATTTAATTTATATTGATCTTTTTTGTCAAGTATGGAAAAAGTCACGGACAGAGACCAAGTTTGTAAAAAAAAAGGGCCACAGCGAGATGTTCACCTTCAAATTTAGCACCATCATTTTGGGAGTAACCTTACTCATGCCCTGTTTCATCACCCGGGTGGAGCCCTTAATAGTGTATGAATATAAGGATATATTGTCGCGGAGTATCCAGAATCACAGAAAACCCATCAAAGTGAACCTAGTACCGGTAAAATAATCTAGAAGGCGGAATGCCAGATGTAAAAATTAAGTTGTCGTAATGATCTAACCTAATGGATACACTTTAACCCAACTGTCAAGAACATATTCGAACACATCAACTTTACAAATGAGTTAGAAACGGTTAAAAGTACCTATAAGAGTCCTTAAGTGTATGTGGAAAAGACGTCTGCAGTACTTTCTGAAATATTTCTTACAGTTTTCACCAGTAACCACAATAGAAATCAATCTTTCTAGTCGTTGAGTTCATTAGGTAAACACACTATGTATCAAAGTATCATATGAATCAACATACACAATCAAAATGGATATTACAGATAATGAAAATAAAAAAAATTCCAAATATGCTCGATCACTTCATCAAGTGTTTAGCAACTGGAAATGTAAGACGATGAAAACTGAAATCTAGGATTCATGACTCAAACTATGAGAACTACGAGAAAAAGTATATTTCATAGAGCTGTTTTCCGTAGATAATGGAAGTTTATGGTCGTTAGATCTTTCAGATATTCTAAAAAATTGAAAAGATTGATACGATAAATATGAACTGCCACAAAGATTCCATTTATAAATAGTTCTTTTTTTATATCTCATTCTACTCAAAAATTCAGTGATGTATGACTACTATAAAAATTTGAAATTCACCCTATTAGATATTGGAAGGATGAACTAGATTTGAGAAACGAATTGAGATCATCCCCTTGTGACGTCAACTTAGTTGGTAAAATGAGTGGGGTTTTGAAAGTTAGAGTTCTAGTATATAGTTGCATTTGTTGAATTTATTCTACGCCAGAATTTCCGACTCTACATTTCAAATGAAGTAGTTCTATCAGAAGTCGAATCGATAATGGTTTTTTGATGAATAACAGGATAAACTCTACCTTTAAACCAGGAGTATGAGCAAAATAGGCTTCTGGGCTCTGGGAATGGTATAAGGCACCATGGCCTACAGCTCCACATGGTGCTCTTACAGTGAGTTTACCACAGTCGAATGTTCCTCCAGATCTATATCTATACTTGGCAGCTTCATTCACCAACTGAAACAAAACAATTATTTTATTGCTTTCATATATTGTTTTCGGTCATTTTAATAAAATTACATTAGTGTTTTTTTTAATAAATCCCGAAAAAGGAGAAATGGCCAAAGCTTATTGAGCTTTGTTCATAATGCAGCGGTTAATTGTGAGTTTGGCAGTCATCTACGGCAATATTAGAAGGACAAATTTATATGTTACACGAAAAAAGGTTCAATGAGGAATATATTATATGAAAAAACTTGATACAACCTGGGCATTGTATTTGTATCCACCGAAGAATACATTTAGATAAGAAACGTCAAGTAAAACCACTATTAGCCAAAACCCAATTATATGTCTACAAACCAGAAGTTTCCAGATGAGACGGAAATTAACACACTGGAACACATATTTGCGAACATTCCCATCACACTTATAATTTCAGTAAGAAGTTTATTCATCTATTAGAAATATGTAGCTGAAATTGTTGTTGTTCATTTCAGTAGTTCTAATCAGTGGCAGAGCTTGAAGGAGGCAGTGGAGGCTACGGCCTCCAAAATGGATTCACAGACCATCAAATTGACAGATCCATCCGTCGTCAACAAATTTCTTCGTCCAGTCCCAAAGATCCAAAAAATAATGATGTTCCCCAAAAAGCTTTTCTTCCCTACATCAAAGGTGTAACTGACAAAATTGGTCAAATTCTCAAAAAACAGGACATAAAAATGATATTCACCGCCAACAGTCAAATTTCCACATTCCTTCGTTCTCCCAAGGACAAAATCATCAATGAATCCCAGGGTATGTATGAAATTCCATTGTACTATATATGCACTTTCATAGAGCTCGAAAAGGCATTTGACAGTGTGCTGAGAGATGTGATATTGTTTAACTTGAAAAGAAGAGAAGTATGGTACATAGAAAACGATCAACTTACCCATGACCAGAAGAATTTGAAAACCGACAAGGTGGTGTAGCCCAACTCTCTTTAGTATTATACTTGACAACATGACAAAGGAAGTGAAAGAGAGAACAAAGTTGGTATTAGTGATTTATTTAAGAGTGTACTTTTACAGATGAATTGATGATATTTGCATGAAATGCACTCTAACAGGACCGTAAAAAAATCTGGAACTACGAAATATCACCATTGGAGACAGAAATCTGAAAATGATTATTGAAAAAACCAAAGGTATGACAATTAGGAATTCAAATGTAGAGGCTAGAGTAGAAATAAAGAAAGTATATGCAGAAAAATCAATAACTTTCAAATATATCGAAATAAAAATTCAACAAGACGGAGTAACGGAGCAAAATGAACGATAGACTAGAAAGTGCGCCTGAAATATTTCAATAGAGAAACAAACAATAATTTTTAAAAACCGGAGCTGGCTGCTCACAAAACAGCAGAAATGAAAATTTCAGGCAATGATACATGTGTATACGGTAACGGGGTTTGAAATTATGATAATATGCCTTCAGGAGACAATTATTTTTGGGAAGGAAAGTTCTGTTAATCTATTTCTCCATCTTCAAACAAAAATAAGATCTTTTGTGTGATTTGATGTTTATATGAATGAAGTTGTTTGAAGAGTGCTTTTTCTTCCAGTTTATGTCTGAAAGTAACTTTTGTGCATGACCTACACACCTTTGTTCATTTCGAAATTAATTGCTTTCTTCCTTCCTTTGGAAGTCTCCCATATGTTTTGTATAAGGATGAAGTGTTTCTTAATTTGTTGACTTCATCACCTAAGTGCTTGCGATGATCTTCAATATTATTCTGCTAGCGAGTTTTCCTTGTCGATACAGAATCAATGGATACAGAAAGATCAATTAAGGAGGTGAATGAGTTTTGAGTTTCCGAAATCTATTAATTGAGGAGTTGTTCACAGTGTATTGCTATTGAACCATACCCACAATGACCATCACAATGGGCATATATTGACGGTAGTAGCTGTATCAAATGAAGAACAGATAATCACAAGCTTAAAACGACATAATGTGCGTCTGAAATTTAGAGAAGCGCCAAATCTGGTATCGAAGTATCCAAGCTTGTATGTGTCAAAATGCACCCATCACGGATTCACTAATATCATGTGGCAATAGAGATATCTGAACTGACTAATCCATCTGTTTTGATAATGTAACTGATAATAATGTGTATCTAGACATATATGCTTCTTTTCCGTAAGTATAAGAAGGGAAAACTCACTTCTGTTATTTAAATAGTCGTTCCAAAATAATTGACCATTTTAAACACTGTAATGTATTTCAAATTAAATTTGGGAATGATTGAAAAATATCTGTGAATGTGAGTTCGAAAAAATCAACTTCAATCTGTAAACATTTCTGATCAATTGCTCATTATCATTGACAAGCAAGATATAGGTAAAGAGATTTTGGTGAAATTATTTCCCACTTAAAATCAATTGAGTGTGTTTCTGTCAATTCCTTTTTCCAAAGGTGAATAGGCCATCTAGCGAGTTGAATAACGGTAGTAACATTTCATGATAACAAACAAAACGAACAATTCGAAGTGGGTTAGAGAAGTGAGAAGTTCTAACAGTTCAATACACAACTCCTTGCCAGACGCAAATATTGAAACAAAATGATACTTGCACTTCAGGTTGCTCCACTAGTTACTAACCTCTTACAGTGGCAAATACTTCAGAAAAATTAAACAATTATAATTAAACCAGTTAAATCTTTCTCTTGAAGATGATCACTTGGTGATCAAAAACACGTGTCGAGGTATTGGAAAAAAAATGTTTGGTGTTAGGAAAAACTCCAGTAATACTCATCACTACATACACGAAAGGTTCCAAACAGTGCATCACAAGTAAAATTATTTGTTGAAAATATATCAGATTCATTTTGTAATTTTTCCATAGTGATTTCATTTTTTTTTCTGTTTCTCTTTCATCTTCGTCTAAAAACTTCCCGTAAGAAGAGAAGAGAAAAATAAAATAATACATACTTGATCAAATGCCGGAAAAATATAATCTGCGAATTGAATCTCAGCAATAGCGGTTGATCCCAATGCTGCAGCTCCTATTGCAAATCCTGCTATACCTTGTTCACAAAGAGGCGTATTGAAAACTCTGTCTTTACCATATTTATCTTGTAATCCTATAGTACACCTGAAAACACCTCCGAACCCAACATCCTCTCCAAAAATAATGGCCGATTCATCTGTCTTCAAGGCAATGTCCAAGGCACTATTTATGGACTGAAACATATTCATTTTGGCTCTCTCCCCTGTAACAGTAAAACATTTTTTGTGAAAATTAAGGATCATCTGAATCCCACAATGAATATGACATAATAAAGACACTATTGTTTAAAAAACAGGGCTTCAAAATTATAACTGATATTGATTTTTCTCGATATTTTTTCAATTTTCTGTGGTCCTTTGAATAAACCAGTGGAAAATATATCTCATGTAAATAAACATATTTTGAAATAAAATCAAGTGAATTTCATCTTGCAATTTGGTTTTGAAATCATGTCTGGAAAAAATTTGTTCAGAAGATTTCTCTTCGACAGATTCGGGACTCGGGAAATAGATAGGTACAGCGCGATGACCGTTGGTTAGTCGTATTTTGGGAAATAATAGGTTTCAAATCCTGAAAATTGGCGAATAGGTTTTTTTAATATGATTCATGGAATGAAAATAGTGACGTATTTTCAACACTTCCGGTTATACTGAGAATGCGATAATGAGCACTTCCGGTATCGAAAAACTCTTCATAGAGTGAAACAGACTATATACAGAGTATTACATAAGTACGTTCAAATATTCAAGTGAGGTATTCCCGAGACAATTTCTGCTGATGAGGCCAATAGCCAGAAACACGTGTCCGCGGTTTGCCTCCATTTTTTGAGTGTTCTGTCCACAAATTTTCCCTTTTGATGTATATCATACACACTCAATAACATCTTTATAACAGTTGATTCAGCTGTCTACCAGTGGCTCTTAAATTGAAATGGAAATGATCAAAAAGTACTTATCTATTTATTTTTTGATTTTCAAGGAATTATTTTCCAGCAGCTTGACTGCAGTAACACAGACCTCACTTTGTTTCATGAATGAAATAGTTCTAATGAGTGCCTCACCACAAAATATTGTTATTTCGCAAAAAAAATTGGACCTCAATTGGTATGAAAACCCGTTCACCGCATATATTTCAGTTCAATGGTAGGGTGCTTGAGGTCTCTGTTCCTCCCGTATATTTTCATTCGTGTATTCCAAAGGTGCCTTCGATTTAATTGCTGAGTGCAAAGTGAGACCCGGAGATGTCGCAAAATAGCGCTGTCCTCTCTTTGTCGGTGACTTCGTTAGTATATGAGTTCACGAATTCAGAAATACTTGAGTTTGTATGAATTAGTCTGGGCTTTAAGTATAGATTCGTGTTAAATGAACATACTTTTTGTAAAATCAAGTGGTTAGGCTCTTTCGATCCGGAATATTGTCTAGATCATTGTGGAAAAAAAATTATTTCATAAAAAATTCTAAAAGTTATAAACAAATAAAGACCCTAGAAAGCAGTGTTGGGTTTTGTTGTTTATAGTTCGTAAACTATAAATATTTTTGAATTTTGAAAAAAAGATCATTGAAGAGGAAAAAATTTACTAAAAGAGAGTTTCGACTCCCGAAACGGTATCTCTATTATTTATAATTTTGATTAAACGCTGAAAATTGCCGTCCGCGCGCCACTTTTAAGTTGCGCGCATGGCCTCCAAGCGAGTACGTAACATGAAAATGATTTTTTGAGGTCCTTGAAGAAAATAAAAAAAATATATGATTATATGATATGAATACCATAGAGAACTGATTTCCGTTGGAATTTGTCATTGAAGTGAATTTTCCAATAATCTAGATAATTCTTAATTAACAAAAATTTCTGAAACTTTCTTCATCGTTTAAAGTAAAATAAATATTTAAATAATTACCGTAAATTTTTTTCGCTCCGTGGAGCCTTTCTTAAATACATACAAAAGAAGATTGCATGATACAAGTTCTGCAAATTTCAATACTTCGTTTAAAATAATTTTTTAAAGTAAGCAAAAAAAAGAAAAACCACAATAATTAAAAAAAAATTATTCTTCATTCATCATTATTTTATCGTTTTTATATCAATGAAAAACATTTATAAACTGAAACAAATACTGTTTATCTCCATGCCAATTATGATAAAAAAAATTCCTAATAATGATATTTAATTGTTTATAATCGTTTTTTTATATATCTACTGTTCAAATTATTAGTTAAGACAATTTTTTCTTTTCTTAAATCATAATTTACAGTTCTCTACGAAATAACAGAATGAAATTCATTAACAATTCCATTGTTTATCAACTTAACAATTTGTTATAAACAAATTCTCCTCTTAGCTTTATTTTTTTCTTGAAAGTTATGAAAATTACAAAAACAACCATGAGCATGAAAATACCGAAAACAATTTTTTTCCATTTTTTATTCAATTTTAAAAATACACTTGCTGCAAAAGCAGCAGCTGATCCATTTGTTGACTTTAATGCTCATATAACTTTTAAACTATTAGAGATACGGCAATAAACATTCAGAACTTTTTTGTAGATAATTCAATTATCTTTCAAATGCCTTCTTGCATATATCCTTTAGTTTTTGGTAATTTGTTGTTTTAGGCATTTGTTTATAAAAAATAACGATTTCCTCGAGTTTTAACTTTTCAGGCTCACAGCTCAGTAAATAATGCGAATTCGGATATTGAACTTCAGAACAATTTTGTTGAACTATGAATTATCTTACAGTTGCAGTTGGTTATTTGTTCATTTGTTCATTTTTTCATAAGCTATTAATGAATTTCGTTTAATTATGGGAATTATTATATTCCCACCTAATTGCTTACTTCTATTTCACTGTATTCTAGTTTGTAATTGAAAATATGCTTTGGACATGTAACAATTTCATCAAAAAATATAAGGACACGAGGTAAGAATGACATTGTTGAGTAGATATGATATTTATATAACTGAAAGCAGTTTATTCGTTTCAAATACAAAATTTTATTCGTAATATTACAATTAGCGTCGGTAATATTCGTTATTATTATATCAAGAAAAATAAAGCAGTGAATTTATTTTATTAATTTCGTCTTTTTCTTTGTTTTTTTGAGGGGGGAAGTTTTTGAAGTATGTACTTGCAATATCTAGGTTTGGAAGTGAACGTGCTCTTCTTTTTCCTTTGTTACTCGAGAGATTTTCGATTTTTTGCTCTTCATTTTCTTCTGCTTCATCTTCTTCTTGATCTCTAGATTCTTCCATTTCTTCTTCTTCTTCTCCTGTCTCACATGGCTCCGTGTTTTCTTCAGATTCGGAGTCTGAATCTGCTCCGAAAATTCCGGTAATGATTTTTTTGATAAGCTGACTTCTTTTTATTTTGTTGATCAGTGACCATGCCGTATTCGTATGATGAAACACTAATCGAATTATGTCTTCGTGATGCAGAGTGGCGCTGAAGTTTGTAACAAATTTTTGGATAATGAATTGGAATTGTGGCAACTTTGTGAGGTTATGATTGAACTGAACCTGAGAAGATTCCTCTATAGCCTCCAACCATACTTGCCAGAATGGATTATTCATCACTCAGAATTGAATGATGAAAATCGAGAGAAAATTGAAGATGTTTGCGAAAATGATGACTATGGGAAAGAAGTTATTTTAAATAGTCTATATATTTCTGTGAATCATAAATAATGATGTCAAATAAAAACTTTGTATTATTTTCATGTTTCATTTATTCAAATCCCATTATATACGATAGAAAATGATTACAAAACAATAAATATGATATAAGTCAGTTACAAATGGAAGAAAAAAAATCATAAAACAGTACATGATAGAGTGGAAAAATGAAATAGTATCAATGATTTGAAGAGTGTCAATATCTGCTGTGAACTGAACCATCCAATGTATTGTATGTTAAAACTGTATCATGCAAAATTAATGCATATACTTTAGTGTTGTCTGAAAACTTGGTCTTCCTCGTCTCAAACTCAATCTTTATATCAATAGTTGATGATTTTGTTGCATTCGGTTGATGGGAACAATCGATGACGAATAGTGGATTCTCTCTGAATTGTCCAATGTCCATCAGAGGTTCACTCATATCTTTATCATACTAACTTCGCTGGAAACTCTCAAAAGCATAATAAGCAGGAGCATCACGTTTCTTATCGAAATTCAAATTCCAACGCTCATATGGATAAACTTCAGAATTCAAGTATACTCGAATACTATTGATATCAGCAGTTGTGAATTTTGTAATATCCTGTGTCCTATCTTCAGATGTGGTAGTACTTTGGAATGCGATGATGCGAGGAGTTTCTAAAGCGTTAGTTGTTTTGATGGCCCATATGTCTGAAGAAGTCCCACGTAATGATGGTAGTTCATAGAGGTTCCACATACGATAATCCAACTTGATTTTGGCATTCAGACCGCTTTTGTTTATTCTACTCAAAAGTTTGAGCTTGTGTTCATCATCTGGTACAATATGTCTTAATTTTCCATTCGATTTTATTTATTTCCAAATCAGCATCAACCTCACCTATATATGAGTTTTTGAATGATCCAGCGATAATCAAAATCAATTCCTGTTTAGCATTCAAGATACTTTTGTTGTAATCTTCAGCAAAACCCATCAAATAATTCAGTGGTAGTTTTCCACTAGAAACATGACTGTTTGTATCCAAAATATCTTGTTTCAATTGTGAAAGTCCCCAACCAGATGTCTATAATGTGGCAGCATGTGATTGCCAAATTATATCATGGTTTTCATTGTAGATGTTATCCCAGGTCGCCACCCAGCCACTTGTTCGCCACCCATTTCACCTTCTATGTAAATGAAGCTCTCGGCAATATCTAGTATAACATCTTGATTATTGATTGCAATTCTAATTTTATCCGAATTCCTTAATAGCGGTGATCCATAGGGCTCATATGTGTGCTCATATAAACTTATGAGAGAATGATCGAGCACTGGTTCATCGAATATATTCAACTTTTCACTGTTTGTTTCGAGCACCATTGTTATTTTCTCACTTTCAATCCAATCGATTTCAAAAATTTAAGATCACTCACAGACAGAGCGTTATGTGCTAACTGTTTAGCATACACTTGTGGAATGAGCTTCTTTTTATGCACACTTTTCTTTCTGATAGTGCAGCTCGTTTTGGTTTGGGATTGTTCAATACGATTTTGTCTATTGTAAATGAAACCCATAACAATAGTTATTCGATTTTCTTCAATTCCAAAACAATGAAAATCTCTTCTTCACTTCCAAAATCGATAAGGTTATTTTTTTCATCCAAAATACGCACTGTAATATTGTGAGTCAATTGACGATCTTCTGGACTGACAGGCATATATTTAATACTGTGTGGTTCTTCAGTAAGATTGTATTCAGGTTCAACATCAATATCGAATGAAAGAAGAATGTGGGATTCTTCACCATTTATATATATAAACCAGATATTATATTGCAATCTGAGCAGATAAGTCTCACAGTTGTGATGTTTATTGTTAATGAGAATTCATGTATCTGATTTGGTGGAAATATGTCATGAGCGAACCCCATCATTTCTGCTATAGAATTTGGATGTGTCAGATCAATTTCATATTTGGATCGCATTTCACATTCGAATGTTTTATTATTGACGTGTAGATAGAAAATATCATCTGCAACGATATCAATTGGTTTTTTATCATGAAACAATTTGAACATGATATGTTTCTGTATGACGGCATTGATCTCTTCTATTTCATAAGCACCACATGGAATTTCAATTGTAAACTTTTGGAGTATTGATGAGTTGTCATTACTGATTCTGAAACTCACTAAATTGTTAGATTCAGTTATATTATTGATTGTATTGCATCCATAGAATCCTAAAAGTCCTAATCCATAACGGCTGTTCCTATCCAATTCAACTGGTGGAAAAAAATCCGCACTCGTTCAGACAGCTTGTAGCTCGAACTTTCGTGACATGACTGATGAATATTTGGAAACATATTTCAATTCATTGTTGTGCACAGCAACAGCACATTTGAGACAATTTACACTTTTTCGAAGGTGTTGCATTGTAATAAATATAATTTTTATTGATACCGATATTCACATCTTCTATATTACAAATACAACACATAGATTTTCGAGGTATAGGACCATCATTAACATCCGAATCTAAATTTTCATCGGGGTGGTGTTCATAACAATATCTATGTTTCATTATATCGATGTCATCTTGTAGATGTTTGGGTAACTTTTCCCAATCATATGCAATCTCATATGCAACACATGCAAGTATCACTTACTTGGGCATATTTGCAAGCATCACTTTATCCATTTTTTCCAAGGTACCATATTTTGAAAACATTCTAAGTGAAAACCCCATTCTCTTGATAGCCTCCCGATCCAGTTTTGGTGTTGTATCCATTTTTACTTGAAAAATTATTCAGAGAGAAACTGTAAGCACAAGTGACCACAGAGAACTGTATCAAATTTCTGTTGATGATCATAGTTATATTCGAACATTTTCGAAAGAATCGAGTCAATTTCAATGGTGGGGGTAGATCTCCAAAACTATCGAAATATGCGACTTCTTTCTGAGATCGAGATCGGTGAGAGGCCTCTGAGGTAGGGGTTCAATTAGTTTTTTGTTTTGTCTGCGGCTTTGTATGGTTTTAAATATATTCCTGAACCTATACGGTACGGTTTGAAGTGTATTCCACTTCCGCGTTTGCCCAATGCTACAGCGTCCATGGTTTCATTGTGGTGATTGGCTTCCATTGAATCCGCTCTGCTGGCTTTTGCTGAATTCACGGCCTTGGTAATACCAGCAGCGGCTCGCGCTAAACTCCCTAGTGCGGATAGTCCAGCAAAAATTGGTATCAATGGCAAAAGTCCACCGATCTTGGGAACAGGAATTATGCGTGGTGTTCGGATTTTCTTCTTTCCACCGGCAGCTTTGAGGTATTTACGTGTATTTACAAATTGATCCCCACCAGCTTTCTTCAATACATTTCACCCTTTATGGGCTACCCCAGCACCAAATGCAACTTTTCTATTTTTATTTTTCTTCGTTTGTTCCCTCTCACTTTTTTTCTTATTGCTACTACAACCCATGCCCATATGTCTTTTTGTTTTCATAATGTTGGTGACAAGTAATGCAGCTGCTCTTTCCCCATTACTCGCGTCCTTCGAATAAACCCTATCCCAAGCGCTGTATTCAAGTTCTTTGTCGGCTGAATGTCTTGCTGCAAGATCGGATGGATGCTTAGAATTTCGAATATCGTGTTTTTTGCATTCAATATCTAATTTATTGATTCCAGGATCGTTGCGAGCTAAACGTTGTTTCACTTTTGTACCCGGTCCACAGCATTGATAACCTCCGGGTAGATGTAATTCGAAAGGAAGTTTGTTTATTAAATCATTAACAAAACCACAGCCTCTTTTGATTTTACGATCACTTTCAATACGTCCGTATCGTTTGATGGTACACATTGAAATGAATGAGCTTATAACATTTATATAGTATCCAACCACGGCACGATACGCAATGTAAAACAGAAAAAAAAGTTTGCTGTAGATAATCTAGATGAGAGATTCGTGTGTGGATTGAATGGACAAAGGGTATTCAGACATGGTCCACTACTTCCATCATCAGTTCGAGGACTCATTATAGGACCTTCAAATTGTGAAAAGACGAATGCAATGATATCGCTATTAACACATCCACAAGGACTGAGATTTAGAAATGTGTATCCTAAATATCAGTACTTGCGAAATGTTTTGGAACCTATAAAATAGAAATTGTGGAACCCTCCGATGCTAAGCCTAATTCTGTCTTCATTTTAGATTATGTGATAAGTGAAAAGCAGTCTATTATTAGATCATATTTCTGTGTGGGACGTCAAAAGGATGTTGATTGTTTTTATCTCGCACAGACATATTCACGGGTACCCAAACAATTAGTGCGTGACAATACCAATTTCATCATAATATTCAAACAAGATGAGACAAATTTACACCATATTCATTCAGATCATGTATCACCGATGTAACATTCAAACAATTCCAATTGATGTGTGTTAAATGCTGGGAGGACCAATATGGATTTCTAGTCATTGATAAGGACAGAAAAATAGATGAAGCTAGATATCGCAAAGGATTCGATAGTTTTATATATTCATAATCTTGTTATTCAAACTTATTCGATCACTGAATATTGTAGAGGTCACTTCATCAGCGAATTGAACTATGATTTAAAAAAAACATTATGAATACGAAAAATGATTCTGAAAATAAAAACAGTGAAATGAATTCGAAACGTCAACTAGTAGAGACAACAGAAGCTGTCAGGCAGAAATTCAACTCTATAAAGAATGATAATATTGAAAATCGTACGATACTTGAAAAATTGTATGAGCCCATAACGAAACCATTGAATGTTTTATCATCAAACGCTACTTCGAAATCATCAATATTAACGTCAAACCATGGAAATGTTCAATCTACTTCGAATTATCTCATGAGTACTCCAATGGAAAGAAAACAATCTTTTGGTAGTGTATCACCTAATATAAATGAAAGTCGTGAAGATGTTTTGGCGAAACATTTGAATAATGAAAAATCTAGAAATCCAGCATATGATGGAAAATTTGGTGTACGTATGGATCCTATTACATAAAAGCTGAAAATGGGAAGTCTAGTGGTACATTTCAAAGATGGAAACATTTCATTTTGGGATGCTAATAAAGTGAAAAAATATGAATGCGCAGGTAGTCCAGACTTGTATGATATGATCTATTTGAAGAATCCGCAAGATGTTGATAATGAAGAAACTCGTCAAGTATATTCCAAAATATTGAAAATAACGAATGCTCCTTATAAACAATATCATCTGAAGAATGGTTTTAAAAACACAAATTCTAAAAAATTCTAAAAAGTTATCAAACCTCTATTAGACTCACGACAATATCCAATAAGAAGTAGAAGTAAAATTGGTGGAGCACTCAAACGAAAGGAAATGGAGAAAACATATAATTCTAAACCTGTGAATTATGTGTACTGGAATTCACCGAAAGAGTTAGTTGCTCGCCTACAATTATTGGTAGCTTTAAAGTCAGCTGGACATACTGGACATGAAATGATTTCAATAATTGAAGAATTACGTGAAGAAGGTAAAATATATTGATATATCCACAAGTAATGATCACTGTCACATCATCTTTCAATGCAATAACATTATCACCTTTTCTCATTATTCATATTGAAATAGAATGACTAATGAAATGAGCGATGTCAAACGACAAGTTGTTAATGAATTACATAGACCTGCAAGACGTAATTTTCGCAGAAGAATAACCACCATCAAAAGTTTTGCAGATCTATGGCAAATAGATCCAGCTGAACTACAACCTTATGCAAAAAGTAATAAAGATTATCGATATATACTTGTAGTGATTGATTGTTACTCAAAATATCTGTGGACTGTAGCAGTTAAAGATAAAACAGGTAGTACAATAACTAATGCAATGAAATATGTACTGAAGGAAGCCAAATTTTCCCCCCAAACATATACAAAGAGATCAAGGAAAATTATTTTTCAATAGAAGCTTCTCATCTCTCATGCGAGAATATAATATCAATCATTATTCAACATTCAGCACAAAGAAGGCGGCTATAGCAGAAAGACTGATCCGTAAAATAAAGGCATGGCTCTACAAGGAATTTTCGATGAGAGGTCACCACAAATGGCTTGATATTCTTCCAATTATAACTAGTAGATATAACAATAAAGTTCATCGTACAATAGGTATGGCACCCATCGATGTTGATTCAACAACAAAATCCCATCAATGTTGATTCAACAACAAAATTGAAATTCAAAGGTATCAATGGAATTGGAGGAAAACAAAGTAAACCCAAATTCCAATTGAATGATATTGTCTGTATAAGTAACTACAAAAATATTTTTGAAAAGTCTTACACTGCGAACTTTACCACGGAGCTCTTCAAGATTGTTAAAATTATTAAAACCACTCCAATGACCTATAATCTTGAATATATGAATGAACAACCTATCAGAGGATGTTTTTATGAAGAAGAGTTTTTACGAACCGAGAATCCTGACGTATATCTGATTGAGAAGGTGTTGAAGAGAAGAAAAAATAAAGTATATGTAAAGTGGTTAGGCCTTCCTAGTGAACAAAATTCTTGGATTGTTGAATCAAATATGGTTTAAATGTATCTACTATTGTATTTATGAATGAAGTAATGTTGAAGTTCGTAATTGTTTTCATTTCAATTATAAGTATGTGAATTGGAATATATTGCAGCGGTAAATGTTGCCCCAGCCATTCGCAACGTTCTGTGTATACCAAACCAAATTAATTGTATACTACATTCCCGCTTATTTTTTCAACTCACGATATTGAAAACACATTATCATTCCCAAAACTAATCGCCGTCACTTTGAAATGCACTCTTCAACTCTTTTCGCCAATTATCTCTCACTGATAATGCCGTCTCATAAATTTGAGTCGACTCCTCAAGCTCTGCCTGAGCTTGCATTCTCGAATGTTCATTGAATTGATTATATTTAACAATTTTTGAACGGAGTTCATCTGCATCTTTACACATTTTAGCCAATTCAATCTTCGTTAATGCAATCTTGGCATCTAACGCTTGAAGAGTTTCCTCATTAACATTAATAGCTTGCTCACTTTTTTCAAGTTCAGCAATAGCCATCTGTGCCTTTACAAGGTGGCATTTTGCTTTCTTTTTCATTTCTCCAAACCGATGTAGAGGACTGAATGAAGATAGCGATTCAGCTTTCAAATCACCCTTCATTTCTTCACGTGTACCTTTAGGCTTCCTCTTCGATCTGTCACTTTTCGTTGTGGGTTTTTTCTTTGAAGTGACAATCGATGAAGATGCATTAGTAACCTTCCTCTTGATTGTTCTAGATATCTTATCAACCCCAAGAGGAAGGGTAGATGAAGTGTGTTTGAGTGGTGATAATTGCGAAACGATTGGATTTCCAAAAACAATTTGCTCATTTTGTTCCGGCACATCTGCAAAGTCGTTGATATCAAAATCATTTATCGAATCTTAACTCGATAAATGTAATACTGGAATATTTTCAAAATCAGTGTGATCGATATCAACAAGTGGTGAACCATCTTCAGCAATCAATAGCGGCATAGAGCTCATGATAATGATTATTTAGGTCTGAGGAATGATATGTGATAGCAATAGAATGTGAATAGGAAAGGTGATGATGTTACTGATACCTCACCTTTCATAGAAGAAAATAAACTAGCGCATGCGCTCTTTCATCAATTGGCACATGTGCTCTTTCACTAACAATCTTTGTCATTTAAGCGGACCACTTTGTGTTGCATGCATTTTTAAAATGTGAGAAAATAATACAAATAAATTCAAAATACTTATATATTCATTAATAATAGAGGACAATAACGATAATAAAAATCACAAAATGTTAATATGTCTCTGTTGATGTGGAACGTTCTTTCATTCTCCTCCTCAATATTTGTTGTTCATGTGTCAGACACCAACATTGAAAAAAATGAATTCTCCTATTGGGGGAGTAGACCAACCTTCTCATATAAATCCAAAGTACTTCTACATGTAGTGCAAACATGATTCCAACAATTCATAGAATATGTATCACAACACAAACAACGTTGCAGCGGAGCTGGAACGACAGCACAGGTACCA
The DNA here is from genome assembly GCF_025532065.1 of Leptinotarsa decemlineata. NCBI lineage: Eukaryota > Metazoa > Arthropoda > Insecta > Coleoptera > Chrysomelidae > Leptinotarsa > Leptinotarsa decemlineata. The sequence continues at coordinate 1,109,893 of NW_027412554.1, read as the reverse complement.
CAAATATTTCTACAAATACCTATATTATTCAATATTATAGGTTCGGAACACTTCAGGCACTGTAACTGTTGTGGACGATAATCTGATTTTGTTCGCTTCGGTGGATGAGATGGAGGCGATAGTTGAATCCGCGACACACAATCACTACACATACCAGTACATGGATTAATTGCTTCCTTAGGTCTATTTATTTGGCAAAAGTAGCACCCAATAGCCCCTGCAATCATCATTGGGTAGACGCACACTTTTGGTTTTTCATTCCACTCTTTTGGAAACGGCATTTTACTAATTCGATTAGAAATATTAAGAGATGACTTATGGAAACTCTGACTGCTCTATCCTATACCGACATTCTCTATTTATACAAATTAACATCATGTGAAAGTATAGTAGGATAACTTCTCCTTCTCTTCCACTCAAAACGAGTCAAGTGATAAGTGGGAGTCGTACCACCACCACTACCTATACAATTAAATAAGTCGACTTGCGATCCTGAAGTTCATTCATTCACTCTGCAACTGTGAGAAAACATCAAGATTAATACTCAAAGAATAGTTGCTGCATTAAACAGAATATCTGCTAGTGATGGAAATAATTGGATAGACCACTCAGATGATGAGGATGCCAACATTCAGCTAGAGGAAGTGATATTTGAAGAAGGTGTTGGAGTCGATGAAGACGAGATTGACCTTGGAGTCAACGAAGTTGAAAATGAGGCTAATAAAAACGAGACTAATGAGAGCGATGAAAATGATGATATGGTCGGTGAGTTGGTCGTGGATGGTGAAGGCGATAATGAAGGGGTTATAGCTGATTCATCTGGAGGTGATGGTGCTTTGAGAATCGGTCTCCGAATGCTCAACATCACCGACACGTTAGAAGATCCCGTGGATTTATATTGCGTGATGGACGCGCATATGCAGATCCGAACGATTTGATGGCAACATCAAAAAGTTATGTTGGTATTGTTTTCGATTTTACTCGATACGGAACAATAACGGCGGCTGGTATCAACATGTAAACATCCATGATACGGTCTCTATGATGCAGCTGGGTCAGTATTGGTGTGAGGCATGTGAAAGACCGCTCACAAATTTCACGAGAGTGTCAGCATGCATAATATGCAATAATTTCAAACCCGTGACAGAAATAACCGTGGACCTATTGGTCAAAAAAAAACAACAGCCCTTTTCAGGGCTACATTATTCACACAAACAGTAGTTGTAGTAGTATTCGCAGATTATGTGACAAATGACTACTTTGACTAATGAAAAAGTCTAAGTTGGAGATTTGTTAGTCTTTGAAGATCTGTGCATTATATGACAAATTACTACTTTGACTGAAAAGTCAAAGTTTGGAATTTGCTAGTCATTGAATATCTGTGCATATGATTAGTATTACTTTAACTGAAAGTTGAAGTTGGCAATTTGTCAATCATTGAATACATATGCATATAATGATGAGTACTACAGAGTGGGATGATGGTACTTTCACTTGCATTTGTTTGAGACTATAATGTTAACCTAATGTTAACAATGGTATGTAGTTGTTTACAGCTGATTCTCGACCTCCCCCCACCACTATGATGTATTAATTGCTTTTTTTATTGGTTGTTGTTTGGTGAAGTCAAGGTGATGTGACCTTGAAGGGTGTGGTGTATGGATCGTTCAGAAATTTTTTCCCGGTTCTAATCCTCCCCCCACCAATATGACGTGTTATTTGCTTTTTTTGTTGTGCAGTGAAGTCAAGGCGTTGTGACCTTGAAGTGTCTGGTGCATGGATCGTTCAGATTTTTTTTTCATATGAGATTTTGTGTGTTTATGTGTGTGTGTGTGTAGGAGAATGCACGGTACAGGGTTTCATCATGTGCTTGTTTGTCTATGTACAAACATACGTCTGCATACTTCGAAGATCCTCCAAGTAATAAATGCTCCATCGGTGTTAGGGCACCAAGTTAGTAGTGGAGTGACGTCACAGCAATAACCGTTCAACGGCTAGAGAGCGACATGTTCACTCCACGACGTGTGGCAGAGTAATGCGTATTCATCGGTCTGCCCTCACCTCTCCCGAAGCGATGAAGGTTCGCTCTAGCCCCGCTATCGATGGTGACACAACGGCAGCCGAGGACCGTCTGCCTAGCGTCTACCCTCTCCGAGACCGCAACGACCATTGCTTGCTCGTACCGGCAACTGTTATCGCATCAAGTTGGGAGATGGGCTTGGCTGTGACGTCAGGCATCTCTAGTGGATAGCAACTAGCAATGTGAATCTTTCACGGTTTCATGGTGGGGGTGACTCACACTGTTTAATATAAAAGAAATGCCTGGCACACCATGAAATCAGTAGACGAATATATCTGCAGCAGTTAGCAATTGGTAGAGTGTTATTCAGTTCGTAATAGAAGGAAGACGGTGAGTGTATTTGTCTGTTGGAAATTGTTTATATTTTCATATATATTTTCATCATGTCCGTTTCAAAAGTAGACTTGAATAAAATTAATAATTTAATTGTACAGGAGGTTGAAATACTAGAGCAAAAGGCCTTATCATCATTGCCAATTGATGAAGTGTACATAATTGAAAATATGTCAACTTATTCTACACGATTTGGTAAATCAATTTTATTAACTTTGCAAGATGTGAGCAATGATAAATTATTTAAAACATGGCTACCAAAACGTATTTCGTTGCAATTCAGTGATGACGATATATCTTGTATCAACTCATCAGGTGGTAAATATACGATGATGTATTTAGGACAGAGCCAACAAAGTTTTGCTGGCATGAAAACGCGATCTCTAGTCAAATTCAATATGATTGAATAATAGTAATAATTTATAGTGAATTTCTTTAGGTCATAGCTTACAAAGTTTTTTTGGTGTGAAAACGATAACTCTAGTCAAATTCAATATGATTGAATAATAATAGTAATTATAATGAATTTCTTATTGTTTTATTAATATTCATATATTAGATAATAATTATATGGAAATATAAACATTACTAACTTAGTTGAATACACTCACTTTGTAACTACAAGTAAAATGGGAATGTGAGTATTATATCACTGAAAAATTGGAGGTTGCTTATTGTTTTTTTTATTCGATTTCAGTTCCACCATTTTAAAGATGTGGATGCAGTACGCAAGTCAAAATTGGGTCGATATTGTAGATCTCAAATCATCGGTTCAACATTTGTCGTCTAAATTGAAGGTGTTGGGTGATGGAGCCGAACATGCAAGCGTTTATGATATGAGTGTATGCTATGATGAAAAACAAATCGAATTATGCCTTCGTGATGCTGAGAACTATTGGAGTGGTGCAGAAGTTTGCAACAAATTTTTGGATAATGAATTGGAATTGTGGCAACTTTGTGAGATTATGATTGAACTGAACCTAAGAAGATTCCTGTATAGCCTCCAACCATACTTGCCAGAATGGATTATTCATCACTTTGAATTGAATGATGAAAATCGAGAGGAAATTGAAGATGGTCGCGAAAATGATGATATTGAGGAAGAAGTTATTTTAGATAGTCTGTATGTTCCTGTAAATCATAAATAATGTCAAATAAAAAACTTTGTATTATTTTCATGTTTTATTTATTTAAATCTGATGAAATACAATAGAAAATGATTACAAAACAATAAATATGATATAAAATACAATACATGATATAAGTCAGTTACAAATAAAAAAAAAAGATCATGAAACAGTACATGATAGAGTGAAAAAAAAGTGTCAATATCTGCTATGAACTCAACCATCCAATGCATTGTATGTTAAAACTGTATCATGCAAAATTAATGCATATACTTTAGTGTTGTCTGGAAACTTGGTCTTCCTCGTCTCAAACTCAATCTTTATATCAATAGTTGATGATTTTGTTGCATTCGGTTGATGGGAACAATCGATGACGCATAGTGGATTCTCTCTGAATTGTCCAATGTCCATCAGAGGTTCACTCATATCTTTATCATAATAACTTCGCTGGAAACTCTCAAAAGCATAATAAGCAGGAGCATCAAGTTTTTTATCGAAATTCAAATTCCAACGCTCATATGGATAAACTTCAGAATTCAAGTATACTCGAATACTATTGATATCAGCAGTTGTGAATTTTGTAATATCTTGTGTTCTATCTTCAGATGTGGTAGTACTTTGGAATGCGATGATGACAAAACGAGGAGTTTCCAATGCGTTAGTTGTTTTGATGGCCCATATGTCTGAAGAAGTCCCACGTAATGATGGTAGTTCATAGAGGTCCCACATACGATACGCCAACTTGATTTTGGCATTCAGACCGCTTTTGTTTATTCTACTCAAAAGTTTGAGCTTGTGTTTATCATCTGGTACAATATGTCTTATTTTCCATTCGATTTTATTTATTTCCAAATCAGCATCAACCTCACCTATATATGAGTTTTTGAATGATCGAGCGATAATCAAAATCAATTCCTGTTTGGCATTCAAGATACTTTTGTTGTAATCTTCAGCAAAACCCATCAAATATTTCAGTGGTAGTTTTCCACTAAAAACATGACTGTTTGTATCCAAGATATCTTGCTTCAATTGTGAAAGTCCCCAACCAGATGTCAATAATGTGTTAGCATGAGATTGTCCAAATGATATCATGGTTTTCATTGTAGATGTTATCCCAGGTTTTCTAACAACAGCCACTTGTTCACCACCCATTTCATAACGAATTTCGTCAAAGAGAAATGCAATTGCATTATTCGAGAGATAGCATGTTTTCGCTACATCTTTGGGGGTGAATTTACCTTCTATGTAAATGAAGCTCTCGGCAATATCTAGTATAACATCTTGATTATTGATTGCAATTCTGATTTCATCCGAATTCCTGAATAGCGGTGATCCATAGGGCTTATATGTGTGCTCATGTAAACTTATGAGAGAATGATCGAGCACTGGTTCATTGAATATATTCAACTTTTCATTGTTTGTTTCGAGCACCATTGTTATTTTCCCACTTTCAATCCAATCGATTTCAGAAATTTAAGATCACTCACAGACAGAGCGTTATGTGCTAACTGTTTAGCATACACTTGTGGAATGAGCTTCTTTTTATGCACACCTTTCTTTTTGATAGTGCAACTCGTTTGGGATTGTTCAATGCGATTTTGTCTATTATAAATGAAACCCATAACAACAGTTATTCGATTTTCTTCAATTCCAAAATAATGAAAATCTCTTCTTCACTTCCAAAATCGATAAGGTTATTTTTTCCATCCAAAATACGCACTGTAATGTTGTGAATCAATTGACGACCTTCTGGACTGACAGGCATATATATAATACTGTGTGGTTCTTTAGTGAGATTGTAGCCAGGTTCAACATCAATATCGAATGAGAAAAGAATGTGGGATTCTTCACCATTTATATATGAACCAGATATTAAATTGCAATCTAAGCGGATAAGTCTCACAGTTGTAATGTTTATTGGTAATGATGATTCATGTATCTGATTTGGTGGAAATATTTCATGAGCGAACCCCATCATTTCTGCTATTGAATTTGGATGTGTCAGATCAATTTCATATTTGGATCGCATTTCACATTTGAATGTATTATTATTGGCGTGTAGATAGAAAATATCATCTGCAACGACATCATTTGGTTTTTCATCATGAAACAATCTGAACATGATATGTTTCTGTATGACGGCATTGATCTCTTCTATTTCATAAGCACCACATGGAATTTCAATTGTCAACTTTTGCGGTATCGATGAGTTGTCATTACTGATTCTAAAACTAACTAAGTTATTAGCTTCAGTTATATTATTGATTGTATTGCACCCATAGAATCCCAAAAGTCCTAATCCATAACGACTGTTCCTATCCAATTCAATTGGTGGAAAAAAATCCGCACACTTGTCCCGACAGCTTGTAGCTCGAACTTTCGTGACATGACTGATGAATATTTTGAAACACATTTCAATTTATTATTGTACACAGCAACAGCACATTTGAGACAATTTACACTTTTTGGAAGGTGTTGTATTGTAATAAGTATCATTTTTATTGATACCAATATTCACATCCTCTATATTACAAATACAACACATAGATTTCCGAGGTATAGGACCGTCATTAACATCCGATTCTGAATTTTGATCGTGGTGGTGGTGCTCATAACAATATCTATGTTTCATTATATCGATGTCATCTTGCAGATGCTTAGGCAACTTTTCCCAAACATATGCAATCTCATGTGCAACACATGCAAGTATCACTTCCTTAGACATATTTGCAAGCATCACTTTATCCATTTTTTTCAAGGTACCAGATTTTGAAAACATTCTAAGTGAAAACCCCATTCCCTTGATAGCCTCCCGATCCAGTTTTGGTGTTGAATCCATTTTTATTTGGAAAATTATTTAGAGAGAAACTGCAAGCACAAGTGACCACAGAGAACTGTATTAAATTTCTGTTGTCGATCATAGTTATATTTGATTTTTACATTCGAACATTTTCGAAAGAATCGAGTCAATTCCAATGGTGGGGGTAGATCTCCAAAACTATCGAAATATGTGACTTCTTTCCCACATTTTTTATATGCCACCCAATGTGTTCCTGGTCCACTTATTCCATCTAAATTAACAATAGCTGTCTCGTTTTGTTTTGGACCTGAAGATGGTAATCTATCACGCATAAAAACACCACGAAAATGTGGAATTTTCATTTTTTGTGCATAATAACTGAGATCGAGATCAGTAAGAGGCCTCTGAGGTAGAGGTTCAATTAGTTTTTTGTTTTGTTTGTGGCTTTGTATGGTTTTAAATATAGTCCTAAACCTTTACGGTATGGTTTGAGATATATTCCACTTCCGCGTTTGCCTAATGCTACAGCCTCCATGGTTTTATTGTGACGATTGGCTTCCATTAAAGCCGCTCTGCTGGCTTTTGCCGAATTCACGGCCTTGGTAATACCAGCAGCGGCTCCCGCCAAACTTCCCAGTGCGGATAGTCCAGCAAAAATTGGTATCAATGGTAAAAGTCCACCGATCTTGGGAACAGGAATTATGCGTGGTGTGCGGATTTTCTTCTTTCCACCGGCAGCTTTAAGGTATTTACGTGCCGCCTGCAATGCCACAGTGATAGCTTTTTTGCTATTATTCGTCACAAATTGATTCCCACCAGCTTTCTTCAATACATTTCGCACTTTATGGACTATCCCAGCACCAAATGCAACTTTTTTAATTTTATTTTTCTTCGTTTGTTTCCTCTTACATTTTTTCTTATTGGTACTACAACCCATGCCCATATGTCTTTTCGCTTTCATAATGTTGGTGACAAGTAATGCAGCTGCTCTTTCCCCAATACTCGCGTCCTTCGATTTAACCCTATCCCAAGCGCTGTATTCAAGTTCTTTGTCGGCTAAATGTCTTGCTGCAAGATCGGATGGATGCTTAGAATATTGAATATCGTGTTTTTTGCATTCAATATCTAATTTATTGATTCCAGGGTCGTTACGAGCTAAACGTTGTTTCAATTTTGTACCCGGTCCACAGTATTGATAACCTCCGGGTAGATGTAATTCGAAAGGAAGTTTGTTTATTAAATCATTAACAAAACCACAACCTCTTTTAATTTTACGATCACTTTCAATACGTCCGTATCGTTTGATGGTACACATTGAAATGAATAAGCTAATAACATTTATATAGTCTCCAACCACGGCACGATGCGCATTGTAAAACAGAAAGAAAAGTTTGCTGTAGATAATCTAGATGAGAAATTTGGGTGTGGATTGAATGGACAAAGGGTATTCAGACATGGTCCACTACTTCCATCATCAGTTCGAGGACTCATTATAGGACCTTCAAATTGTGGAAAGACGAATGCAATGATATCACCATTAACACATCCACAAGGACTGAGATTTAGAAATGTGTATCTCTATTCGAAATCACTCAATCAACCTAAATATCAGTACTTGCGAAGTGTTTTGGAACCTATAAAAGGATTAGGTTTCTATACATTCAGCAATAATGCAGAAATAGTGGAACCCTCCGACGCTAAGCCTAATTCTGTTTTCATTTTCGATGATGTGATATGTGAAAAGCAAGATATTATTAGATCATATTTCTGTATGGGACGTCATAAGGATGTTGATTGTTTTTATCTAGCACAGACATATTCACGGGTACCCAAACAGTTAGTGCGTGACAATACCAATTTCATTATAATGTTCAAACAAGATGAGACGAATTTACATCACATTTATTCAGATCATGTTTCACCCGATGTAACATTCAAACAATTCCAATTGATGTGTGTTAAATGCTGGGAGGACCAATATGGATTTCTAGTCATTGATAAGGATAGAAAAATAGATGAAGGTAGATATCGCAAAGGATTCGATAGTTTTATATACCCATTATCTTGTTTTTGGAACTTATTCGATCACTGAATATTGTAGAGGTCACTTCACCAACGAATTAAGCTTTAATTCAAAAAAAAAGGGCTTTATGAATACAAAAAAAGATCCTGAAAATAAAAACAATGAAATAAATTTGAAACGTCAACTAGTAGAGACAACAGAAGCTGTCAGGCAGAAATTCAACTCTATCAAGAATGATAATATTGAAAATCGTACGACACTTGAAAGATTGTATGAGCCCATAATGGAACCATTGAATGTTTTATCATCAAACGCTATTTCTAAATCACCAGTGTTATCACCAAATCATGGAACTGTTCAATCTACTTCAAATTATCCCATGAGTACTCCAATAGGAAGAAAACAATCTTTTGGTAGTGTATCATCTGTGAATAGTGACACGAGCACACTTCAAGACGATATGAGAACAACTCTATTCGAAACACCATCATCGTCCCACATCGATTCCTCGGATCCTGACATCTCACCTGTTATGAATGAAAGTGGTGAAGATGTTTTGATGAAACATTTGAATAATATAAAATCTAGAAATCCAGCATATGATGAAACATTTGGCGTACGTATGGATCCAATTACACAAAAGCTGAAAATGGGAAGTCTAGTCGTACATTTCAAAGATGGAAACATTTCATTTTGGGATGCTAATAAAGTGAAAAAATATGAATGCGCAGGTAGTCCAGAATTGTATGATATGATTTTTTTGAAGAATCCACAAGATGTTGATAATGAAGAAACTCGTCAAGTATATTCCAAAATATTGAAAATAACGAATGCTCCATATAAACAATATCATCTGAAGAATGGTTTTAAAAATACAAATTCTAAAAAATTTCGTGAAGTTATCAAACCTCTATTAGACTCACGACAATATCCAATAAGAAGTAGAAGTAAAATTGGTATAGCACTCAAACGAGTGAAAATGGAGAAAATATTTAATTCTAAACCTGTGAATTATGTGTACTGGAATTCACCGAAAGAGTTAGTTGCTCGCCTACGACTATTGGTAGCTTCAAAGTCAGCTGGACATACCGGACATGATAATGAAATAATTTCAATAATTGAAGAATTACGTGAAGAAGGTATAATATATTAACATATTCACATGTAATGATCACTGTCACATCATCATTCAATGCAGTAACATTATCACCTTTTCTCTTTAATCATATTGAAATAGAATGACTAATGAAATAAGTGATGTCAAACGACAAGTTGTTAATGAATTACATAAACCTGCAAGACGTAATTTTCGTAGAAGAATAACCACCATCAAAGGTTTTGCAGATCTATGGTAAATAGATTTAGCTGAACTGCAACCTTATGCAAAAAGTAATGAAGGATACCGATATATACTTGTAGTGATAGATTGTTACTCCAAATATCTGTGGACTGTAGCAGTTAAAGATAAAACAGGTAGTACAGTAATTAATGCAATGAAACATGTACTGAAAGAAGCCAAATACTCCCCCAAACACATACAAAGCGATCAAGGGAAAGAATTTTTCAATAAAAGCTTCTCATCTCTCATGCGAGAATATAATATTAACCATTATTCAACATTTAGCACAAAGAAGGCAGCTATAGCAGAAAGAGTGATTCGTACAATAAAGGCATGGCTCTACAAGGAATTTTCGATGAGAGGTCACCACAAATGGCTTGATATTCTTCCAATTATAACTAGTAGATATAATAATAAAGTTCATCGTACAATAGGTATGGCACCCATCAATGTTGATTCAACAACAAAATTAAAATTCAAGGGTATCAATGGAATTGGAGGAAGACAAAGTAAACCCAAATTCCAATTAAATGATATTGTACGTATAAGTAAATACAAAAATATTTTTGAAAAGTCTTACACTGCGAATTTTACCACGGAGCTATTCAAGATTGTTAAATATAATAAAACCATCCCAACGACTTATAATCTTGAAGATATGAATGAACAGCCGATTAGAGGATGTTTTTACGAAGAAGAGTTATTACGAACCGAGAATCCTGACGTATATCTGATTGAGAAGGTGTTGAAGAGAAGAAAAAATAAAGTATATGTAAAGTGGTTAGGCCTTCCTAGCGAACAAAATTCTTGGATTGATGAATCAAATATGGTTTAAATGTATATAATAGTGACTTTTATGAATAAAGTAATATTAAAGTTCATTATTGTTTTCATTTCAATTATAAGTATGTGAACTGAAAAATATTGCAGCGGTAAACATTGCCCCAGCCATTCGCAATGTTCTGTGTATACCAAACCAAATTAATTGTATACTCCATTCCCGCTTATATTTTTCAACTCACGATATTGAAAACACATTATCATTCCCAAAACTAATCGCCGTCACTTTGAAATGCAGTATCCAACTCTTTTTGCCAATTATCTCTCACTGATAATGCTGTCTCATAAAGCTTAGTCGACTCCTCAAGCTCAGCCTGAGTTTGCATTCTCGAACGTTGATGGAATTGCTTATCTTTACCAATTTTTGAACAGAGTTCATCAGCATCTTTAGACATTCTAGCCAATTCAACCTTCGCTAATGCAATCTTGGCATCTAATGCTTCAAGAGTTTCATTATTAGCATTAATAGCTCGCTCACTCTTTTCAAGTTCAGCAATAGTCATCTGTGCCTTTACAAGACGGCATTTTGCTTTCCTTTTCATTTCCCCAAACCGATGGAGGGGACTGAAAGAAGATAGCGGTTCAGCTTCCAAATCACTCTTCATTTCTTTAGGAGTACCTTTTGGCTTCCTCTTCGATCTGTCACTTTTCGTTGCGGGTTTTTTCTGTCGCACAACACTTTTGGATTCTTTCTTTTCTTTAAAGTCAGTGACAATCGATGAAGATGCCTTAGTAACCTTCCTCTTGATTGTTCTAGATTTCTTATCAACACCAAGAGGAAGGGTAGATGAAGAGTGTTTGAGTGATGATAATTGCGAAACGATCGGATTTTCAATAATAATTTGCTCATTTGGTTCTGGCACATCTGCAAAGTTAACGAAGTCGTTAATATCAAAATCATTTATCGAATCTTGACTCGATAAATGTAATACTGGAATATTTTCAAAATCAGTCTGATCGATATCAACAAGTGGTGAACCATCTTCAGCAATCAATAGCGGCATAGAGCTCATGATTATTAAGGTCTGAGGAATGATATGTGATAGCAATAGAATGTGGATAGGAAAGGTGATGATGTTACTGAGACCTCACCATTTATAGAAGAAAATAAACTAGCGCATGCGCTCTTTCATCAACTGGCACATGCGCTCTCTCACTAAACTATTCACGCATGTAACAATCTTTGTCATTTAAGAGGAAAACTTTGTGTTGCATGCATGTATTTTTAAATGTTAGAAAATAATACAAATAAATTCAAAATATATATATATTTATTAATAATAGAGGACAATAACGATAATAAAAAATGAAAAATTTTAATATGTCTCTGTGGATGTGGAACGTTCTTTGACTCTATTCCTCAATAGTTGTTGCTCGTGCGTCAAACACCAACATTGAAAAAAATGGATTCTCCTATTGGGGTAGAGTTGACCAACCTTCTCTACACAGATCCCAAGTACTTCTACATGCATTGCATACATGATTCCAACAATTCATGGAATATGTATCACAACGCAAACAACGTTGCAGTGGAGTTGGAACGGCAGCACAGGTACCACAAATATTTCTACAGATACCTATATTGTTAAATATTATAGGGTCGGAACACTTCAGACACTGTAACTGTTGTTGACGATAATCCGATTTTGTTCGCTTCGGTGGATGAGAAGGAGGCGATAGTTGAATCCGCAACACGCAATCACTACACATACCAGTACATGTATTGATTGAATCCTTAGGTCTACTTATTTGACAAAAGTAGCACACAATAGCCCCTGCAATCATCATTGGGTAGACACACACTTTTGGTTTTTCATTCCACTCTTTTGGAAACGGCATTTTACTAATTCGATTAGAAATATTAAGAGATGACTTACAGAAACTCTGAATGCTCTCTCCTATAACCACGATCTCTATTTATACAAATCAACATCATGTGGAAGTATAGTGAGATAACTTCTCCTACTATTCCACTCTAAACGAGTCAAGTGGGAGTCGTATCACCTCCTATATAAGTTGACTTGCAAACCTAGAGTTCATTCATTCACTCTCTATAACTGTGAGCAAACAACAACAAGATGAATTCTGCAAAAATAAATGCTGCATTAAATAGAATATCTGCTGTTGATGAAAACAATTGGATAGACGAATCAGATGATGAGGATGTCAATGTTCCGCTAGAGGAAGTAATAGTTGAAGCAGAAGATGTTGGAGTCGATGAAGATGAGATAGACGAAGTTGAAAACGAGGCCAACCAAAGCGACGAAGATGATGACGTGATGGAGTTTGAGAGGGTCATGGATGAAGAAGGAGATGATGAAGGGATAGAAGCTGACACAACTGAAGGTGATGGTGCTATGAGGATCGGTATGCGAACACTCAATGTCAGTGAGACACTGGAAGATCCCTTGGATTTGTATTGTGCAATGGATGCATACGTATTGATCAGCACAATAGATGGAGAGAACAAAAAACTATGTTGGTGCTGCTTTCGGTTTTATTCGCATAGAAACAATAATGGAGGGTGGTATGCCCATGTCAACACCTACAACACTGTCTCAATTATGGAAATGGGACAGAATTGGTGTGAAGCTTGCGAGAGGCCACTAACAAACTTCACCCGAGTATCTACATGTATTATATGTAATAATGTCCAACCTGTGGCACAATAACCGTGGACCTACTGGTCAAAAAAAAAAACAACAGCCCTTTTCAGGGCTACATTATTCACACAAACAGTAGTTAGTTGTATTAGTATTCATAGATTATGTGACAAATGAATACTTTGACTAATAAAAGTCTAAGTTGGAAATTTGTTAGTCTTTGAATATCTATACATTATATGACAAATAAATTACTACTTTGACTGAAAAGTCGAAATTTGGAATTTGATAGTCATTGAATATCTATGCATATGATGAGTACTACTTTAAATGAAAGTTGAAGTTGGCATTTTGTCAATCATTGTATGCATATAATGATGAATACTTTCACATACATATATTTCGTTTGAGATTATAATGTTAACATAATGTCAACAATGGTATGAATCTGTGTCTGTTTGAAAGTATAATGGTAGCTCTGAAAAGAGCTTTTTTTTATTGTTTCATTCTTTAATTGTAGCCCTGAAAAGGGCTGTTATTTTTTTATTAATCCATGCAATGATATGGACTAACGCTCCTCATCATCAGAAACAATAATTATGGTATCGTCATCTGAATCAGATGATATACTAATGATATCATCCTCATAGTAGTCATCTGAATCAGATGATATACTCATGATGTCGTCGTCGTCATAATCATCTGAATCAGATGATATACTAATCACATCATCCGCATTATTATCGTCAACAGCATCTATGTCGTCCTGAATACCTTGTTCCACTCGTTCTGCGAAATCATCAGGAAGATCATAGATTCGCTGCAGAAATTGAGCGAAGGTTGTACTCAAATGATCAGACGTTGAATCTATTTCATGTACTTGGATGGGTCCTGTACTCGACATTGTGGAAGAATGATATAGAACTGGAATTGTTGCTATATTTATATTGGAAGAAATGAAATGGAGGGGTGAAATGTAGAACAGTGTTTGAGATTCGAAAACATCAAGAATGAAACTCTGAGCGATTATTAGGAGAAATTCTTAGTGATTATTATGGAAAAAAAACTAATAAGAGGGGGAGGAAGGGAGAGGAAGGGAGGAAGACACTGCCCCAGCCTCGCAGTGCCTCGTGTACACCAACCAAAAAGTGTGTACTCCGTGGAAGGAAAGGAAAGGAAATGATGGACGAGTAGATGATTATATGTCATCATCGGAATTGAGGACATCATCATCGATCAGGATTGGGGATGGCGGAGGACTATCCTCGATGAGGATAGGGGATGGTGGAGGACGTCTAACGTCAAGCTCGTCATCAGCATCATCGCCAGAGTCGTCGTCGTCATCATCGTCGTCGTCGCTGCTCATTGGGACAATGTCATCATAAGCAGGGTCCCACCATCCGTCAGGATCTGGATATTCCGAATCGTCCAAGTGTCCTTCGTCACTGCCAGTGACATGTTGAACTTGCATCCTGATGTCGTGATCCCGGTATTCATATGGCGGACTGTGGGGTGCCGTGGTAGAAGAGACTAGCGGTACCTGGCTGTTATCCCAGTAATTGAAGTTGTACCCCTGATCCGGGCAGCTATAGGGTTCGGAGGTTGAATCGGGTTCCATCTCGATGCTAGCTGATCAACTGAATGTTTCATCAGATGATTTCTACTTTTATACTTTCGAGAGGGAGTGGGAGAGGAGTGGGACATTGAGTAGGGGTAAATTGCAGTGTGACATAAGACATATTCAATGAGTAGGGGTAAATTGCAAAGTGACATAAGACATATTCAATGAAAGAGATACTTGAATGGATAAAATACAAATGAAATATACTTGTCGATTTCTCTATGAAACATGTCTATTTTTTTATTTTTTAAATTTTCTTCACATGAAATTATTTACAAGTGATTAGAGAACACAAAAATTGATGTGAGGTATTTGTCTAGAAGAACTTGGAATTGAAATAAAAAAATAATAATAATAATAAGAGGAAGTGAAGAAAAATGCTCCAACCATCGCATTGTTCAATGTGTACCAAACCAAAAAACAGTGTACACCCTTTATTTCACTTCCTTTTCCTTTATTCAATATAAACTTAACAAATATAAACTTAAAACTACCATAATTAAATATTCCTAACTAACCTAAAACTAATCTTATATTTACACTTTATCTACAAAAAGAGTGTCCATAACTGTCACTACTTTTTTGTACAGCTCTATCGAAGAGGTCTCTGCTTTACACCTTTCCTGCAGAGATGCATAATTCCGATCTATTTCGGCCATTTCCTTTTGGATTTCCCTCCGTCGGTTATCCATTTCAGCCATTTGTCGCTTCATGGTAACCAACGCGGCCTCGCTAGATCGGGAAGCTCGTTCTGCTTCCTTACATCTCTGCAGAAAAACACTCATCTTTTCACTAACCTCTTCGATAGGCTGTGGCACCAACACCTCAGGATCCGCCGGTGTCGCTGGCAGCGGTGGTAGTCGCACCACCAACGGGGACAATATCACCAACTCCGGGGAAGGAATCCTCGGAGTTTCCACTGCTGCTGGTGCTGCTGCTGGTGTGGAGGCCCTCTTGCGAGAGGTCGAAAAACTACCTGCATAAGGATTAGTCCTATTGCAAGTAGCTCGGTACTTTGAAATAGGACCAACCCTTGCTGCAGGTCGTTGGCAAACCTTCTTCACAGCCCTGACTTCCTCCTCCTCCTCGAATAAGTCAGGGCTAGAAGACCTGCACCTAACTCGCGAACGCGAAGTGGTTGCCTGGTCACCCGTCACCGCTCTCAAAGATGCTGCCTCCTCCTGGTCAGCGGACACCGGCAGAATAGACGCCACAGCATTATTCACCTCCTGTGTATTGGTTGCCATTCTGAAAAAGAAGAAATAATACAAAGTTAGTTGATATAAAAAATAACATTCTTAATTTACTTACTCAAATATCAAGTTGGTCGTTGGAAGCTACTGCCTTGAAGTGGAGTGGACTGCTCTTGATGAGATGACTCCTCGAACTGAATGTTGTAGAGTGCTCTCCGGAGGGTATCGACTTCGATGCGTGAGTGGTGGGAAAATGGTGGGAGCGCACATGCGCGTTGAGGGTAGGGGTGTACATGCGCAAATGTTGGGAGTCGGGGGCGGGGCTTCGGGGAGGGGAGGGGCGGGCTTCGGAAAGGGGGCGGGGCTTCGGGAAGGGGCGGGGTATCCGAAAAGTTGGTGGCGACGGGGGGTTCTACCAAACTTATCGATTGTTTTAGACATTGTGCACTCTACGATGATTCTCTTCAAACTGATATTTCTGTCATTTACATTATACTATATATTGCAGTAATTGATTAGGGAAATAGAAATAATACAAATAAAATTTTAATCATTTTATATTCATTACAGTAATACATATACATACATACATAATACATTAATATCACATTACTTCTATCATATATTATTAATTATAAATGGCTACATAAATATCAATATTGAATTTTCCGGTTTTGAAGATATTGAATGATATTTCAATCATTGATCTCGGCAGATAATAAATTAATCAATTGATCCAATGGAGTCTCCTGAGATTGTGATTGTTGAATAATATTACTTATCCAACGAATGTTCTCATTTGGATCGTTTTCATAAAATTCAATATCATTATGACCCCAAGGAAGAGTGTGGGTAGTATTCGGAATGATAAATCGTTTATCGTCGTGATATGATAATGCAACTTTATTTTTCAATTCAGTATACATATCATGTAACACGCTTCTGAATGAATTCATCTTTCTGAATATCATACCACCTTGTTCGACGATTTTTTGATAATCTTCGCATGTCAATTCATTCTTTATTACAGATCGTTTAACCCCTTTGGCTTTCTTAAATTCACCATCAACAGATTTCACATAATATGCTTTAGCACCTGTACCATAAAAACTCATGATTGGATCATTTGGAAATTCATCTTTGAAGTTACCCAAGACTGAACTTGTTACTGGAATATTGAATTGGTTAACTATACTGTAATTGGATGTATCAAATCTACTTATGTTAGTTTTTATGAATTCATAAAAATTTTCTGTGTTTACTTTAAGAATGAGCGAGTCGGTATCTGTGTAAAGTAAAGAGACATTTTCATCAAAGTGTTGTTTGATGCATCCATAGAAAAAGTCATACATGACTGTTTTAGATAATTCTAATATGGAAAATCCCAAATATAATGGTTTATCGTAATGAACCTTCACTCTACCCAATTGAATGGCAACGAAATTATCAGTGAAAATTGAACAATTTTTGAAATATGGTTTGGCTATGAGAGTGCTGGCACCTATATTTTTCTTTATATTTTCCCAATGTGTAACGAGTCTAACATCAATTCGATTATCTACATTCTCCATTGTCTTTCCATACACCGCATTATTCATTAGTTTATAGAAATCTTTAACAGATTTGTTGTTAGACCTATTACGCATTTCAGTATTAAGATCTATATAGGGTTTCATCCAGCATGATTGTTTGAATTTCAATACTCTATGTGTATTCATTACAATCAATCCATTTTTGACAGCTTGCTGTAGATTCCTATAATGAACAATATATTTTCTTTTATCATTCAAATTTGGAATTAATTTGGGAATTTTCGATTGTGTACGAGGTGGTATTATTTTTTCGACTAAAAATGGAAGGTCAGAATGTTTATCATGCAACTCTTGTGGATAATGAATGTCCACTTCAAATACATACCCATACGGACTATCAGTACTCACATCCATCACATCAAGATTAAGAATTTCATTTGGTGTCAACCATGTAAATTCACTTGTTGGTAGAGGTTGTGACATACTGTGACCGTATAGATTTGTTGCATCTAAATATGTAATGAATGTGGAAGGTTCATTGGGATTATAACTGGGTAAAAATCTATTATTTGCTATATGTTTCCTCTCGCTACATTGACTAATTCCACCTCGTATACCTTTTTGAAAAAAGTGAATCATATCAATGTCAGTTAGTAATTCCAATTCAACATTAGTGAACTTCAACATGGCATCCCATGATAATCCAGGTGCAGTATAATATTGTGCCGGATCTAAGTTATATATCTCTAAACTTGTGGTGCGGAAGTTTTCAAAAATATCACATAGTAGCAATACATCCGACTTCAAATACAAATCAGAGTATTCCCCCAAATTCTGACACTCGAATAAATTCCAAACATTTCTAGCCCTATCATAATCAGTTTCCGATATATGTTCACAATTGAGTGTGTCATAAAACTGATTTTTTGTCGGAAGTAATGGATAATTCAATTTGTCAATGTCATCAACAAAACTATATGGAAATACACCTTTCTGTCTCATCAAATTGAATTTCTCAATTTGTGGGAAATGTTTGTGCATCTCCAAACATTGATCGGAGGTCAAGTTTGCACCCAACTTCTCCAACGGATTAGTCATAAATTTATAACTATCGATAAATCTCATTTTGAGATAATTCTTCCTAACCACACCATCTTTATCGGTATAGCTGTGTGTGAAGAGATGCTTCGTGAAAGATATATATTTCTCTTTAGTTTGCGGGATAACATCAACTTTCTCTTTATTCCTATACAATTCTTTTATGAATAAATGACAATCATAACCACTTAAATTATGAAAAATGATAGGTATGAAGTTTGGTATTTTGAAATTTAAATTACATTTCGAGTGAGCGGCATGTGATCTTTTCTTTCCTGTGACATGACAATGATCTCTTACTTTGACTTCACCATCAGTAAATGCTTTATTACATATACCACAAGTTCTGGCTGCAGCAAACTGTTCTTCTTCTTCGTCAGTTTGTGTATCATCTTCAATGCTACTCACAAATTTCTGAGCTGCATCTACACCCCTATATGTAACAAATTTTGACAAATCATCATTATATGAACACTTTATCAAACAAGCAAATGAATATGGGGCATGTTTGAATGTTTTAATCGTGTATGAACTTTCAGGATTTGGCTCATTCACATGAATCGGTTTAAGCACTGATTCAAAATCAGCATACACTACAAATGGCACCCTCATTTGCCTCTCAAAGTTTTCAAACATTAGTTTATTTTCCGCAACCATTCTACCATATTTATTGATCTTTAAATTAGTAGTTGGTGTTGTGGTACTAATGTGATTACAATCATACATATTATGACGTAAAAGCAATCTCTCATCAGAAAAATATATCAAACATCCGTCACAAAAATATTTTTTCTGTCTATGAGCTGATAGTTGATTAGAAACTAATCTTGAAAGATCTTTGATCCAACAATAGTGACCATTACCGGAGTCATCAGTTATAAACAACAAATTGACATGTCTCCGGAGTCTTCTCTGTGAGTATCGCAATGGACCAATCACTTCATACTTCATTTTACCCTTCTCAAATGTACTCTCTAAACCGTAAACATTAATTGAAATATCATTCCTATCTTCGAATATTTCGATACTCTTATTATTAACTTTAACCGGAAAATCCATACCTGTGACATCTAAAACAGTGGAAAAATGTGGATATGACGTAAGTTCGGACACTCGACTATCTGCAGGATATAATGCTGATGTTATAGCCCAAGCAAAACAATATTGATCTTCATTACGAACATTCACAACAGCTTTCTTCCATTGAATACATTGAGGCAGCTTCACATATGAACGTCCTTCCAGTGGACTGTATTTATTAATGTTGACCTCGAGAAACAATATTTTTTCACAAGTCCAACCTGAATTATAAAAAAAAAAAAATTACTATTCAATCTTATTGAAATTTTTAAAAAATAAATACCTGAGTCACGATCCTGGAACTCAGTCGTTTGAGCCACAATCACATCACGGAATCCATCAAAAACAGCATTCAAATCTGAAGATTGGTCCACTATTTTATTTTGGGAATTAAATGACTTCGTGTCCCTCGAATCATCAGTCTGAAGAATATAATTCCCAAAAACTTCCATATTCACCTTGATGCTTTTATGGATCCTGATGGCTGATTCCAGTAATTCAATGACCTTCTGCCTAATCTCATTGAAAAATGACATGTAGTCACTGGTTACAATCGAACTCTCCACCCTGTATGTAGCAATGCGGCAATTGAATGCATTCGTTATAATTTGAACACCGTCAGACAATTGAACACATGCATTATTTTTATGACTCATGGTTCTTCGGTGAGAATTCACTTGGGTCATAGGAATTGTCACATTACAACAATTGCACGTATACATAGGTGTTGCATTATCCACTCTCACCCGTTTCACTGCAGGCCCTCCTTGGCAACTCTGGAGCTGATGCCGACGAAGATTATCACTACGAGTGAAAGATTTACCACAGTCACAGGAATACATTTTATATAATAGTTCTCACTAACTCACTTGATGTAAACTGACATAGCCAACACTCGTACGCTTCTTAAATACACTCTGATAGGACCCGTCAAGACGTCATAGCCAACCCCACTTCTCAAATACATGCGCCAAGATTACCTCCCAACTGAATGCGATAACAGATGTCGATATACGAGCAAGCAGTGGTCGTTGCGGTCTCGGAGAGGGTAGACGTTAGGCAGACGGTCCTCGGCTGCCGTGGTGTCACCATCGATAGCGGGGCTAGAGCAATGCGTTACATCACAACCTTCATCGCTTCGGGAGAGGTGAGGGCAGACCGATGAATACGCATTACTCTGCCACACGTCGTGGAGTGAACATGTCGCTCTCTAGCCGTTGAACGGTTATTGCTGTGACGTCACTCCACTACTAACTTGGTGCCCTAACACCGATGGAGCATTTATTACTTGGAGGATCTTCGAAGTATGCAGACGTATGTTTGTACACAGACAAACAAGCACATGATGAAACCCTGTACCGTGCATTCTCCTACACACACATAAACACACAAAATCTCATATGAAAAAAAAATCTGAACGATCCATGCACCAGACACTTCAAGGTCACAACGCCTTGACTTCACTGCACAACAAAAAAAGCAAATAACACGTCATATTGGTGGGGGGAGGATTAGAACCGGGAAAAAAATTCTGAACGATCCATACACCACACCCTTCAAGGTCACATCACCTTGACTTCACCAAACAACAACCAATAAAAAAAGCAATTAATACGTCATAGTGGTGGGGGGAGGCCGAGAATCAGCTGTAAACAACTACTATGGTATGAACCTGTTTCTGTTTAAAAGTATAATGATAGCTCTGAAAAAAGTTGTTTTTGTTTCAGTCTTCAATTGTAGCCCTGAAAAGGGCTGTTTTTATTATCCATGCAATGGTATGGACTAATGCTCCTCATCATCATCAGAAACAATAATGATGGTGTCGTCATCTGAATCATCTGAATGAGATGATATACTAATGATGTCGTCCTCATAATCATCTGAATCAGATGATATACTAATGATGTCGTCCTCATAATCATCTGAATCAGATGATATACTAATGACGTCGTCCGCATAATCATCTACATTGTCTAAGTCGTCAACAGCCATCTCAAACTCTGCATCTACTTCGCTCAATTTCTGCGTTGCAGAAATTGAGCGAAGGTTGTACTGAAATGATAGGACGTTGAATCTATTTCGTGTACCTGGATGGGTACTTTACTCGACATTGTGGAAGAATGATGTAGAACTGGGATTGATACTATATTTATATTGGAAAAAATAAAATGGAGGGTTGAAGTGTAAATGTAGAACAATTCAGTGTTTGAAATTCGAAAACACCAAGAATGACGATCTTCATGAAACTCTGAGTGATTATTATGAGAAACTCTGTGTGATTATTATGAGAAACTCTGTGTGATTATTATGAAAACAAAAACTAATAAGAGAGAGGGAGGAAGACACTTCCCCAGCCTCGCAGTGCCTCGTGTACATCAACCAAAAAGTGTGTACTCCGTGGAAGGAAAGGAAAGGAAAGGGTGGAAGAAACGAGGAAACGATTACATATCGTCATCCGAATTGAGGACTTCATCATCAGTCACGATGGGGGATGGTGGAGGACTATCTTCGATGGTGGTTGTGGATGGTTGAGGTCTATCCTCGAATTCCTCGGACTCATCATCAGCGTCATCATCATCGCTATCTCCGGACGGTAGGTTATCATTATCAGAATCCCATTCAGAACCCCGCCAATCGTTAAGGTCCGGATATTCGTTGTCTGATAGGTCCGCTTCATCACTGCCGGTAACAAACAAATTGCACCTGCAATTGATAATCCGATGGTATATCATTGTCGTGCGATATCCTATGAGGTGCCGTCGTTGAGTGAACGACACGCTGCTGGATCGACGCATAGTAAGGCGTCTGATGCTCCTGGAGTCTGTATGGTTCGCTAGTTGAGTCAGGTTGCATGTTGGAGGTGGCTGATCAACTGAATATTCCAACAGATGATTTCTACTTTTATACTTTTGAAAGCGAGGGGGGAGGGGTGGGAAGGAGTGGGGATTAAGTGGGAATGAATTGCAAAATGACATAAGCTATATTCAATGAAAGAGATAATTGAATGAATAAAATACAATATGAATTATACTTATTGATTTCATTGTGAAACATGTCTTTTTTTTTCTTTTTTTCGCAAAAGATTATTTACAAGTGATTAGAGAACACAAAAACTGATGTGAGGTATTTGTCTAGAAGAGCTTGGAATTGAAATAAATAAAAAAAGAAAATAATAATAAGACGAAGTGAAGAAAAATGCTCGAACCATCGCATTGTTCAATGTATACCCAAACCAAAACAATGTACACCCTTTATTTCACTTTTTTTTTTTATTTTTTTTTCAACAATTACAAAAATAAACTCAAACTACCATAATTAAATATTCCTAACTAACATAAAACTAATCTTATATTCACACTGAATCTACGAAAAAAGTGTCCATAATTGTCACTAATTTTTTGTACCGCTCTACCGAAGAGGTCTTTGCTTTACACCTTTCCTGCAGAGATGCATAATTCCGATCTATTTCGGCCATTTCTTTTTCTGATTGTCACCGTCGGTTAACCATTTCAGCCATTTGCCGGTTCATGGTAACCAACGCGGCCTCGCTAGATCCCTACACCTCTGTAGGAAAGTTTTCAACCTTTCACTATCCTCTCCGATAGGCTGTCGCACTGGCACTTGTGGCACCAACACTTGAGGATTCGCCGGTGTTGCTGGCAGCGGCGAAAGCGGCACCGCCAACGGGGTCAATACGATGGGGTCCTCCGGAGAAGACGCCCTCGGTTTTTCCACTACTGCTGCGGGTGACGTGGAGCGTCGTCCAACTACCTGCATAAGGATTAGTCTGTACTTTTCAATACGACTAGATCTAGCTGCAGGTTGTCGACTGACCTTCTTGACAACCCTGTCCTCCTCCTCGAATAAGTCAGGGCTGAGAGATCGGCCCTTACCGCTCGAAGTTGCTGTAGGTTGATGAATGACCTTCTTCTCACCTCTGTCCGCTTGGAATAACTCAGAGCTGAGAGAGCGCCCCCTACCGCTTGACGTTGCTGCCTTCTCCTTGACCACCGGCATGATCGATGCCACAGCATTATTGATTTCCTGTGTGTTGGATGTCATTCTGAAAATCTAAAATAATTCAAAGTTAGTTGATATAAAAAAAATAATAATGTTAACTTACTCTAAATTCTGCTTCTGCACTGCACTGGACTGAGCTGGAGTGGACTGGACTGCTAACGTTGACTTGAGTCGTCGTACTGAATGTTGAGGAGCGCTCTCCTCGGGGTATAAGCATGAATGCGCGAATGGTGGGAATGTAGCGGGGACCCGAAAGTGCAATAGTGGGTGGGGGCGTGCATGCTCAAGTGTTGGGAGTTGAGGGTGGGGTGGTGGACAGGGCTTCGGGGCAGTGGGCGGGGTCTCTGAAAAGTGGGTGGTGACAGTTGGAGGGAGGGCGTGCCCCCCCACCTAGGTAGGCGGGGCCTCCGACCCTGGATAAACGCGCGCTTTGTGCGCGAAATGCATTCTAACATTTGGATTAATGTCCTATCCTAACCAAACGTATGTATGGATCTAACCTAACGTATGTATTAACCTAACCTGACATAATGTAACCTAACCTAACATAATGTAACCTAACCTAACCTAATTATCATAACCTAACGTATGTATGGAACTAACCTAACGTATGTATGAACCTAACCTAACATAATGTAACCTAACCTAACCAAACCTGATCTATCCTAACCTAACGTATGTATGAACGTAACATGTGTATAAACCTAACTTAACAAAATGTAATCTAACCTAACCTACCATAATGCGGGAAAACACGCGCGGAATACATTCACCATGTTCGTTCAATTAATACATCTTTTGGTTTTGGTTCTATTATTCTAATATTTGGATTGATGTCCAGTCCTGGATATCCCAGTCCATCTGATGACTTGGGTTTATGTTTTTTCTCCAAAACTACAACTCTCTGTTCCATTGTAGACGCTGTTATGTCAGACATTTTCATTTCTACATCACTTTTAAGATTATCATATTTACGAGCCAAAGTTATCCTCGCTTCTTGTAACGAAATACTTGATTAGTGATTGAGTATACATTACATTACATTATACATTATCATTATTATTGTTATCAATATTTTTGTTGTTATTCAAGTGGTTATTATTTAGAACAACGGAAGATCCTGTATATTTTATTCTACTCCAGTTGATTAGTCATTTAGGGTTGGGTCAGACATACGCTTTGTTTCTTTGTCTTTAGATTCTTATGTAAACGTGAGTAATCGAAAGAATGATTAGAAAATATATTTGGGCAGAATAAAGCATACTTTTGAACAGTGAACATCGTTTAATTTATTTTCCGCTGTTACACTCTGCAATTTTATCATCGAATGCTTGACGTGCATCGCGAGAAATATTACCAATTGTGGATTGTATTCCAGCTTGTAGGGCTAGGAGTATGACCTCTTTTGTTCCATTAATTTCCCCCTCAAGATATGATACAGTTACACAATCACTCTTGTCAATTGGTTCGCTTGTATTTTTCAATATTTTTCATAATGTCATAATGACCATCTTTTGTTAATTTAAATCCATTCCCGGGAGGACCTCGAATGACATTACCACCACATTTTCTTTTTCTACCAAACTTATCTATCGTTTTAGACATTGTGCACCCTAAGATGATTCTTTTCAAACTGATATTTCTTTCATTCACATTATGTTATATACTTTGCAGTAATTGGTTAGGAAAAATATAAGTAAAACAAATAACATATTTTTTTATCATTTTTATATTCATCAAAGTGACTTGGCAAAAGTAATACTTCAATGTAAAAAAATCACACTGAAATAATCACAAATAATGAATGTTCCGGTTTGAAGGAAAAAGCAACAACACTTCGAATGATAATTCAGTTATTCATCTCGGCAGTCAACAAATTAATTAGTTGGTCTAAGGCGCTCTCTTGAGAAAAAGAATGAACGATTTCAGACACCCAAAGAACGTTGTCATCAGGATCATTTCGATAAAACTCTATATTGCTATGACCCCATGGAAGAGTTCGAGTGGTATTCGGAATGATGAATCTTTTGTTGAATCTTTTCAATGTAAATATCATGCAATACGCTTCTGAATGAGTTCATCTTCCTGAATATCATACCTCCTTCTTCGATGATTTTTTCATAATCTTCACATGTCAATTCATCCTTCATAACAGATCGTTTGACGCCTTTGGCCTTCTTCAGTTCACCATCAATAGATTTCACATAATACGTTTTAGCACCTGTACCGTAAAAGCTGATTATTGGATCATTTGGGAATTCATCCTTGAAATTACCCAGAACTGACTTTGTCACTGGAATAATGAATTGGTTTCCTATTTTATAATTGGATGTATCGACCGTATTTATATTATTTTTGATAAATTCATAGAAAATGTCTGTATTTACTTTGAGAATAAGGGAGTCGGTATCAGTATAGGGTAAGGACGCATCTTATCCAAACTGTTGTTTGATACATCCATAGAAAAAATCATACATAACTGTTTTGGATAATTCCAGAATGGAAAATCCCAAATACAGTGGTTTATCATAATGAACTTTTACTCCAGCCAATTGAATGGCAACAAAATTTTCTATAAAAATGGAGTATTTTTTAAAATTTGGTCGGGATATGGGACAACTAGCACCTAAAGTTCTTTTTATATTTTCCCAATGTGTAATGAGTCTAACATCAATTCTATTGTCTAGGTTTTTCATTGTTTTTCCATAGACTGCATTATTCATTAGTTTGCAGAAATCTTTTTCAGATTTGTTATTAGATCGATTACGCATTTCAGTATTCAAATCTTGTATAGGACTTCATTCAACATGATTGCTTGAACCTCAATACTCTATGTGTGTTCATCACTATCAAGTCATGATTGACAGCTTGCTGTAAGTTTCTATAGAGAACAATATATTTTTTTTCATCGTTTGAATTTGGAATTGATTTGGGAACTTTCGATTTTGCATATGGAGGTATGAAACGTTCAACTAAGAATGGAAAATTGGAATGTTTTTCGTGAAGTTCTTAGAGATAATATATATCAACTTCCAATACATATCCATAAGGATCAACATCAACATTCATTATATCAAAATTGAGAATTTCATGAGGTGTTGTTACAGTTCATTTTCCCAGTAGTCTTATTATAGTTGAATTCCTAATAACAAGCAACTTATTTCCGAACGTTGGTAACTGAAGTTAATGAAATTTCCCTATCATTCAATAATTTCTTTTTCAAAAATATAATTATAAATCTCCCGGTATTTTATTCATTGGTCTCCGTGCGAACTATCGAATACAATCTATGCCCGCGCTACGCCTACCCTATTCCTTCGAATGAAAGGTGCGAATTCAACAAAGACAGGGAAACGGTCAAGTGTCTTCTCTCGTTTCCTCGAATCCTTCCAGCAAATATTAAGTTTTTTTCAAATAGGTTTGTTGATCATTCGTTCCTCGAATTTTGTAATTCTCGGTGCACAGTGAAAATAGGACATTCAGTCAGTAAGCGAGTGTACTGGAGATCAGCGACTTGGTATTGTTATAAAGTTTTGTCGATTTGAGAATTATTGCAGATATGAATCATCATATAGGAATTAGTTTGATGCTCCAATTGATAACAATCCTGAAATCTTCTGCTTCTATGGATTAATGCACTGAACTCTACTGAAGGAAATTTTGTGTCTTATCATTTTCTTTTGGAAACCTACTATTGAGTAAATGAACCCTCTAATATTGAGGTAAGGCAAAAACAAACATTGAAAATAACTATTCATCTTTCTTGTTGTGTTATATGCTAAGATTCGAATGGTATAATTTTTAGGGTTCCACTTTTGGATTTTTCATTTCCTTGAATGCACCACAGATCACTTTCTATTTATTGCTCGACGATAGATTGTCTGGGTGAAATAGGAAAAAGTCCTCAAGTCCCGCCAAGCTAAGATCCGAAGTATTGTCGTAGGATCGGTATTCGTGAGGACTATTTGGTCTATATTTTTTTATACAATATTGCAAGAAGGATACGTCCGGTAAGTGAGTATTTCTTTATTGTTTATCTATAATTTCTACCGCTGGGATTGCTGCTACGATACTGCAAAAACCAAGAAATACCAGTGCAGGCTCTTCCTTAATTATGAACATTTTATTATCACCTGAATATATGAGACCATATTTTCTTATGTCATAATAATAATAGTTTTACTTTGTGAGCCAATTATACCTATATTTGGAGATTCATATATGAACGATATGTTGTCATTTATTAACCATAGTTATCAACCTGTTTTGGTTAAGGGATATCTAGTAAATCAATTCTTTTTATTGGACATTAAGTGTTGATTATTTATGATCGGTTGTTATTTATAATTTTCGATTATATTTCTTTCCCGTTTAAGTAAGTTTCTTGGCGACACAAAACCGTATTAAACGGGTGGCGCCCCTTTATTTTATATAACATTTCTTTTTTTTTTGAGTTCCCACGCCCACACCACTGAGTGAGCAGGCTGGTTTTGGTCAAGAAACAATAATGCAGCATAATTTCAGATATTTATAGAATCATTTTCATCTCATTGTAGATGAAGGTTCATATTGGAATTGCCCCCGTAACAGTGTTAACCATGAAAATTCACCTGTTGGTAATGATTGTGACATGCTGTGACCATATAGATTTGTTGCATCCAAATATGAAATCAATGAAGATGGTTCATTTGGATTATAATTCGGTAAAAATTTATTGTTCGCTTTATGTTTCCTTTCACTACATTGACTGATTCCACCACGAATACCTTTTTGAAAGAAGTGAACCATATCAATGTCAGTTAGTAATTCCAATTCAATATTAGTATATTTCAACATGGCATCCCATGATAATCCGGGTGTGATGAAGTATTGTGCCGAATCCAATTTATATTTATCAACAGATATATTTCTGAAGTTTTTTCAAAAATGTCACATAATAGTTACACATCTGACTTTAAATATAAATCAGAGTATTCACTCAAATTCTGACATTCGAACAAATTCCAAACAAGTTGAGCTCTCCCATAATCATTATCTGATATATGTTCACAATTGAGTTTATCATAAAATTGATATTTGGTTGGAAGTCTTGGATGATTCAGTTTGTCGATATCATCAACAAAACTATAGGAAAATACACCTTTCTTTCTCATTAAATTGAAATTTTCAATTTGTGGGAAATGTTTGCGCATCTCGATACACTGATCAGATATTAAATTGGCTCCTAAATTCTCCAAAGAACTAGACATGAATCTGGAATTATCAATGAATCTCATTTTCGAATGATTCTTCTCCACCCTACCATCTTTATCCGTTTAGGAATGTGTATAGAGATGTTTCGTGAAAGATATATATTTCTCATTAGTTTGTGGGATGACATCCACTTCATCTTTGTTTTTATACAATTCCTTCATGAATAAGTGACAATCATATCCACCCAGATTGTGAAAAATAATAGAAATGAAATTTGGTAATTCAAAATTCAAATAACATGATGAATGAGCAGCAGGGTACCTTTTTTTCCTGTGAGATGACAATGATCCCTCACTTTAACTTCACCATCATTGAATTGTTTAGAATAAATGCCACAATTTGTAGCAGAAGTAAACTGTTCCTCTTCCTCAGGAGTTGGTGCATCCATAGGAATAGGAAACCTGAGATGATTTTCATAAATATTTTTCAAATCATCTTCAATTTTGCTGACGAATTTCTGGGCTGCATCCACACCACAATACGATACAAATTTTGACAAATCATCATTGTTTGAACATTTAATCAAATAAGCAAATGAAAAGGCTCATGTTTGAATGTCTTGATCGAGTACGAGTATTCAGGATTTGGCTTAGTGGTTTGAATCGGCTTGAGTACTGATTCGAAATTGGCATAAACTACAGAAGGTAGCTTCATTTGTTTCTCAAAGTTTTCAAACGTTATTATATTTTCAGGCACCATTTTCCCATATTTATTGACTTTGAAATTGGTTGATGGTGTTGTAGTACTCAAGTGATTACAATCATTTATCTTATGACGTAATAGTAATTGCTCATTAGAAAAATATAATAAACATCCATCACAAAAATATTTCTTATGTTCATGAGCCGATAATTGTCTTGAAACTAATCTTAAAAGATCTTTGATCCAACAATAATGACTATTATCGAAATCATCTGTGATAAGTAACAAATTGACATGTCTCCTAAGTCTTCTCTGAGAGTAACACAATGGTCCAATTATTTCATACATTATTTTACCCTTCTCAAATTTACTTTCTGAACCGTACACATTAACTGAAATATCATTCTAGTCCTCAAATTTCACAATATCCTTCAGATTTACCGGAAAATTCATACCTGTTACATCTATGACAGTATTGAAATGTGGATATGATGAAACTTCTGACGTTCTATCGATTGCAGGATGTAGTGCTGAAGTGATAGCCCATGCAAAATAATGCTGATCTTCATTACGGACATTAACCACGGCCTTGCTACGCTCGATACATTCAGGTAGCTTCAAATATGAACATCCACTGAGCGGGCTGTATTTATTGATGTTCACCTCCAGAAACATGATTTTTTCACAAGTCCAACCTTAAATACAAATCAAAATTACTGATACATCCAATTAAAACTTGGTAGAAATGCTTACCTGAATCAGGTTCCTGGAATTCTGTAGTTTGAGCGATAATCCCATTTCGAAATCCATCAAATAAGGAATTCAAATCAGTAGATTGGTCAACTGTTCTATTCTGAGAGTTAAATGATTTGGTTTCCTCCAGGCCTTGCTTTTGCAGAATATAACTCCCAAATAGTTCCATATTCACTTTGATGATATTGTGAACCCCGATAGCTGATTCCAATAATTCTATAACTTTCTGTCTGATTCTGTTAAAGAATAACATGTAATCGGTGGAAACAATGGAACTCTGCACCCTGTATGTAGCAATCCGACGCTTGAAAGCACCCTTTATAATTTCAACACCATCCCTGAATTGTACACATGCATTATTCTTATGTTGCAGACTTCTATTGTGAGAATTCACTTGAATCCATGGAATCGTCACAATTCAACAATAACATGTGTACATAGGTATTGCAGCGTCATCTAATCTCACTCGTTTCACTGATGGACCTCCTTGGCAACTCTGGAGCTGATGACGACGAAGGTTGTCACTACGAGTAAAAGATTTACCACATTCACAAGAATACATTTTCTATGATATGTTCCCACTAACTCACTCGATGAAAACTGGCATAACCGACACTCACTCGCTTCTTAAATAGCACAGTCCTCGCCGCCTGCGCGTCACCATCGAGAGTGAGGGTAGAGTCATGCTTTACGTCATAGCCATCACCACATCGAGGAAGGTAAGAGCACATCGATGAATACGCAATACTCAACCACACACCGTGGAGTGCACATCTAGCTCTCCTACCGATGAACGGTTGCTGCTGGGGTAGAGCGATACGTTACGTCACAGCCTTCACTACATCGAGAGAGAGGTGAGGGCAGACCGATGAATACGCATTACTCAGCCACACGTTGTGGAGTGAACATCTTGCTCTCTTACCGTTGAACGGTTGTTGCTGTGACGTCACACCACTACTAACTTGGTGGGCTCACACCGATGTAATATTCATTACTTGGAGGATCTTCGAAGTATGCAGACGTATGTTTGTACATAGACAAGAACATGATGAAACCCTGTACCGTGCATTCTCTCTCACACACACACACACACACACACACAAAATCTCAAATGAAAAAAAAATCTGAACGATCCATGCACCAGACACTTCAAGGTCACATCGCCTTGACTTCATAAACAACAACAAAAAGCAATTAATACGTCATAGTGGTGAGGGCAGACTTGGAACCGGAAAAAAAATTCTGAACGATCTATGTACCAGTCACTTCAAGGTCACCTTGAGTTCACTAAACAACAACAACAAAAAATCAATTAATACGTCATAGTGGTGGGAGGAGGCTTAGAACCGGCTCAAATCTCCTACTTTCATCTTCATCATCAGAGTTATTATTTTCATCTTCATTTCGATAACAAAATTGCTCTGAATTTCAAAATCCGAATTCGCATTATTTACTGAGCTGTAAGCCTGAAAATTTGGGAAAACCCAAGGAAATCGTTAATTTTTATAAACAAATGCCTAAAACAACAAATTACCAGTAATTAAAAAATATATGCAAGATGACATTTGAAAGATGATTTGATTGTCTACAAAAAGGACCCGAATGTTTATTGTCGTATCTCTGATAGTTCAAAAGTTATTTAAGCATCAAAGTCAACAAATGGATCAGCTGGTGCAACTTTTGCAGCAAAATTGAATAAGTAATGGGAAAATTTTTCTTCGATATTTTTATGCTCTTGGGTGTTTTTATAATTTTTATAACTTTCAAGAATTTGTTTACAACAAATTATTGAGTAAATAAACAATGCAATTGTTAATTGATTTTTTTTGTAATTTTGTAGAGAACTGTTAATTATGATTTTAGGAAAGGAAAAATGTCTTTAATAATTATTTAAACAGTAGATATATAAAAAAGCGATTAAAAACAATTAATATTTTCATTAAGACATTTTTTTAAATATTATAATCGACATTTCTCTATGAAGTTGTGGATTTTTCTTTAAATATTGAAATAGTCCATTTTTTCATAAAAAAATTATGAACAATTTATTTGTTTCAGTTTATGAATGTCTTTTATCGACATAAGAAGGAATTAACAATTGTCTTAGTTATTGAAAAATCAACTTTAATGAAAAATTCCAACAGAAATCAGTTTTCTATGCTGTTTAAATTATATCATGATTTTTTTAAATTTTTCTATTCACTTTAAGTACCTCAAAAAAATTATTTTCAAGTTACGTACTCGTACTCTCCATTATTTACAATTAAAATTGTAAAATTGTAAAACCGAACATCGCTTGTTTGGGTCTTTATTTGTTTATAATTTTTAGAATTTTTTATGATTTATCACTTGAAAAAACTGATCCAAAGGTACGATGAGCACAAAAAGTCATACATAAACCCTCGCAACACACGCCATACAAAACAAACATAATTTCCCCCCACCAGAGAACATAAAACTCACATAAAACAAGTCAATAAGGAAAACAGCATGGACATTTGGGAAAACTCAAATATCCATAAATTTAACAGTTATAAATCAATATTGAGGTGTAAAAATAACGATTTGGTGTTGGGAAAAAACTCCAGTAATATTCATTACTACACCAAAAGTTTCAAACAGTACATCATAAGTTATAAATCACTTATCGAGGAACAAGTACAAATCAAAACACAACAAGACCTAACATTCAATATATTAAACAAATCAAGACACACTCCTAGAAACAATAAAACTAGAGAAGATCCAACACAAAGAATAGTACCTGACGTAATTCAAATACAGGCAAGTTTACCTGAAGTATCTGAAGTACCTGTTGTCGTGAAACAAAACTAGTTTGAAATTTCACGAGCTCCAGTATAAGGACCGCCCACTCAGAATGAACAACACGAAAACGCGGAAAAACGTTGCTTTTCCCAAGATATTTCAGCTTAGTTTTGAAAATTAAGATATGAAATGTCGTTTCCTAAGCGATAGAAAAATCTTTTGCAAGATTATTAGTCTTCGCTAATTTTTAAATAGGGAAAACGCTGATTTTACGGAAAATGGCTTTTTCAGTTAGCTAGATAGGGAAATCGTGCTTTCTTCAAAGAAGCATCGATAGAGATTCTTAGCAGCCATCGTTTGACACCTCGATCACGTTTCCAGTGCTCGTGGGTCAATTTTTATTAGCATTCGAGTTTGAAAAATGTAAGATTTTTCAAACGCACATTTTTGCAAGAAGGAACAGGAATATCGAGACGCGGCATAAGACTTTTTGTCTTAGGATGCCGAGATCTATATGAAATCAAGGAAAACGAAAATTCAGGTTTTTCGTGATTTTCCGAAGATTTCCGAGTGAGGCCGAAGACTGTTAGATTTCATTTATCGTACAACGCAAAATGAGGAAGCGAAACGAAACATGAAAAGAATGAGACAGAAACAGCGGCATATAGACGTCAATGGAAATTAGCAGAGCGGTATTCCTACTTCAAAGCCCAGCGCCTGCATAAAAACAGGTCGTAAACGCTGGCAAATCCATACGAAATGAGTTTTTTTCGTAGTGGAACTATTGAAAGTAGGTCAGTCAGGATCGCACGGCTTTTGCGATCTCTGGTTGGCTGAAAGTGGCGCGGAAGAGAGCCCGTTTATTTAGGATAAATATGCGGAGTTCCGAGTTACGATAGTTAGTCGAAGTCAAAGTAGTGAACAAGTAACAACGATTTAAAATATCCGAAGATATTTTAAAAGTTTCAAGTTGCGGTCAGGATTTTTTGAATGAATTCGAGTCTCTGGTTCTTCTCAGAACTAAATAGAGACAAAACACATCATTGGAGTCTTCAGGAAGCTGCGGTTAACACTATATAGCCAATTTGGAGGAATTTTTACTGGAATTTGGAATTCTCAGGATCCCTTGAAACCAAATCAGGATATATTAGTGGCTGGATATTTATTAGAGGAATTCCAGGACCGTGGATATTTTGGGAGCTGTTAAACCGGATACTGGAGCAGACTACTGGTCGAATATATTATTATTGCACATAACCATATTTTACGCTTGTCCAGGTTCCTTTTGGCACCCCGCCGAAGGAAAGCAGCCCAAATCCTGCAAAGGAAGAGCAGGTCCCTACTAAAGTTGCTCGGTCTCACCCACCCGATCACCTTGCGGTGTTAAAGATCGAGGTGTTTAGAGATTAAACTCGAGAGGGTCAAGACATCATTAGTTACGTCCTTCGGGTGAACGACTCAACTTAACCGTTGGGACCTTTCCAGGACTTCGATACCTTTCCACCTAATCCTGCGAGCGGCCCTCATCCTAGGGTGCTGTTCAACCGATAGGCCCCTTATTCCTACATCACTAGCTCAGTTCACCCTGTAGGCCTTGGTTAGGAAAGTAGCTTTCGCGAACCAAGGGTGAACTTAAAAACATAGATTTCCGTGAATCCTACCCTCTGACTATTTCCTCGTCAGAGTCATATTAGGGACTTTTGAAATCGAAATGCAGACTAGGACAAAACACGCGCGAGCGCAACTTGCCGAGAATACGCCAGTGCCAAATCGCGAGACCATAAGTTTCGGTCAAACTAACTTCCTGTCAGACATTTTTAGCCGCCTGAGTGCGACTCCTACGAGCCGACAAGGAACCCCTTTGGAATCTGGTTTCACAGGAAACAGTATTCCCAGAACTCCGGTAGGATCAGCCAGTCTGAGGCTAGGTTCTACTCACCGTTCTTTTTCAATAAACGAGGACATCAGTGCCTCTCCCTTGGTCGCAGAGCGACAAACCGTGGGCATTGGTGGTTTTTCGGCAAGCCGAATAATTCGAGAATTCGACAAGTCTCAAAGGACAAAGCTGTCCTCAAATCGCGATAAAACAACGCGAAATAGCATGTTGGAATTAAACCGCATTAGGGAAAATAAAACCTCGGCGATGAGAAGGATTGATCTCTTACATGCGGAAGTAGAACGTCAGGAGACGTTGCTACAGAAAACTGGACACCATCTCCGAGGAGATGCACCAGCTAGACCGCAAAGCGAACCCCAATTAGGGCTTCGCGCGATGCTAGCGATGCGAGCACGATCCCCTATGCTGAGATCGGCTCCGAAACTACGAAATTCGCAATTTTGTTCCCAACCGGAACAAAAGGCAGAAATCGGAGATTTTTGCCGACGGCGAAAACCGGAAGGAGTGTTCCCTCCGAATCCGACAATTCTGCCTGAACGCGAGATAATAAGACACATGACGGAAGAGTTACCCACTTATGTGGTAACCAGGAGTCCGAAGATACACAGGGTGTACAGCCATCCTGTAGAAATAGCATGTGCACAGGAAATAAAGCCATTGTCGAACCCGACAAGAGATTCATGCTACGGACAGCGTTTTCAAAGCAACGAAGGCTTTGGAGATGCTGGCCACATGGAAATGGAACAAAGCGTCGAAGCACAGGTCGTCCGACGCCAGGCGTCGCGATGCCCCCAGGTTGGAGCATTTAGCGATCCCTGGGAGGAGAGGGGTGCGTTGCGCACAGGAGCGCCTCGCATCCTGAACCAGCTGGATACTGACGACCTAGCGGAAGCGCTAGGGGGTGGTGGAATGCCAGGGGGTCACCCTGAAGTCGAGAGAGGCTTGGGGGTGGCTTCATGGCGGGGTCAGTACCTCCAAAAGGAGTCATATGTTTCAAGAGAGCTAACTGAAGCAAACCAACCTCCCGTCGTACTCAGACAGGAACTGAGTCCCAAAATCCCTGGGGCTCAGGTCTGGGAGGCCAGCCGGCCGTTACGGCGAACGGTACGCGCGGTCGGAGGGGGCGGAGTCGTAGGACACGCCCCCTCGATGCAAATCGACCCCGATGTAAGTGTTACCGGAGGACATGTCGCCCAAAGTGTGGGGCTGGAGCACGAGGACGTGCCCAGGAAGGCCAGAAGGCCAACCCGAATTCACGAGGGGGAGACAATGGCAGAACGGGTTGTGTGTGATCCCGAATTGTTCAAAAACACTCTGGCGCCTAACATCAACGTTTTCAATGACCAGTACTGGGCGGGTACTGATGACGTACATGAGGTACGAAACTCCGTTCAGGCGGAAATTAGGCAAAGGAGAGGGTGCGGGATAGCTGAAGAGGGTGCATGGGGAATGCAACCTCCACGAGCTGACGCACGAGTGCCATTGCTGCAAACAACCGGACAACAGGAAGTTGATAAACCGGCCGATAAAATGGAAGAATTGTTCACCCGATTGGTGACGGTTCTGGAGAGTCGCAGAGAGCCACAGAGAGGTTCGGAAAGCGATTCTCAAATTTCGAAAAAGGTCAAGGTGCCTTCTCCTACCTTTAGCGGACTGGAGAATGAGGACCCCTTTGACTTTTGCAAGAAAGCTGAAGAGCAGCTTTTGGAATTACACCCTTCAGTGTGGGTAGCGACAGCCGGACAGTGGCTGAAAGGCGCAGCAGCGCAATGGTTCACGCCCTACAGGAATATGACCCTGGATTGGGCATTTTTCACAAACCGTCTACAAGAGCGTTTTGATAATGAACTCTTGGTGAGTTCATTAGAAAGCAGCTTGTACGGAGTGGACCAGAAAAAGGGCGAATTCATAACGTCTTTCATATTGAATAAACTGGGTCTAGCCAGGAGGCTATACCCGGAGATGGAAGAACGAAGGATCGTTCAACTAATCATGAACAGGATGTGTGCAGAGGTGAAGGTTCACCTCCAACTGCACACATTCACCACCATTGAAGAACTGACCCAGAAGGCAGTGGCTGTGGAGTCACTGCTAAGAGGCAGTGTCAAGGAAAACAGCAGTGGCACAAATCGTCGAAACTACTACGAGGACAGAGAGCCTCGTCGTAGCAACGCGGGAAGCCACGACAAAGGGGGTCAAAGAATGGACCCGCCTAAACCAAACCACAACGAGGACAGAGGGCCTCGTCGTGGCATCGATGGAAGAAACAGAGGATGGGACAAAGGAGGCCGAAGAGAGGACTCGTCTCAACAACCTCGTCAGCGGCAGGAGCCGATCGGGGCTAGCAAGAGCCCGGAAATCAGGAATGCAGGAGGCAACAGACCAGGGGAGGGCAGGCCAGCACCCTCATCAGGGTGTCTGGTCTGCAAAGGACCTCACTGGGCCCGAGATTGCCCGAAGCAACGGCAGACGACTGCCAATAGTGATGGAAAGCGATACCAGGCGAAGACAAAGCCTGATGGGAACGCAGTCGCGCGGGTGGTCGAAGCGACTCGACCGCGCGACAGCAATAAGGAACAGCAGAAGCCGTCGGGAAACGCCAGCGGGGGCTGCAAGGGGGCTCCCGAGGGCGGCTCCAAGGCGAAGGGCAGGCAGTGAATACACTGTCTGACAAGGAGCGAGCACGTCCTGAGGGATGTGCCCCAACGATGGTGGAAGGACCACCCAACGAGGGAAGGCAGGACAAATCGGGGAGATTTGCACCTGGACCGCCGGCGGGCGTTAAACGCGGAAATGTTGTCGAAAAGCAGCTGGGGGCTGGAAAGCTCAAGCTGGAACCGCCGGCGGGCGTTAAACGTGAAAACAGGGAAACCCAGAACAAGGCCAAGGGACTTAGTTCTGGTGGATCAGGTGGCCAAAACCAGGAGGGGCCAATGGGACCCAGATCTGGCAGGTCAGGTGGCCAAAATTTTGAAAACCTAATAGGACTTAGGCCCGAAAGGTTAGTAGGCCATACCGTTAGGGAAAGCCAGACTGAGCCAAGTGGACTCAAGTCTGGTGGACCAGCAAGTCGAGTTGAGGTTGTGGAAGAACAGGACGGGCTGGAGAAACCTGTGCCTGTCACGCAGGAACCTATCGGCATGAGGACGGATCAACAAGTGGAAAGGGAGGTACCTGGACCACAAGAAAGTGGCACAGCGGTGCCTGAAGTAGAAGCGTCAGAAGACGAGAAAGCAGCACGAAGACAGAGGCTGGAAAAAATTATTCGTTGTGTCGGAGAGGCGAGTAAGATGTTACGAGGTATGTTCTCGAAAAGGCAACTTGTTGTCTTGGACAGGCTGAAGCCCTGCGAAGGAGACATACCTCAAAGCAGGAAAGGATCCCTTCCAGAAAGGAAGAACAGCTTTACAGCTGTGCTCCCAACCCGCAAACATGACAGAGCGATTGTGGAGCGAAACCAAAGAGAGTTGAGAGAACGGGAGCTGATGTGTGCCACAGGCGTTTTCAGTGTACCTAGGATGGGTACTGGAACTGGAAGCGTGACTGGTAGTCGAAGTCGAGTGGACTCAGGTCTGGTCATCCAGCGAGCAGCAGATGTCAGGGGAATCCTGTGTGACGGAAACCCTCGGCCAATGATATGCAAAGCCGAACCCAGGTGCGCGCAAACCCTGAGGGGTCCCTGCCCGGCCAGCAAGGGGGACGCACAGCAGCAGCAGGCAGAAGTAGTGGCCAGGCAAACCCAGGGAGGTCCCTGCCTCGCCGAAACTACGGATGCACGCAACCAGGCACAGGCAGAGGGTAAGCAAACCAAAGGTGGTCCCTGCTTCCCCGGAGAAGCCGCAGCCGACAACCAGGCGGAAGCAGCGGCCAGGCAAACCAAGGAAGGTCCCTGCCTCGCCCGAGCTGTGAAAGCCAATGGAGAGGTGAAAGCAGTGGCCAGGCAAACCCAGGGGGGTCCCTGCCTCGCCCAGACTGCGGAAGCCGACACAGAGGTGGAAGGGGAAGCCGAGCAAACCCTGAGAGGTCCCTGCTCCGCCAAGACCCTAGAAGCCAATAGCAGACCAATGACAGACCTAGAGGAGTTCATTTTGACAGATCCACTGGGCAGTGGATATCGGCGAAAGCATGCGGAAGCTACCCTGAAGTTCTCGATGAAACCGATCTCGGAAGGTAGTAGCGACACGATTGCGAAGCAGCGCCGACACCAGGCAAGGACAGATGCAGCGATTGCTGAGCCAAACCCGAAGGAGCCGAAGGAGCGGCAGCCGAAGTGCGTTACAGGCACAACCGGTGTATCCAGGAGCGGTACGAAAGCCGGGGGTGTGACTGGTAGTTGTAGCCAAGGGGAGGGACCTTTGGCTGGTTCACAAGGAAGTGGACCTTTGCGGCGAACGCGCACGGAAGCTGGAAACCGCTACCTGATGAAGCCGATCCTGAAAGGCGGCAGCAACGTAATCGGAGACCTGCATCGGAAATTGCCGAGGATAGATGTGAGAATAGGAGATCAGCGGCTCAGAGCACTAGTGGACAGTGGCAGTTCGCTGAATCTTTTACGCCGATCTGCGTTGGCAGACACCCATAGCGTAGAGACTGATCGTGGAACATCCTTTCAACTGGCCTGTGCC
This sequence comes from Leptinotarsa decemlineata, assembly GCF_025532065.1. Lineage (NCBI taxonomy): Eukaryota > Metazoa > Arthropoda > Insecta > Coleoptera > Chrysomelidae > Leptinotarsa > Leptinotarsa decemlineata. Next base: position 1,070,268 of record NW_027412554.1, on the reverse strand, counting down.
GGAGTAGGTTCGTCGAGTACGGGCACGGCTGAGGTCGTGGTACTCATAGAGGGCGTACCCTACGACGTGACGGTACATGTTGTTGAGGACCTCGTAGAAGATCTACTACTAGGGTGCTCTTGGCTGACAGCGCACGAGGCAATGGTCGACTTCTCGCGGAAGACGATTTATGTTGGCCGGAAGCCTAGGCAAACTATTTTCTGGTCGGAGGCGGGATGCCTACCACCAGAGGAGTACCCAGTTCCTGAGGTGACTCTAGAGCAATTGCCAGAGAGATTGGCAGAAGAGTTTCGAGACCTATTGGAAGAATTTGCAGACGTCTTTTATGAATCGCCACGCCAGCCAATCACAAGAGCCGGAGAGCACCAGATTAGGCTGAGGGATGACACGCCGTTTAAACTGCGCCCGTATAAGGTGAGCGATGGAAAGAAGCTGCTCATTCAAGAGGAAGTGGACAAGATGCTTGCAGCAGGGGTCATCAGTAGGAGCTATTCACCATACCAGAGTCCGGTGGTGATAGTTACGAAGAAGGATGGCACAGCAAGATTTTGTGTAGACTATCGGCGATTGAACAGCCAGACGATTCCAGAAGCATCAGTATTGCCTGATATCCATGAGACGATTAAAGAGCTAGGGCAGGCGAAAGTGTTCACCAGCCTAGACTTGAAATCGGGATACTGGCAGGTGCCAATGGAAGAACGGTCAAGGCAATACACAGCATTTGCGACTCCCGAGGGAGGCTGTTATATGTTCAATTCGATGCCGTTCGGATTATGCAATGCACCAGGATCGTTCCAACGTCTGATGACGGAAGTATTAGTAGGATACGTGGACCGGTTCGTGAAAGTGTACTTGGATGATGTTATTATTTATTCGGCGACCGAAGAAGAGAGCCTGTACCATGTGCGATTGGTATTGGAAAGGTTCAGGGCACATGGACTATGGTGTAGTCCAGCCAAGTGCCACTTCGCTCAAAGAAGACTGGAATACCTAGGACATGTCATCACAGAGGACGAAAACCGGCCGATGGAGAAACATGTTCTGTCCATCAGAGAGTACCCTAGGCCGAAGAATTTAAAGCAATTAAGAGGATTCGTTGGAGTCGTGGGGTGGCTCAGGGAGTTCATACCCAGGCTTGCAGAGCTGGAAGGGGCTCTGACGGACCTCATGCAGACGAAGCGCTTAAAGAACGGCAAGATGCAGTGGACTGCAGCCGCCGAAGAAGCCTTCGTGAAGATTAAAGAAGCCACGTCGGAACCAATGGTGTTAGCCCGTCCAGACATGTCATTGCCATTCACCGTGCAGACAGATGCTTCAGGTGTTGGAATGGCGGCCGTGCTATACCAGGAGGTCGACGGTGTCCGAAAAGTAATCAGCCATGCCAGCGCGAAGCTGAAGGGGGCTGAACTTAACTACCATGTCAACGAAGCAGAATGCTTAGCGATCGTGTGGGCCATTAAGCGTTATAGGCATTACTTGGAGGATAGGCCTTTCACTTTAAAGACTGACTCCAAGGCTCTAACTTGGCTGGACAAATTCAAAGACAGCAAGGCAAAACTGACCCGTTGGGCCCTGTTACTACAGGAGTATTCATTTACCGTCGTGCACGTTCCGGGGAAAGAGAATCAGCTGGCTGACTATCTTTCGCGAAACCCGAGGGGCGATCATGGCGAGGACTTGGATGCTGACGTAGACCGAATGGGGTTACCTCCGATGAAGGTAGAGCTGCCACCAACACGGGAAGTGTGTAACGTGGAAAGCCCATACGAGGTCGCGTGCAGGACGCAGCGCACAGATGAGGACGTGCAAAGACTGGTAGAGAAACGGACTGAGTTAAACACTCGAGAACCCATGACAAATGCTGAGAAGCAGTTGAGGGAACAATATAATGTAGAAGACGGAATTCTCTACAGAAGACTACCAGAGCGAGACGTATTATACCTCGCCAAAGACTTGAGAGAAGACATGGTTAGCTATTACCATGAACACCCAACCTCTGGTCACCCTGGACAGGACGAGACGCTGAGAGCGATCCGCCAGCACTACTGGTGGCCTGGACAGGAGGACTATGTTCGAGCTTTCGTGAGGGGATGCTTGGTGTGCCAAATTACCAAATCGAGACGACACGAGATCCATGCGCCGTTGCGACCACGAGTCGTTGAACGACCTTGGCAGTCTATCTCGGTGGACGTGCTTGGACCCTACGCTACCTCTCCCCAAGGTAATCGGTACATGCTAATATGCACAGACCTATTCTCCAAGTGGATCGAAGCGAAAGCGGTAGCCAAGACCGAGACAGTGGATATTGCACGGTTTTTGGATTTGGAGGTAGTGGCACGATGGGGATGCCCAGAGACCCTTATCTCAGATAACGGGCCAGCCTTCGAGAGCTTCGCTATGCAACGTTTCTGCGGAACCAGAAACATTGAACAAATAGCCACCCCTATATACCATCAACAGGTAAACCCTGTTGAAAGAAGAGTACAGGAGGTGAAGAAAGTCTTGAGAGGAAGACTAATAGGACAGCCGGAACAGCAGTGGGAAAGTCATATCCCCACTATGCTGTACTGTTTAAGAAACCGCAAGAACGCGGCGACCGGAGAAACACCGGCGAATATACTCCTAGGCTATACTCCTCCTAGACCAGGAGACTGGAGTATACCCAGTCGACGAGGACCCCTACCAGAGCAACTCGCGGCCAGAGCCGAGAGACTCGAAAGGGCGAAGCGTAGGCAGGAAGTCTACCAGAGGAAGCTATTCCCAGATAAGGAAAAGGAACCTCCCAGACGGTACCAAGTCGGAGACGAGGTACTCGTCAGAAACTTCGCGGGAGGCAACTTCACACCGACCCTTACAGGGCCGTATAAGGTTATCCGGATTGCAGGACCGGACACCTACGAGATCAAGCGAGGCGGCGTAGACCGACTGGTTCATCTGGACGACATTAGGAGCCATGTCAAGAAGGTCTTGCCAAGACAGCAGGATGTGCGCGTCGAGGAAGAGGATGATGAAGATCCGCCACCGGAAGAGGTGGTCGACCAAGACGCGGCACAGGCGGAAGAACCGCCAACAGAGCCCAAGAGGGACGAAAAATTAGAAAGACTTCGAGGGATGCGGAAAGTGACGCCCAGAGACCCACCGGTACCTCCCTGGAAGCAACCGGACATCGCGATTGATACGCGGGATCCGAAGGTCAAAGAAAAGGTGAAGCGCCTTGACAGGACCGTGAAGGCTAGCCTGCAGCACACCAAGGAGTTGGTGACAGCCGCGAAGGGGCGAACCTGCCATCGGTTTGTCAAGGGCGCGGACACGTCTTCGGCAGAAGACCGTGAACCACCTGGAGAACAAGTAGTAGAGAAAGGTGAGGGGAGAAAACCCCAAGAAACAGACAGGGCGGATCTGCAGGAGGGGCCTGCGGAGAAGTCCGAAGGCCAGCGACGATTCACGGGTGAGCGTCGTGTCGGAGACCGACGAAGATCCCGAGTCATATCGCTCGAACCCGATAGCAGGCAACGCGACCAGAGCCAAGCTGCGACGAGGGAAGATCTGCAGAAGGTGTACCCTGCAGCAACGGGGGACGGTGACAGCGATAGTGACGATGAATGCGCTGGACCTAGGGTGATAGTGACCAGAGCCCTGGTACACTAGAACCCTGTGAGCGGAACAAGTACTGTCCTATTGGGGCCAGGGCGGCGTGCCAAGACAGGAACCTTTTTTAAAGGAGGGGGGTGTCGTGAAACAAAACTAGTTTGAAATTTCACGAGCTCCAGTATAAGGACCGCCCACTCAGAATGAACAACACGAAAACGCGGAAAAACATTGCTTTTCCCAAGATATTTCAGCTTAGTTTTGAAAATTAAGATATGAAATGTCGTTTCCTAAGCGATAGAAAAATCTTTTGCAAGATTATTAGTCTTCGCTAATTTTTAAATAGGGAAAAAGCTGATTTTACGGAAAATGGCTTTTTCAGTTAGCTAGATAGGGAAATCGTGCTTTCTTCAAAGAAGCATCGATAGAGATTCTTAGCAGCCATCGTTTGACACCTCGATCACGTTTCCAGTGCTCGTGGATCAATTTTTATTAGCATTCGAGTTTGAAAAATGTAAGATTTTTCAAACGCACATTTTTGCAAGAAGGAACAGGAATATCGAGACGCGGCATAAGACTTTTTGTCTTAGGATGCCGAGATCTATATGAAATCAAGGAAAACGAAAATTCAGGTTTTTCGTGATTTTCCGAAGATTTCCGAGTGAGGCCGAAGACTGTTAGATTTCATTTATCGTACAACGCAAAATGAGGAAGCGAAACGAAACATGAAAAGAATGAGACAGAAACAGCGGCATATAGACGTCAATGGAAATTAGCAGAGCGGTATTCCTACTTCAAAGCCCAGCGCCTGCATAAAAACAGGTCGTAAACGCTGGCAAATCCATACGAAATGAGTTTTTTTCGTAGTGGAACTATTGAAAGTAGGTCAGTCAGGATCGCACGGCTTTTGCGATCTCTGGTTGGCTGAAAGTGGCGCGGAAGAGAGCCCGTTTATTTAGGATAAATATGCGGAGTTCCGAGTCACGATAGTTAGTCGAAGTCAAAGTAGTGAACAAGTAACAACGATTTAAAATATCCGAAGATATTTTAAAAGTTTCAAGTTGCGGTCAGGATTTTTTGAATGAATTCGAGTCTCTGGTTCTTCTCAGAACTAAATAGAGACAAAACACATCATTGGAGTCTTCAGGAAGCTGCGGTTAACACTATATAGCCAATTTGGAGGAATTTTTACTGGAATTTGGAATTCTCAGGATCCCTTGAAACCAAATCAGGATATATTAGTGGCTGGATATTTATTAGAGGAATTCCAGGACCGTGGATATTTTGGGAGCTGTTAAACCGGATACTGGAGCAGACTACTGGTCGAATATATTATTATTGCACATAACCATATTTTACGCTTGTCCAGGTTCCTTTTGGCACCCCGCCGAAGGAAAGCAGCCCAAATCCTGCAAAGGAAGAGCAGGTCCCTACTAAAGTTTCTCGGTCTCACCCACCCGATCACCTTGCGGTGTTAAAGATCGAGGTGTTTAGAGATTAAACTCGAGAGGGTCAAGACATCATTAGTTACGTCCTTCGGGTGAACGACTCAACTTAACCGTTGGGACCTTTCCAGGACTTCGATACCTTTCCACCTAATCCTGCGAGCGGCCCTCATCCTAGGGTGCTGTTCAACCGATAGGCCCCTTGTTCCTACATCACTAGCTCAGTTCACCCTGTAGGCCTTGGTTAGGAAAGTAGCTTTCGCGAACCAAGGGTGAACTTAAAAACATAGATTTCCGTGAATCCTACCCTCTGATTATTTCCTCGTCAGAGTCATATTAGGGACTTTTGAAATCGAAATGCAGACTAGGGCAAAACACGCGCGAGCGCAACTTGCCGAGAATACGCCAGTGCCAAATCGCGAGACCATAAGTTTCGGTCAAACTAACTTCCTGTCAGACATTTTTAGCCGCCTGAGTGCGACTCCTACGAGCCGACAAGGAACCCCTTTGGAATCTGGTTTCACAGGAAACAGTATTCCCAGAACTCCGGTAGGATCAGCCAGTCTGAGGCTAGGTTCTACTCACCGTTCTTTTTCAATAAACGAGGACATCAGTGCCTCTCCCTTGGTCGCAGAGCGACAAACCGTGGGCATTGGTGGTTTTTTGGCAAGCCGAATAATTCGAGAATTCGACAAGTCTCAAAGGACAAAGCTGTCCTCAAATCGCGATAAAACAACGCGAAATAGCATGTTGGAATCAAACCGCATTAGGGAAAATAAAACCTCGGCGATGAGAAGGATTGATCTCTTACATGCGGAAGTAGAACGTCAGGAGACGTTGCTACAGAAAACTGGACACCATCTCCGAGGAGATGCACCAGCTAGACCGCAAAGCGAACCCCAATTAGGGCTTCGCGCGATGCTAGCGATGCGAGCACGATCCCCTATGCTGAGATCGGCTCCGAAACTACGAAATTCGCAATTTTGTTCCCAACCGGAACAAAAGGCAGAAATCGGAGATTTTTGCCGACGGCGAAAACCGGAAGGAGTGTTCCCTCCGAATCCGACAATTCTGCCTGAACGCGAGATAATAAGACACATGACGGAAGAGTTACCCACTTATGTGGTAACCAGGAGTCCGAAGATACACAGGGTGTACAGCCATCCTGTAGAAATAGCATGTGCACAGGAAATAAAGCCATTGTCGAACCCGACAAGAGATTCATGCTACGGACAGCGTTTTCAAAGCAACGAAGGCTTTGGAGATGCTGGCCACATGGAAATGGAACAAAGCGTCGAAGCACAGGTCGTCCGACGCCAGGCGTCGCGATGCCCCCAGGTTGGAGCATTTAGCGATCCCTGGGAGGAGAGGGGTGCGTTGCGCACAGGAGCGCCTCGCATCCTGAACCAGCTGGATACTGACGACCTAGCGGAAGCGCTAGGGGGTGGTGGAATGCCAGGGGGTCACCCTGAAGTCGAGAGAGGCTTGGGGGTGGCTTCATGGCGGGGTCAGTACCTCCAAAAGGAGTCATATGTTTCAAGAGAGCTAACTGAAGCAAACCAACCTCCCGTCGTACTCAGACAGGAACTGAGTCCCAAAATCCCTGGGGCTCAGGTCTGGGAGGCCAGCCGGCCGTTACGGCGAACGGTACGCGCGGTCGGAGGGGGCGGAGTCGTAGGACACGCCCCCTCGATGCAAATCGACCCCGATGTAAGTGTTACCGGAGGACACTGTATTGAGGCGTTCGGACCGTATAAAAGGACACACAACAGGATGACACGTTCAGATAGAGTAGGGCCTAGAGGATGACAGCACGACCAGCTGTCGAAAGCGCTCGCAATAATTAAATGGAAGTTATAGAGCTTCAAATCCTTTTTGCAACTTACATTATTAGTAATATATATATATATATATATATATATATATATATATATATATATATATATATATATATATATATATATATATATTTATATATATATATATATATGTGTATATATATATATATATATATATATATATATATATATATATATATATATATATATATATATATATATATATATATATACCGGGTGTCCCACATTTTATGTGACAGACAATATCTGGTTTGTTGAAGGAGATACACAAGAATGTTTCATACAAAAGTTTTAGGAGTTCATGAGAGCTATATTTTGATATAATTTTTAAATATACAGGGTGTTTGGTGAAGGTGCTACAGACCAAAATTCCATTTTTTAAAATACAACGCCCTGTATATCATTACATATTCAGATGCTACGTTAAATTCTGATATCATATTATGTTTGGTTTTTGAAATTTGGTTACGGCGTTGTTGAGTTATTGCTTGATAGTCTTGAGAACGACTATTATTTTTTCAAATATCTCATACAATTATTCTCTCTGCATCAGATCATATGAAAATTAGTCAAAATTTTGGGTGTTCGAAGTAATGGTTTCAATTTTGAGTTGTGGAATTCAGTCAAGAATCATTTTGAATATGAAACAATTGCGAAATTGAAAGAGGTGTATTCGGAAACAAATCTTTAATTAATAACAATGTAAATAATATAACTTGATAAATCATTGCATAAGAATGGTAGGTACCTAGAAATAAGTCATAAAAATTGTTCAAAGTGATGCCCATTAGATATTATACAGGCTTCGAAACGTCGAATCACTTCTCTCATACCAGTCGCTCTTATAATATCAGGCGTAATATCACTGCACGCTAGTCGAATTTTCATTTTCAGATCATCCACATTCAAAGGGGGAGTAGTGAAAACAATATCTTTTAAATAACCCCATAGGAAAAAATCAAGCGGTGATAAATCTGGGGAACGAGCCGGCCACCGAATTGGACCCTTATTACCAATCCATCTATTTGGGTACGTTCTATCCAGATATTCAGTAACAACCTGTGAATTGTGAGGAGGAGCACCATCTTGTTGCCACCAAATTCCTTGTCGATCTGCTATTGGAATATCTTCCATCAACTGGATCAAATCATTTCCTAGAAAATGTAAATATCGCAATCCATTGAGATTTTCATTGAAAAAGTAAGGTCCTATGATGCGGCCATTGAACAATCCACACCATACATTAATACCCCAAGTACTTTCGCGGACCCAGTGGGGATTTTCTTGAGACCAATAGTGACTGTTATGTCGATTCACAACTCCATTATTGTGGAATCGCGATTCATCGCTCCACAAAATTTGACTGAATATGTTAGGACTTTCATGTAATATTACCTGAATACAAGCAATGAATTCAAGTCGTCGTTCAAAGTCCATGGGTTTCAAACCTTGTACCAACTGAATTTTGAATGGGTGGTATTTATTTTCTTTCAGAATTCTCTGTACATTAGATTTACTTACACTGACTTCTTCTGCAAGAGTACGGATAGAAACATGTGGATGAATAATAATATAAGCCAACACATTGATCTCTAAATCTTCAGTTCTAACAGATCTCGTATGATGACGATGCTTTATAGTAGAAGGAAATGACCCAGTTCGCAATTTTTCTACAACTCTCGAAAAAGTCATTCGTGACCGAATGGGTCTGTCTGGAAAACGTTCTTGGTATAGACGTTGTGCTTGACGGCAGTTTTTCTGACATTCCCCAAAAATTAATAACATATCAATGCAATCACTTGGACTAAACACGAAAGGCATACTGGAGTTTTCGCACAAAGAACACAGTTACTGTTTTGCAAAGAATCACTGAATCGAACTGACAAGTAGATACAATTCAACAACATTTGTTACTATGGCATCAACAAGCATAAGCTACTTGATGAAATGGTGCAATATAAAGCAATTCACCCTCAAGTTAGTCACATTCTCAAGAATTTCAATATTATATTCAACTGATATCGATATCGTATCGTAGAGGTGAGAATAATGGTTTGTTTTCAGTAGTAGTCTAGTTCAATTTATTAAAAGATATATAGACTGGATTCGTGTACGAGTAAATACGTTTTTTTGAAACTTTATATTTAAGGAAAAGTGCAATAACTCAACAACGCCGTAACCGAATTTCAAAAACCAAACATGAAATGATATCAGAATTTAACGTAGCATCTGAATATGTAATGATATACAGGGCGTTCTATTTTAAAAAATGGAATTTTGGTCTGTAGCACCTACACCAAACACCCTGTATATTTTAAAATTATATCAAAATATAGCTCTCATGAACTCCTAAAACTTTTGTATGAAACATTTTTGTGTATCTCCTTCAACAAACCAGATATTCCTGTCACATTTTATGTGACAGGAATATCTGTATATATCTGTATAATATATATATATATATATATATATATATATATATATATATATATATATATATATATATATATATATATTGAAAGGTCAAATTTAGTTGACTGGTGAGACCAGTCGTAATCTATCTGGAAGAATCACTTCACATAAAAGTGACTGCAGACTAAACAAACGTTCCTGTGGACTAGCTGAACATGTTATCTCTTCAGATCATGTTATGGATTATCAAAATACTAAAATTTTAACAGTTGAAAATAATAAATTCAAAAGGCTCTTTCTAGAAATGGTTCACATAAGTAAACATGATAATAATTTAAACAAAAAATCAAAAATACAAAATTTAAGTCAAATTTACAATTATATTTTAACTTTTGATAAAAAAAAATTGAACAAATAATTTCAATATCATATTACTAATAAGTTTTCATTTACACTTACATTTAAATCTCACTGTATGTGTAAATATTATAATAATCACATTTTCTTTGGTGCTGTAACAAAATTTTCAACGTCAAATTTTGCATTTGACTTTTCGTTTTATGTTTGGATTTATATGCCTTTTTTTATATTTTATAATACCTAACGTTGCTGAATTTTTGTAACATATCTATTGCTGTATAATGTTCACATGATCTTTATTTTGTAGATATTCTTGATAAAGGAGAAAAATATACTAAATATACTATATATATATATATATATATATATATATATATATATATATATATATATATATATATATATATATATATCAAAAAGGGAAAAATTTGTGGACAGAACACTCAAAGAATGAAGGCAAACCGCAAATTTTCCCGTTTTTGATTTATATCATACACACTCAATAACATATTTATCTGTATATATAAGTATATATATATATATATATATATATATATATATATATATATATATATATATATATATATACTTATGTCCAGAGATGTTTCGGAAATACAAGGTGTTGAAATTTATTTTTTTGTTTGTTTTTAAAAAATTACTTTTACAAAAAAATATTTATCTGCACGAACTTTGATGACCGGGTTTTTTTTGACATGGAGAATCTTAATATTTTATCAATTTTCAATTGACATCTAAAGGGCGCTGCGTAGGCTGTCATTATTTATTTCAAATTACCCAAACTTTTTTGATAGTGAACTGAGTATGTGGTGGGTCTCTTCAAAATAAACCACTTTTTCTTTCAAAATGTTTATGGAAAAATCATCCGTTTTCGAGATACAAATAACTGAAATTCCATAAAAACAATCATGTTCAGAAAAATTTTTACAATTTGAATATCGAAAACGAATGATTTTTCGTTAAACATTTCGTAGGAAAAAGTTTTTTGTTTTGACGGAATCCACCACAGCCTTAGTTCTTGTAATGTCTTGTAATAACTTGACTCAGCGCCCTAGGCGCTAAGTAATATGCATCGATATAGAAAATTGTAAATATACGATCACCTCCAGCGTTGTTGAGGATAAGTACTTTTTTTATTTGGAAATAGTGGAAGAATTAGGTTTTTTCCGTGAAAAGTACCAGAAGTTTACTGTCACAGAAGTTGAGGTGATTTGAAATAAATAATGACAGCGTACGCAGCGCAAAGAAAAGCACTTGTTTTATTCTTCTTTCATTTATATATGATGCTCAGATGCGTTCAATTAAATCTGGAAGCTTCATTTAAAATAAAATAAAACGATCGGTTATGGGCCTCGAAGAAAAGAGGTGAAACAAAGATTATTTTCAAAATAACTATAAAATGAAATCCAGAAGTCTCATGAGCAGTGTGGAAATCATAACCGTTGAAAAACAAAATGGCGTCTTCTAAGGAAGAAATAAATATTGAAAAGCTGGAAAATGCAGAAACGTTTCAAATTTGTAATTTCCAAAAGAAATTTTTTTGTAAATCCTTAGGATTGTTCGAAATATTGAGAGGAGATTTAAAAAAAAAGATAATAATACTGAAAAGAAGAAAACAATTGACCAAAAGAGGTGCACACACCCAAAAATTGATTAATACTACCATAGACAAAAAGGTGTTACCGCATATAATGACCTGTGACACAGCAGCCTAAATGTATAAGAAACTGATATTCACCAAGAAACACAGAGCAACAAAAGTGTATATTGTTACAGGAGTTTTTCAACTTTACCTATGCAAAAGGTGCATGTCTCTACATATTAGTAAATCACATTTAGTTTGAAAGCACTGAATCAAAACATTAATGATAAAATGTTAATTTCTAAAATAATAACTACCCTACCAGAACAATATAAACATTTTAGAAGTGCATGGGAATCAACACAAAAAAAGTTTAAAACCATAACAAATTTGACATCAAGGTTAATTGGGGAAGAAAAAATTATGAAAGTAGATGACATAGATAGAGGAGCTGTGGCATTCAAAATATCAGAGAACGTCAGCCTAACTGTTAAAAATCCAGAATATGATGTACTGAGTGGTGATTCAGAAGGTTATCCTGAAAACAATAAAATCAAATGTTTTTCCCGTGGAAAAATTGGACATTTTGCGAAGAACTGGCAGATGTGTAAAATATGTAAAAAAACAACCATGAAGAAAAAAAATTGTCTTCAACGAGACCATTAGAATAAAAATGAAGCAACAACTTACATAGAGGAATATCTGGTAATTCGTTGAATATTGTAAACACCATCCCGAAAGATGCGCGTTAGCCGCAATAAGTTTGACCACCATATGAAAATATAAATTTCATTAATAAAAAAACAATTATTATTCATCTCAGTTTCAATGAATCCATCAAATCTTGAATCAATAGAATAATGTGCTTAATAAATTCAATTAAAATGCTATTATCTCAACTTTGCATAGTACGGCCCTGCTCCGAAGCTAACGGAAACGTTCGATGATGAGTTGTGCCTTGATAGTGTTTTTTAGAGAAACTTCGCTAATTAACCTTTGGTGTAGTAATGAATATTACTGGAGTTTTTTACAACAACAAACCGTTATTTTAACACCTCTATACGTGTTTCGATCACCAAGTGATCGAAACACTTGATTATCTTCAAGAGGAAAAAGTTTTGATCTTCCTCTAGAAGATGATCACTTGGTGATCGAAACACATGTCGAGGTGTTAAAATAACGGTTTCGGACTCACCTCCATACCTGAAATCAGGTATGAAGGTGAGTCAAAATTTTTTTAAAGCACGACCTTTACCATTTTCGATTAAAGGGAATGTGGAAAAATAGTTAGATCGACTTGAAAATTCACAAGTTATAAAGCCAGTTGGTTTCTCTGAATGGAGTACACCTATTGTACCCGTACTGAAAAGGGACGGTTCAGTAAACATTTGCGGGGACTTTAAAGTAACGATAAATCCTTTCATAGAAATCCATTACCGAAAATTGAAAATTTATTCAGCAAACTAACTGATGGTGTTCACTTTACTAAAATAGACATGTCTAATACGTATCAGCAGATTTGTTCAGATGAGACTTCGAAAAAATATGTTATAATTTCGACACACAAAGGCTTGATCGACATAATCGTGCTCCATTTGGTATTTCAAGAATGCAATCCAAATTCCAAAAAATTTTAGATTCTCTATTAGTAGATTTGGATGGAGTGGGCTGTTTATCACGGGAAAAACCAGAGAAGAACATCGTTTTCGTTTGGAAACAGTGCTCTCAAACAAATGTAGTTTTTTCGAATCCAAAATATTGTATCTTGGACATGACATTAGTCAAGAAGGTTTGCATGCTTCTGATTCTGAAATTTCCGCTATTATTAATGCACCAATTCCATTCAATGTAACTTCATTACAATATTTTTTGGGTTTAGTGAACTACTATGGCAAATTTATAAAAAAACTTTTCATTTTGTTACAACCTCTTTACAATTTACTGAAGAAAAGTATGGTATGGAAATGGACAAATAGTTGTCAAAAAGCGGAGAAGTGAAAGAAAAATTAATTTCGCCTCCTGTTTTAGTTCATTTTAATCCAGAACTACCTGTAAGTGAGTTATTGATTGATGCTTTTGATTATGGAATTGGGGCGTTAATTGGTATCTCATACATTGCCTAATGGCATAAATAGGGTTATAGCTTATTCTTCGCGTTCTCTTTCAGAAAGAGAAAAACAATTTTGTATTTTAGAAAAAGAAGCTCCAGCAGTTCGGAAAAAAATTTACATTAGTAACCGATAATAATCGGTTATATTCCATCCTAATAAAACATTCCTGAATATGCTGCAAACAGATTGCGAAGATGGGCAATTATTTTGTTGAATTCTGAACACTTTTCAGTAAATTTTGAATTAATTGTAAAGGAGGGAGTTAATGATAGAATTTTGAATAAAGTGTTGAATTTTGTTGAAAAAGGTTGGCCGAATTCGAAAAAGTTACACAAAGATAGAAATTTGAAACATTTCTATAAAATTAAATATGAATTATCGATTGAATCCGATTGTTTAATTTGGAATAACCGTATCATCATTCCTCAAGGTTTGAGAGAAGCAATTTTGACAGAGTTAAATTCGACAATCATGGGGGTAGTTAAAATGAAAAATTTATCGCGTGTAGTAGACTTTTTGGATTTTATAGGTCCACTCCATGATAGACATTTTCTTATATTTGTGGATGCGCACAGTAAATGGTTAGAGGTATTTTCTATGAAATCAATTGCATTTCACAATAGAGATTTTGAGATCATGTTTTGCACGATTTGGTTTACCCCTGCAAATTGTTACAGACCATGGTACTTCTTTCTGTTCTAACGAAGTCGAAACATTTTTGAAAAATAATAATATCTTGCATACCACTTCTCCACCTTTTCACCAAGCATCTAATGGAGCGGCGGAAAACGTGGTAAAAAGCTTCAAGAATGCGTTGAAAAATGCATTAGAAAAAAATAGAAATGGTAATTTGAATTTGATTTTGAGTAATTTTTTATTTGATTATCGTTCCACACCGCACTCAACCACCAAGATGAGTCCAGCAAGATTAATGTTCAATAGAAATTTGCGCACACTTTTCGCTAATCTCATACCAGGTATAACAGAAAAAATTTGAAAAATCACAGTAAAGTAGTTCAGTAGTTCAACAGAAACAAAAAATGTATCCTATAAGTAAGAGATTTTTAGTTTTTGAACCAGGTGAACATGTGACCATTCTTAATTACAGGAAGAACGGTGTCGTTGAATGGATCATAGAAATCATAGTAAAAAACAGAAAATGTTATTTATTTAGTGAAAATTCCAGAATTGAGTAACATTGAGTGGAAAAGATATTTGAACCAGATTATAACGTTTCATGTAAGAGATTCTGAGTTGCCATGTCTAGTCAATATCTCAGAAAATGTAAAAAAATATTCAAATGACGTTTCTACTGCTTTGGTCAATTAGAATTTGTTAGTCATAGATCGGCTCAATGATGAATAGCTTTCAAGTTTTTAAAATATATTAACTTGTTTATTGTTTGTTGTTTTATATAGGACATTTGAAAAATAAACGTAAAAACAGAAACAATTGTGTGTAATTTTGAGTAATGACATCGCCCTCAAATTAGGGAAGGATACATTACAGTCAGCATAACAACACGGCTCCAGAAAAGGATAACATACATTACTTCATGATTGCGGAACTGCCAATAAAAATGAAACAGAAATTACTATTTATTTTTAATATAATATGGAGTTGACGAATCAAACTCCTACAGGAATGGCAAAAGTATATAGTAGTATCTATACTGAAACCGTAAAAATCCGAGAATCAAGTCGACTCCTATAGACAAATCACTCTTGCTTCATGCATCATGAAAACATGATATATGCTCCTTTCCCCGAAGCCGTTTTCAACAAGATCCAACACTATCAATAGGACCATACATTTCACCATACAAAAGTTCTGTGAGCTATATAGGAATTGAAATAGATGAAAAATTGAGTTGGAAAGAACATATACAAACTATTACGGTAAAAGCTGAAGAAAGTATGGACATTATAAAAGCATTTCGTAAAAATAAATGGGGGGCTGATCCGAATATTGCTTTGACATTTCATAAAATCCTGATTTGATCCATTTCGGATTACGAGAGTATTTTTTACGGTTATGCATCAAAAACTAACTCGAAGAAAGTTGAAAACATAAAAAATAGAAGCCTGAAATTATGTTTAGGATTACTCAACAGCACACCCATCTCAGCCCTCGAATCGGAAACAGTAAAACCACCACTATGCCTGCATAGACAACTACTCAGCCACAAATTCATCACACAATTATTCGCCAAGAAAAGTGATTTATTATTCAAATTATATGACTCAAGCATTTTGGGATTGACTACTTGTATGTAATGATCTATCTTTGTCAGTTAGTGCATATTGTTCGTTTTATCGAACATGACTATTCACGTCGGCGGAGAGAATGTCTGCACATATTTTCAATAATTATTTCCCGCGAAAAAGTTGTTAACACTAACAGGATTAACATTTGGTTTAGTCATATGAGTAGTAAGAAGTGTAAACGTGTTAGTTTTGCTTGTTTATATAGTGATGGATACAGAATTGTACTCAACTCGCCGCAGCAGGTAAGTTATCACCTATACAATATCCATATTATTTATGACCAATACGTGACGAATAATGTAAATATCTTTACATGAACTTACATACCATCAATTAGTATCACTCCCTTTTTTTTCCTTGAAATCAGTCTTTACGTTCCATGTTCGTTTTATCGAACATTATGCACCATGATGGTTACTCATTGTACGTCTGTTTTGTCACAGATTGTCGCTTGCTGAACTGATTGTAATGTTGGAACAAAGCGACACAGATACTGGCGATATATACATTACACCACCTCAAGACGGCGAAGATACTGATATTGATGATGATCAAGAAGGAGATATTTCTTACCTGGGACCAGCTATGCTGTAGGTGGAAAGTGAGTTTGTTCCACCTGAACCCTCCAATTGTAGAGATTGTAATGATGCAGATCATGATTCAGATGATGATATACATTTGACAAAGTTATTTCCGAATGTTGCAGCAGATAGACTAACGGGGGATAACGCACCTCCTACTTTAGAGAATAAAAAAGCAGCTTGGACGAATGAAGTACTTATTTTCACCATAGAACAAGAGTTCAACGGAAAAAACCAACCAGAAGAAGTATATAGCAACATTTAGCATGATTTCCCATGTCAAAAAAACCCAGGGTACCGAATTTCGTGCAAATAACTTATATCTTGAAAGAGTTATTTTCAAAAAGCGAACAAAAAAATCAATTTTAAATGAAGCATTTTCGGACACAAGTTCATATAGAGTTTTTTTCTCAAAATTGTCTCAGGAATACGTCACTTGAATATTTTAACGTACTTATGTTACACCCTGTGTACAGGAAAAAATAAAGACGCACAAAATGAACCTGCAGTTTTGGGTGTGGGAGGAAGTGTTGTATTGGCTACATGTGGCTGCAAAATTTTCATGGATAACCACATTACTTCCATCAGTAAAAAACTAATCAATATAGTTTATTGTACACATTTTATTGTATGAAGGGTTAGCCAAACCCGTGTCGCGCTTTTTGTAAAACCCTTTATACTGAAAATCATACAATAAACTGTATTAAATAGTTTTTCAATATGGATTTTCATCAAGTATCGGCCAGATCTCTTCAATTACTTCCACCACTCTTCTAAACCATCTGTCCACACTACACTGATGACTAAACCGGAAAAACGTACAATACTTCACATTACCTATAGTTATCAAAGGGGTATCTAACGGTCATCATACCCGTATGATACGGTCATTATACGGGCTTACGGGTCATTATACGGGTTGATCATTATACGGGTTGATCGATTAAAGTGGACAAGGATGTGTCGTGTTATTTTCCGTGTCTGATACGGTCCTAGCACTGCCATGGTTGGTACGGTATAGTGGGCAGAGACCTCAATTTTTGAAATTTCAAGAGATCTAAGTGTGTTCCACTTGGTTTATGAATTTTTGTTGGGGACAAAACTTAGCTATGATTCATTTTCACGTCTAATTGAGGCTGTTTCTGACATCTTTATAGTATTTTCAATCAGTTGAAAGTTATGTCTTTGATTCGTATGTTTTCTTTAATATTATATGTTAGCCGTGGTGCTGGTGATTTGGTAGTTCTAACCAATGGGCAAGAGGATGAATATTAAAGAATATTGTTGAAAAAAGTTAAAATTTTATCCACGTTCAGTGTAAACTTTGGAAAAATCTTTGAAAGTAACATATTTTACATAAGAAGGACTATGAATGAATTTTATTTGCCGGAAATGTCATGCATATCAGTAACATCGAGTGTTGTAATATCGCCAGGTTCAGAACACATTAAGACATCTATCAGCGTAGTGCTGGTTGGTGTGAAACGAGTAGGCGAGTTTATCAGTTGATGAAGAAAATGTATGTTGAGTAATTCGAAGAAAAGATTGGTGCGCCTGTCAGGTTCTAGTAAGTTGATATTGATATATATCCCCTATTAATATAGGTGAATTTCATGTCGGTAGAGGTTACCAGTTCTTACAAATATTGAATAAGATTGGATTTTGGGGCGATATAATAAACCAATTACATATAATATCTCATTTTTGAAATTCATAGATATCCATAAATGTTCAAGAACGGTAGTGAGTGTCTGGGTATTAACTACTAGGGATTTAACTATACGACCAGAACTAAGTTGTAAACCTGCCAATATACGATGTTGGCTATCATGATGAGGGGGAGAAAGGCCCATGGACAACAATGTAGGCAACAACGATAGGTGTGCAAAAGGAGGCAACTAATAAAAGGGATTGAAGTAATCATAAGTTGTTGAATACATTATTCCTTCCAATCCTTCCATGCTTGACATGGCGCAGTCGGAAAAAAGTAAATAAAACATAACAATTAATCTAGACGAAATCATTAAATAACAAAACAGGTTGAAAATCAACCATTAAAAGTGAGGTTAATCAAACAAAGCAACATGGACAATTTAAAACAACCCAAACCAATGAGCATGGATGGAGACTTGGCCATAAACTGGAAAAAATTTAAACAAGCATTTGAATTATACTTACTGGCGTCAGGAGGTTCTACAAAAGATGAGGAAATTCAAGTAGCAGTCTTGCTACACTGCATTGGTGAAGGGGCAATGGATATTTTTGAAACACTAGAAGTATCTGAGGAGGAGAAGAAGGTATTCCAAACAGTATTGGATAAATTTGAAGCATATTTCAAACCAAAAACAAATCCAAGTGTAGAAAGACATAAATTTAACATAAGGGTACAGGCAACAAACGAAAGTTTTGATGAATTTTTGAAAGATCTGTGAAAGATCATGTGATTTTGGAACAGTCTAATCAAAGACAGATTAGTTTGTGGTGTTAAAGACAAGCGTATAAAAGACAAGCTGCTTCGTGAAGACGACTTGACATTGGACAAAGCTGTAACAATCTGCAAGGCAGCTGAATTAACTGAAAAACACTTAAAAGAGATGTACGATCACGGTGCATCAGTGGATGCAGTATATACAAGGCATAACAGTAACAGAGGTCAAGGATGGCGCGGCGGCCAAAACAACAGTTACATGCAGAGACAACAAGGCCCCAGTGGACAAAGAGGGAGAGGCCAAAGTAACAGACCACAGCAGAGCCAACAAGCAATGTCGCAACACCAAAGAAATCATCGAAGACAACAAAGCTGTTGGAAGTGTGGATATGAACGACACCCAGCAGTAAACTGCCCAGCCAGGGACAAGCAGTGTACAATATGCAAAAAAATGGGACATTTTGCAAGGGTATGTAGAAGCAGAACAGTAAGTGAATTACAAGAAAATCCTGAAGATAATACGTGGGTAGAGCCAAATAATAGTAATAATGAAATTAATGACATAAGTTTTTCAGTAAGCACACTGGAAAGAGTAAATGAGTTTAATCGGAGCTGGTGGGTCACGTTAAATTCGGGTTGAGGTCAAAGCATAAAATTCAAAGTGGATACAGGGGCACAGGTAAATGCTGTTCCAGAGCATGTGTATAATTCATGGAAAAATAAACCCAACTTGAAGCCTTTTCAGTACACAGTAACAAATTTTGAAGGAGGAAACGTTGAGGTTCGAGGCACATGTAAAATTGAGGTAGAATACAAGGGTAGCATGTATGATATCGTTCTGGTAGTGGTGAAAACAGGAATAAACAGCCATGCGGTACTGGGATTACCAGATCTAATCAAACTTAATATGATAAGAGCAGTAGATTCAATAGAATTTTCAGGGGATGAAAATGAAATAATTAAAAACGAAGATTTATTTAAAGGTGTTGGAAAAATTAAATCTCAGCCAATTGATATAAAACTAAAATCAGACTATATACCTAGTATAACACCATGCAGGAAGGTACCGTTCATGCTAATCAATCCGTTAAAAGATGAACTTGAGAGTATGGAAAAGATGGGTATCATAAAAAAAGTAACAGAACCAACGGAATTTATAAATCCAATTGTTATTGTTAAGAAACCAAACAAAGGGATTAGGGTGTGCCTGGACCCTCAACACCTCAATAATTCGATCTTACGTGAACACCATCAGCTGCCGACGTTTACGGAATTAATTAAAGACATGCAAGGTTCAAAAGTATTTTCAACACTTGATGCAAACAAAGGGTTCTGGCAAATAATGTTAACTGAGAAAGCCTCAAAGTTAACAATATTTGCAACGCCATTTGGTAGATTCATGTTCTTAAAATTACCATTTGGCATTTCAGTAGCTCCTGAAATTTTTCACCGTGTATTTTCGGAGATCTTTGAGGGTCTGCCTGGGATAAAAATTTACATTGATGATATTATAGTTTACTCAAAAACATTAGAAGAACACAGGCATACCCTGAAGGAACTCTTCCAGCGAGCAAGAGATTGTGGAGTAAAATTTAATAAAGACAAATGCAAATTTTTTCAACAAGAGGTGAAATACGTAGGGCATAAAATATCAGAAAAGGGAGTACAAGTAGATGAAGACAAATTTAAAGTAATAAAAGAAATGCCTAGTCCTAAGAATCAAAAAGAACTCAGTCGCTTGCTCGGAATGTTAACTTATGTACGAATGTTTATACCAAATTTATCACACCAAATTTCAAATTTAAGAAAATTACTAAAGAAAAATGTAATGTAGCTTTGGACAACTGTTCAAGATAGCGAATTAGAGCTGGTCAAAACTTTACTCTCAAGGACTCCTATTTTAGCTTTCTTCGATGAAACCAAAGACTTCACTATCTCAGTTGACAGTTCCAAAGATGCTATGGGTGCAGTTATTTTCCAAGGTAACAGACCTTTGGCTTATGCAGCAAAAGCATTGACAACAACACAACAGGGTTATGCACAAATTGAAAAAGAGATGCTAGCTATCACATTTGGCTGCCAAAGGTTTCACCAATATTTGTATGGTCGTAGGTTTCTAGTAGAAACAGATCACAAACCATTAGTTACAATTTTTAAAAAACCATTGGACGTCTGTCCTTTAAGACTACAAAGACTGAGAATCACTTTACAATATTATGATTTAAAAGTTGAATATAAACCAGGCAGTCAACTTCATTTTGCGGATGCTCTGTCAAGGTGTAAAGTGGATGAAAAAAATTTTAATGTTGAAGAAACAGAAATACAGGCACATGTAGACATACTAAAATGTGGTGACGGAATCAGTCCGAATAAATTTCAAAGTATTGCAGAAGCCACAGCAGCATGCCCGGAGTTGCAAGCACTCAAGAAGGTAATTGAAGTTGGATGGCCAGAACACAAGGATATGATAAATGTTTTGACAAAACAATACTGGAAAATAAGAGATGAATTATATGTAGTGGATGGTATTATATTTAAAACAAACCAAGCAGTCATACCGCAAGCCATGAGGAAAGAGATAATAGATAAATTACATTATTCACATTTGGGAGAGAAGAAAACATTACTAAAGGCAAAAGAAATGGTGTATTGGCCACAAATGGGAAAAGAAATTAAAGACAAAGTAGAAAATTGTCCAGCCTGTTTGGCTTATCTCAGAAAAATACAAAGTGAAACCATGATGACACATGAAACGGCAGAGGGTCCGTGGCAAATAGTAGCTAGTGACCTATTTTATGTCAAAGGGGAAACGTTTTTACTGATAGTGGACACATGGTCAAAATTTTCTGAAGTATTGAAGCTTACAAATGATACAACCAGTCATCAAGTGATTATAAAAATGAAAGAATGTTTTGCAAAGCAAGGCTGCCCTGAGGTACTTTATTCTGATAATGGACCTCAATACTCAAGCCAACAGTTTGAAAATTTTATGAAAAAATGGGGAATCTGTCATAAGACTTCAACACCAACGTATGCTCAATCTAATGGATTTATAGAACGTCATGTACAGACAATAAAAAAATTAATGAAGAAAACATTATTCGACGGAAAGGATGTATTTATGGCATTACTTGAGTACAGATGATGAGAAGACACCTTCTCCGGCACAGTTGCTGTATAGCAGAAAAATCCAAGGGCAAATCCCAATGAAAAGAGACCAATTAAAACCACAAGTAACAAACCTGGAAAACCTGAAACAACATAGGTTAATACAGAAAGAAAAAGAAATCAATCATTACAACAAAGAAGCAAGAGACTCACCAACATTAAAAATTAACAATAAAGTGATGGTTGACCTGGGTAAAGATGAATGGAAATCAGGAACAGTGGTGGGAATTGACGAAATTCACCCAAGAGCATATTTTATAAAAATTGATGAATAAGGCACGATATTGAATCGGAATAGAAGATTCCTAAGACCATATTCAACAACTAGTGTTAAATCCAGAGAAGATTTATTCAACACATTACTTGAACAGACAATAAAGGAGCAAGAATTAACAAAACAAAAAGCAAAAAGTAATTACCCAGAAGTTAACAGAGTCAGTAAACAACAGCAACAGACGAACAATGAGATTGAGAGAATACGCGATACATTAGTACAACAAGGCCAGGAGAGTAGAGGTCCAGATACAAGTAACAATGTCCTTTCGACACGATCAGGAAGAGTTGTCAAACGACCACAACATCTCAAAGATTATGTTACCTATAATAATAACATAGGTTAATGACATGTACGTAGAAAACGTATATTATTAGATTTTAGTTATATTTTATGATCACAGCAATATATATTCAAAAAAAAATAAAAAAAAAGATGCAAACATTATATGTAAACAAAACAACATTAGTTATAAGTTTATCGGTGTAACAGTTGCGGTAGGTGGAAGCAAGTCCATAGTATGGTTGAAAAAGACTTAAAAGGGGGAGATGTCTGGGTATTAACTACTAGGGATTTAACTATACGACCAGAACTAAGTTGTTAACCTGCCAATATACGATGTTGGCTATCATGATGAGGGGGAGAGAGGCCCATGGACAACAATGTAGGCAACAACGATAGGTGTGCAAAAGGAGGCAACTAATAAAAGGGATTGAAGGAATCATAAGTTGTTAAATACATTATTCCTTCCAATCCTTCCATGCTTGACAGTGAGTTGCTGAAATAAAGAGTTTGACGTATATAAAACCCTAGATCCCCACCCCGACTGTTCCTATCTGTACGACTTACAGGATGATTTGGAATAAGAAATACATCTGAATTACTTTTTTACAAAATATAGAAATCCTGTGAATGATATCTGATTCAATTCCATAACGAATATTTATATTTTAAAGTTACTTCTTCGCACGATCGACACATCTTGGTATATAGTTGTTTTTTTTTTCATTGATTGCTTTCTTCTTTGCTTTGGAAGATTTCCACATTTTTTGTATAAAGATGGAGAAGTAGGAAACCAAAACCATTCTTTCCCAAAAGTTGATTTCTCCTAAAAATATACCCCTTTCAATTTATACTTCAATATATAAATGGAGAACAAAGAGTGGGACAAAAAAATTGAAGAAGCATCATTTGTACATTTGAAAAACAAAATGAAAATAATAACTGCTTTATTAAGGGAAACAAACTTCATTTCAATAACAACTGATCTTAAAAGAGAAGAAGAAAGAATTGAATCGTAAAACAGTTGAAAACCACATAGCGACCCCGGAACACCAATTCCGGAGCAATCGCTAATAAAAGAAGGTACCAAAGGCAATATATCCGGGATATATTGCCTTAGGTCAATCTAAAACATCCACCGAAAATATATAGCAAGAAGAAACAAACCGATATCTAGAAAGAATTCTGTTAAGCAGTGAATCTGTTATTGCACACAGCATAATTTTATTTCTTAAAAACTAAGTCATTTGAAGAACTGTTTCGTTAGGTATTACATTCGCAGCATCAGAAAGAATTTTGATCAGCTTCTTATTTTTCTAAACCAGTTTTCAAAGCAATTTGATATAGTGGTGCCTACTATCTGAAACAATCAACATTCATGAAACGGAAATACCTATACCAAATGACAATATATAACATAGTATGTAGTAAAGGTACGTTCAATAAAAACGATGGAATATTGATATATGCACTGAGGATACATTACACACTTTTATCTATTTTCCACGATATTTCTTTATTGTTGACTAGTTTCGGCTATCACACCATTTTAAAACAAACTAAATACATTTGAATCTGAGTAATTTATACCTAGGTTGCCTATTCTTTCATAAATAATTTGGTACCTACATTTTGTATACCTGTAATATCCATGAACATAACAAAACAAAGCTTTTGATATAATGTAGGTTTTGGGAACTGGATTATAGATTCAGGAGAGGACTATTATTTAGATCAAGTTGTTCGTTGAGGACAATAGAATTGGGATTTTTCTTTGACTTGTTTATTTCCATAGATTCCAACAGATTCATCATTTTCCCTTCTTCGCATGTGTGAAAGATCTTTAAATTATCTTTATCTATTTTATGTTTCGAATTTTGAAGATATTCGTACATTAATGATTTTTTTTATATCATTTCGGATAAAAAATCCCAGTGGTACGTCAGGTAAAAGCAGCTTTTATTATCTTGTGTTTATAGTATTGCTCCGTTGTTTATTGAACCCCAATTGAATGAATAC
This sequence comes from Leptinotarsa decemlineata, assembly GCF_025532065.1. Taxonomy (NCBI): domain Eukaryota; kingdom Metazoa; phylum Arthropoda; class Insecta; order Coleoptera; family Chrysomelidae; genus Leptinotarsa; species Leptinotarsa decemlineata. The sequence continues at coordinate 1,045,874 of NW_027412554.1, read as the reverse complement.
CTTCCGCTGTTACCGCTCCCAAACTGGGCCGAAGTGCGACTCTATCTAGATAGAAAACTGTATTGTGCCAAGCCGTCGATGCGATTTTAAAATTATACAATATTTGTTAATACACCGTACCACCGATAGAGGGCACAACTCGGCCATCAGCGGATACCTCGTAGAACACTATTTCAAATAATCTCGAAAGCATCTACCTAGGCAGTTCCAGCTTGATTCGTCATCTTGGATGCTTGCTAGAATTCCGTAAAACAAATTCAAATAATTATACGATCAATCATCCGACCTCCCAGGAGCCAGGAATAAACGGTTAGCTAAAAAAAGCAGCAGGTACCCAGGATTCGAAACCAGGGACGGTAATTGAAGCCTGCCGTACCTACTGGCCACAGTTGATTTCGATATCATAGTGACCCCTGTTATAATACTTTCTTCACTAAAGCTGCCCGGAGCACGTGGGGCGCACCACGCCGAAAACTGGCGCCCGAGGCAACCCATGACCTGGACTCGGCGTCAAAATGACCCGTAACGCGTAAACAGCGTTACAATATTAATTCCAATATTAAATGTAAAGCTGAAAATATCCAAATTGTTATGAGCTTTGCCTTAGAATTAGGTATTTATGTTAATAAACCTGATATACTATCAACGACAATTTATAGGTCACAGAAATCGAATCTATAAACTTCATGTTCATGTTCATGACAGAATCCCAAGTTCTAAATATGTAATTGAAAATCAATTCAACATAATATATCATAGTGAACTGGCATGAAAATATGCGTCAAAAATAACAGCATCACCAAATTTTTTAGAAAATGTCGACAATCTAAGTAATAGCCTATTCTTGAAATATGTGAAGAAGGACTAATGGACATGATACATAATTTTGAAACTAAAAGTTCATCTGGATTGGATGATATCCAGATCTGAAACGGTTAAAGAGCTAAAGAATTTCATTATTGCTTCTTTGACATATTTAATGTTCACGTGATCATAGCAAGGTAAATTTCCACGGAATCATGAAGCTTTTGTACAAGAATGGATATAGGGCAAAAATCGAAAATTACCGGCCAGTCTCTTGTAGTCGGTGTTTTCTGAAATATTTGAGAAAATCGTGAAAACATTAATGTATTAATTTTTTAAAAGATTTAGAGTTCTCTCCAACAACCAGTTTGTATGTAGGGAAATTCGAAGTACAGAATATGCGATATACGCTTTAACCACTGATATCTTCAAGGTAAAAAAAATTGCCTAATTTGCGTTATTGACAATATGAGAACCCAGGCAGTTATATTCTAATATTCGTTCAGGAACTATTCCTACTTGTCAGCACCAACCTGGATAACATTACAAGATGAATTCATCACGTAACGGATGAAATGAATCTACTTATGTTATGATGTAATGGCATTAATATGCTCATGTGATTCAATCCCAGATGAATAAAACTTCAAATTGAAAAGAGTATATTTTATAGATAGGGTAGATTTTGAGAAAGAAATGTTTTGTCTTTCTAATTCTTTATACATCTTTATACAAAAAATGTGGAAAACTTCCAAAGGAAGGAAGATAGCAATCAATTCAAAAATAACTTCTTTACAAAGATATGTAGATAACGCGTAGAAGTTACTTTTAGATAAAAACTTGGAGAAGAAGATCTTTTTCGAAAACAAAACACAAGCACTACAGGAAAATCCTCAAGGCGCTCTCAGAGCGGTGCCTGTGCGGAAGTAGTGATTCACATTGGATTGGAATCGCTGGAGATTAAATCAATTTGGAAAAACGTTCTCAGGAAGTTTATACCACATAAACGCAGTTCTTCAGATGAAAGAGTTCTTGAACAGTGAAGTTTGAGGTGTACTGAGTTTAACCTCAAAACGATGAGTAGCCACAATCCGCCACGTATTTCTGATATGTACTGGTCTTGGTGGAATCGAATGTGCCAAGTCACTTGAACACCTCCCGTGAAAGTATCTATAGAAGAGAGATAATTCTCCAACCTTTTTTCGATGTTCCAGGCTATCAAGGTTGCATGCGATGTTCGCGTCTCCCATCAGGCGGATGGCTCTTTTCTGGATGGAATCCAGCAACCCCACGGTACGTTTGGGGCAGAACTCCATACATGAAAACAATACTCCAAAAAACGTCTGATCTGAGCTTTATAAAGGATCAAAAGTTGAAGAGGTGTGTACAGTTTTCTGGTTCGGAACACTGTTCCAAGCTTTTGAGAAGCAGCCTTTACAATTCCTGTGACATGATTGTGCCTAGACATATTGGTGCCCATTTTCACCCCCCAAAAAACTTATCGAAGCAGAAAGCGGAATTGTCTGACCTGACATTACTATATCCGGTTCGGAGACATTTATCATCTTGGAGAAAACCGATGCCTTGATGGTGAAAGAATTCGAGAGAAATCCATTGACAGCCACTTGCAGGAAACGTTCTTTCAGGAAGCTGAAGAGCCATACATGGAAATGATCCAACATGCCATAACATCGAAGTTTGGCCAGCAAAACCTCATGCCACACACGGTCAAAGGCCTTGGAAATATCAAGCGCAACAGTTCTTGATTCTCTATGTTTCTCGATTGTGTTTTTCCAAATATGGGTGACATACGATAGAAGGTCGTCTGTTGATCCTTGTTTCCGAAAGCCATATTGATGATCGCTCAAGAGGTTGAAGCCTTCCAAATATTTGAGGATATGATAGTTTACGACTTTGTCCATGATTTTTGATATCACTGATATCAAAGCGACTGGTCTATAGTTATTTGGAAGATTTTTTCTTTTTTGGGAGTAGGCTGAACTTGAGCAATCTTTCAATAAGATGGAAAATTATCTATCGAAACAACTACCCGCCTATCAACATTGAAATAAATGAAAGAAAAAATACTTTTGAAACGGCTCCTACTTCCATATGGATGTCAGTCACAGGGAAGCCACACAATATAGTGTATGGAAGAGCCAAATTCCATGCACATGGAACACTGTCATCTTCAATGGAGGAAATTGATATGTCGCAATAAGGCACTTAATTCATTGGATCTTCAGCACCAATCTGGATAAGAGTGCTAGATGAGGCACTCAATTCATTCATAACATAACGACTTTATGTCATTGTGATATGAGTTCAATCTACTCATATCACGATGACAATACTCAATGATATTCATACGCTCATTTGATTCAATAATTTCTACTTTGCCAACATAACTCAAAACTCTTTTTTTGAATAGATTTTCATGTCATTTCACTAATTTTTGTGAGAAATCATTTTCCACGACTGAATAAAATTCTCCTTCTGAATTAACTTTTTATTCAATCCGTAGACATGTAGAAATACCCAAAAAAGTCGGTTCATATTTATCGAAAAATATATCTTTCAATGCACAGGTTAGTGTGGAGTTCAAGAAATGATTCAAATGGTAAGCTAATATACGAGAAAAAAAAATTCGTTATTGAATGTTGAATGAGATTTACTGTTATGTGATGGAATTGGCCGATATTTGATGAAAATCCATAAGGTATTCAAGAAACACTTTATTGTGATTTTCACTGCATACTTTTGAAAAACGCAACTCGTGTTTTGCTACAATAGCGTGAAGAGACACACCTAAAGAAGCTACTTTATAGCGAAACACGTGCTGAGTTTTTGTAAAACTTATTAGTGAAAATCTCACAATGAAGTGTTTCTTGAATATGTTGGGAGATATTTAATTATTTTCATCTCAATATTACATATTTATAATACATATCGAATTTTCAATGAAAAGTATACTAAAAGATGTATACATCAATAGTGAAAATACGGGAAGTTGAATCAGTAGACGGTATTTGATAGATATATTCACAAAAATGTTAGTTATTGATGGAGGACTAGTTTTTCTTGAGACTTTATTAGGTTGGATTTTTTCGAAATATCATTTATAAACAAACATTTCAAAACTCAGTGGGTATTTATTGATTGACTCACACTAATATTAAAATATAGTCGAAGCTACTGAACCCAGAACCTTGAAATATGCAGGAAGGTTCCTTGTATAGCCTAAATAAGCATCAAGAGAGGGAATCAGGAATTTCCACTCCCAAGGGGCAAAATAGGGATTTTAATATTATATTGAATTTCGTCAGTTTCGAAGTTAAAAACCTGAAGTTATGGGTTGATGAAAAAATATTGCAACTATTTGTTTAAAATGGTCTGTTACGAAGCTCAATGATACACCAAATTCTACGAAAGCTTAGCCGCGGACAACAGCTAGTAATTCATATTTTTATTATAAGAATACAGTAACTAAAAAAATATGCGAACTGCACTAGGTAATGAATATCTTCAAGAATCGAATTATGTTACCCATAAAGAAATTTCGCAAAACCAACTTTATTTTACAGAAATTCCAAAATATGCATTGTAAAAATGGTATCTAATTCAATTTTATTTATGGATCAGTATTTTGCATATAGTGGCTATCACATAGAAGGTAGATATATGGTGTCGCGGACTTTCATTTAGACCTTTTTAAGAAGAATAATACGGTGCATTATCTTCATGTAACTCCAACGGTACGCCAAGATAGCCCTCAGCGGGCAAGAATTTTTCCAACGCACTCAATACTTATCATCATATTATGACCTTTGTAAATTGTAGCCTATATGTTATTCTGATGTCAAAGCTGTATTTATGTAAAGTTGCATTTAAATCCGTTCAGTCGTTTAGGCGTGAAGGCACAAACATAAAATACATTTATCCATCCCCACAAACCTTCACATTTATAATATTCGTATAGATATATAGATTATTGTATAGTGAGAATTCATTCAACAGCAATTCAACCCAGAGATGAGCAAGCTTCTCTAAAGTTAATTACTTACTATTACTGACTCGACTTCGACTTAAATTGAGTAAACATTCATTACAAATTATAGCATGCTAATGGTTTTTTTATGCGAACATTATTAAATGTGAATTTATTTCTATCACACAATTTTACGATCTCTGCTCTATAAGGGTCTTAATTTTCGCAAATACCTATTCGAGTATTTACATTGATTTGTTTCAAAATAATGGGCCTTGAGAAAAGATAATTTTTAGTAATTTTCCTACGTTATTCAAATGTTGTTTCTGTAATACTCAATGTAAATACTAAATGTAATACTCACCTTCGACTTCTATTTTTGTATCTGCGCTATAAATAAAGTGATTTCTTTTAACGCTATTCCACAATTTCAAGTCATTGGTCAAGTTTTTCATAAACACATTACACATTTTATTTAGAGCCATAGCGATTCAACACAATGAATAAATAAAATTGTTATTCTCTTGTTATATTGATACTAATGATAAAAATTTGGAATTACAGTGGATTGGTAATGACCTTGTGAACTTACTATCAACGTATTTCACTTTCAAATGAGCTTAGACAAATTCCGAGTTTTATCTATCTACACAGTGAGCCCAGTCTAGAAATTGTGGCTCAAATTTGAACTTCATATGAATAGTACGGATAACAGGTAGGAAATTTCAAGGCACGCGGGTGTCAATATTGAAAGTATAAGTTTTGTGTGTTCAGTGAAGATCTATGGATTTCCTGTGTTTCTTAATTTTACCAAAGCGTGTGTGGGTACATACGTTTTTGCTTTCTACATCTCAACTATTATATAATAAACATGGGAAACTTCCAGAATAGGAAGAAAGAAACTCAATAAAATGTGTAAATCATACATCGAAATTTCTTTCAATATAATATATCTGAGTCCAAATGAAACCACTACTTAAAAAAACTAGGAGTTTGATTGTTTTCCACATAAGCCATTTTTCATAGTAATACTAAAATGTTCTTCATTCATTACGTTGTGAAACGTTCCTGTGAATGTTATCTATTCGGATTCCATCACGGATATTCAAAGTACTATATGAATATAAAAATTCATTTTCGTGTAATACGATGGTGACATCTTTAAAAGTTAATTCTAAGGTAGAGGTTCCAATTTCTAAAAATGGAACACCATTTGGCTGGCAAATTAATTTAAACCGATCCCAAGTCCTACCCCACTACTTGACGTTGAAACGACTTTGTAGCATGTCGCACGACCTCGACTATGAGTTACGTTTATGCCTCAGCGGTGGTGTAGTTCGTAAGGCATTCTCGTATTTTGAAACCAATTTTATATTCAATAACTCTTTCACAACTTTTACGTTTCACACACTAAGAGATTCACTTTTCTCAATGCTTTAATAAAAATTGTAAATGCAGGTTCCAAGTGACAAAACTGGAATAAGTAAAATAGTGTCTAGCCTATATTTATAATACAATTCAAACAACGACTTGTCTATGCGGTACGAAAGAGTATTCATGGTAAAAACGTAAGTTATCATAATAAATATTTCTCGGCAGAAAGAAATCCAGCATAAAAAGTATCGTTAGAAAGCAAGTCAGAATAAATACATCCCAGCTCAATGGGACCCTAACGTTCCAATATGCGATCTTTCATTGTGTGCAGTTTCAGAATACATCGTTAAGGAAAAAACATGATCGCGCGTGTGTTATCTGTATATATGCATATACATACAGAGTGTACAAATTTATTCATTGTTATGAGGAAAAGCTTAAATTTTTTCGGTTGTCTTTCAGTGAATTGTGTTAACATCATCGATGCACCATTAATCGTCGATGATGGTGACCAATATATGAGATACCAAAGTTTTAGATATTTACAATTCATCGAAAAGTAAACACTTTTGGTTCATGAACATTGAAATAGAGGAAAACCAATGACAAATTTTGATAGCCCATATTGAGGAGAGTCCAAATCTACAATAAATTAGCCATTTCCGGTTTTCACGTCCGGTCGTCCGATTTCAATAATTTTGGCATCAATGGATTCGTTTCGATGTCAAGAAACATATATTCAAACATTTTCAGAAGTATGGAAAGCATATGAGGCTAACTTTGTTACTAATTAAGATAGGAGAGGATGCGGGTATTCTGACCTCACAATCTTTACTGGAGAATATAAAAATAAAATTCATACGTATGTAGCATGTATTTTCTTTATTTTGGTAGTATATTATGGAGCCATTTATATGAACGTCTTATTGATAGTTATGTTTTAGAAAGAAGGGGGCGTGCCCTCGGTAATATTCATGACGTATGATATACTTTTGATTGGCGATTCACTTTTAGTACCAATCGAAATGCATTTGAAAAAGTATGAACGTAAATTAGATGAATTTCAAAAGAAGTTGTTCATTTTGAGAAAAGACATTTCTTTTTTTGAGAATAAAAGTGAAGTTACGGAAAAATTAGATAACCTCAAAACAGTTTTAGAATATTCAGTCAAAAATTATATAAATGTGTACTAACTATAAAATGTTCATTTATGTCACAAAATCTCGCATGAAAGTACGTTTTTGCTAGGCAAGTTGACATCATCAGGAGATGATAAAGGAAAAAAAATAGATGGCGAGCGCAACCTGAAGGGTTGCGAATACAACACGTCTGAAAAAATGGGACGACGATGACTGGGAGAGCCTAACGTTTTAACGTGCGATCCAACATGCCTGAGGAACATTGAGCCGCATATACGTTAACCAAGTTAGCATTATCAAGTAGTTGAATGCATGTAGGTGAACATAACAGAAAAAATGTATATAGGATGTCGTTTGAGAAAGAAAAGAATGGTATCTAGCGTATCAACGTGTGATTTTCTCCATTTACAGTGTGGCTTATTTGAATCGTACCTACTATTATCTCTTATTTATGATGTTTCACCAAGCTGGGATCCTCAAGAGATTACGAATTGGCCACATACGTAATTTACGATCTCTCGATGAGCGTATCGGAATTTCACAAAAATATAATGTGATGAAGAGTTCATTTATGTCACAAAAAACGCATTGAGAATTTCTCAAAATTTTGACACTTCAATCGCATCGAAAAAAAAATACATTTTCTTAAACCATATTTTTTGCCAAAATCCATATGATTTGTATTGTAACATGCTAGCAAAATTGACTCAAAAAATGCTTGAAAAAAATCAAAAATATAACGCGATAAAACGTTCATTTTTGTCATGAAAAATGCATGAAGAATTTTGCAAAATTCCAATGCATTCAATGCATTGAAACAGTCATTTTGGACACATAAATCGTTTAAAAAAAAACGTTTTTTTATTGCTACATATTTTTCAAAAAAGTATAAGTGCATATACAAAGTGACTAACTGTTTCAAAATACGTTTTTCAACTAGTAATACATCTAATAGAAAAACAGTAAACCGTTTATAATAGAAACCAGAATCGAAATGTCCTTAGACCCAGAGAAAAAAGAAATTCCATACGACATTTAAAGTGTGATTGTGAGAAAAGATTTTTAAGATATGTTGTGAAGAGTTCATGTGGAAGTGATTGTTTATCGATGAATCGTAAAGATCCGAAACTTTGTTGATTCATGTAATGGTCACCAATATCGTTGCGTTACGTTAGCGGCCATGTTTCTTTTTCTTCAACGCTTCACACAACATGTATACTACGATGGCAATCCTATTTTTTTCTTCAACACTGGCAGCTATGTTTTTTTTTCTTTAACGCTTCCACCCTGTATACCCCAATGGCAACTTTTCCTCGACACAGCAAACACATCCTGTGTACCTCGATGGCAGATATGTTTTTTCCTTTAACGCTGGCAGTCATGTCTTTTTTCTTTAACACTACACACTCTGTATACCTCAATAGCAGCCATGTGTTTTCTTTCACGCTAGCATACAAGTTTTTTTTTGACGCTGGCAGCCATGTTTTTTTCTTTGAAGCGGCACACACCATGTATACCGCGATGAGAGCCATTTTTTTTTCTTCACCGCAGGCAGTCATGTTTTCTTTCTTTAACGCTGCGTACACCCTGTACAACATTTCATTGATGTGTTTTGGAACAACACTCTGTATATCCAATATTATTGCTATCATTCCAAGCATACTCCAATCGTTATCTCTCAAACACCGATAACGCCATCGCTAACATTGATAAGCCACTTCTGTTCCAGAGCCCTGGTCGTTCATCTATAGTGAAACTCTTAATAAAAGTACATACCACCACCCCATTCCGACTCTATGATAACGACGGTGTTGAATCTCAAACTGCATGTTCAAGGTCGTATGACATGCACATATTTCAAGGTCGTGACACGCCATTCAAGTTCAAACCTCCAGATCACGTACCGGGAATAGTGTGAATTCTCAAGATAAAATTTCATGTTCATGGTCATAGCAAAGGTCAAAGGCCTTGTGTCGGGTACAGAATGGATAAGGACGAGATTATATGATGTGACATCATTCGAAATCAAACGTCGAGCAAGAATGAGTCTCAAGGTCAAACCGGGCGATCAAGGTCATATTACACATGTATACATCTTTTAAGGTCACATACCGAATGCATACCGAATCTCGAGGTCATCACCCACGTTCAAGACCATATGGACTGACACGAAACTCAAGGTCATGTGACGTCATTCAAGGTGAAAGTCAATTGGTGATGTAAGGCCCTAAAGTGGCCTCAGGCATCTAATCTGTTTAAAATATGTTTTTCCGTTAATCAGTTTTCGCCCCCATACGAACGACAACTCTCAGAAGTTGAGAAACCTGTGTGAGCTAAGTACTAACGAGGTCTTACCTTTTAACGTGTGATTTCTTACACCTAAAATTAGTTTTTTTAACAAATACATTTATAAAATTTGAAAAATCACCAATGAAAGTTACAAAGTTATCACTACCATCAGTACCTAGTAACTGGATCATCATTGTTCATATTTGCTACCTCTGCCAAGTCTTTTCCAACAATGTTTTGCAAAATGGCCTTTCTTACCACATTTGAAGCAACCATCTTTATTTGCATTGTGAACGGAATTATTTGTGGGAGTTCCTTGGTTCAGAACCTTAAATTTCACCTGATTTTTTCCCTTTCTCAGCATAGATGTGATGACGAATTATTTTTCAAAATGCTCACAAATGTTTCCAAATACTTTGGCATTGCTAAAAATAAACTGCGAGCTAATTTATCATATTTATCTTCGAGACTTTTCCACATGGCAAAATCTGTGGGTTTTTCCTGCACAATATCCATCAGCGTGTCACCTAAACATTGTGCTATTACGCACAATGTGTTTCCCAAAAAGATACTGACTGAATCATTTACCATCCAATTGGGATAGTCGACTATTGTTGACCGTTTTCTTGTTAAAATATTTCAAGTCCGTATATATGCCGAGTTATTAATGTCTTCTTTGGCTAATTGGTCAGATCTTTCATTTCCAACTATGCCAATGTGTGAAGAAATCCCCATAAACTGGATGAAAATATGTTTTTTGGTGTAGTGTGTGGAGATACTTTTGCAAATATTGGACGTAGAGTTTCCGGTTCAACTTTTGATCAAATATCAATCCTGAAAATTTGACATACTCAACGTATTCAATATTATGTTCATAGATCTGAAATTTAGGGGAATTTCTTATGAATTTATTAGAGAAATGAATACATTTAAAACCTTGCGGTACTCCATTTCCTTATATTCTGTTACGAGTTACAGAGACGTTCATGCGAACAGGGAAGTTACGATCTATCAAAAGTTTCCAATGAATTTCGGGGTATTTTCTTTGAGTAAACATTTTTTTAGTGTACTAATGATTGCAGGCCTTCATACAGTGTCATATGCTCTTGAAATATCAATAATTATTGCGATTCAGTTTTGATCATTCGCAAAAGATTCGTGGACTTCTGATTCAATATCTACCAGATCATTAAGTGTTGATCGTTTTACACATGTACACGCAAATAACACTGGCTTCTATGACTCAGGATGCGATTTAGGTTTGTCTGTTTCGTAAATAGGAATGATTACTGTCTCAGACCATATGCGAGGAAAGAAATGTTGACACCAAATGACGTTATATATTTTGACAAGCAGTTCTTTGGCATTTTTTGGCGAAATTTTGAGAAAAATCATTAGAATTTCATCTGGTTCGGGGAATGAGTTAATTAGGTCATCTGGATTTTCAACCTCTCGTCTACTGAAAGTGGTGAAATATCTTTCTCTGATTTTTATTTCAAGAACTCAACTCTATAATTGTTATCACTGAAATATACTTGTGATATACTGTTTGGAACCTTTGGTGTAGTAATGAATATTACTGGAGTTTTTTCCCAACACCAAATCGTTATTTTTACACCTCGACACGTGTTTCGATCACCAAGTGATCATCTTCAAGAGGAAGATAAAACAGTTTTATAGAAGTAATATGTCTGGAGTTCGAAATCTTATTTAGAATTTTGATATATCTGGTTTTATCTTTCTTTCCGTCTGAAGGAGGTATATGCTATGTAATAATTCAAGTAGTCCCGTTATGTTTGACGTATATGTTTGTGACACGCTAAGAGGGTCAATGATCTGTACACGTTTACAAAAAAGTCTTTTGTTTCATCCTATGACAAGACATGTTTTCCTGATTCGTTTTGGAACTTGGGTTGGGCCGATCTCAATAATTTTTCTAGATATTTTTCACTAGTGAAGGTTTTGACTGTTTCAATTCATTGCTATGGGGTAGGTTTTGGGAATTCCTTTTCTTGATTAAAAGAATTTGATGGAGATGTCGTAATTTTCGAAATATTTCGTTTCGTTCGGTTCGAATCAGTTGATGATTTTCTTTCGTTGTTTCTAATGTCATTGCAATATTTGAATTTGTTTGTTCAGTACTGTTTTCAATAATGGTTTCTGAAAGGGCTTCATTGTTCGTGCTGGGAATGGACTCATTTTTGTTCATGCCTGGACAGTTGACAGCTGAATGTCCGCTTTGCCTACATTTGAAACAATACTGATTATCTAAGGTAAGATATACGATATGGTGTTTAGTCAAAGAATAAAATGATAGATGGAGGTAATTTAGAGTGACCTAACGGAGAAATATATACTTGTCTCCGGAAACTTGGGGCATGTTTATAGTTGGGGTTAGATATTCCGATTCTCAGGAAGCAATTTGAAGATACCAAATTCAATCCCAGCCCGCGTATTTCAGATTCAAGGATACTATGTGGTTTTGATGGACATACGTTAGAGATGACCAGTTTTTCATTAGAGGTTGATCAGTCTTCACGCCGTTGAAATATCTTGGTTGATCGCAATTTTTCCTTCGGTGTTGCTGAAGAATTCATCGACTAGTTTTTCGCTTGACAGATAAATGAAAATATGAGAGGAGCATTCGGTTATTTCAGGTTTTATTTCCATCATTGAATTAAAAATTTCACAGGTTTCTGATGAACACTTTTAGGTCACTTTGTCAAGCCCGTACTCAACTATATTCAATTGGTGTAATTGATGACCTGTTCATTTTGTAGAAATTCATGATCACTTCAATGAAATGAATGAAAACACTTTTGTCTAATTTCCACTACTCATTTTATTTGTATGACCGGATTTTATCCCAATTTCACATATGAAAACTAACTAACTTGAGATAAAACCCGAAACCGGTCATTGAAATGAAATGAAATGGAAATAAGACAAAAGTGTTTTCATTCATTTTATTATATTGAATTGCTTACAATACATGCTATTTTACATCTGACAATGACAACGGAAAAGGAAAGAGTTTTTTGCCGCACTGTTATCTATACCTAACCTTATCATTCTTCTCCTTCTTTATTCTGCATTGCTAATACTTCATCCATATCACAAGTGAACAAAACAGTTGACATCTACCAATCATACGCATATACTAGAGAAAGAGAAAAATAACTGCAATCAAGTAATTTATCTCAGATGTCATGTGCGACAGTCTACATGAATACATATACTGAATGTTTTTTTCGGGAATTCAGTTGAGTTTCATATTTCCGTTTCAAACCTCATTTTCTAATAATGACAATCAGCTAAGATCCATTCATTTTCACAAAACTATTTGAAATACATTTTTTACCTGCTAAAAGAATATCTGCGAATACTTTGAGTTTTCCATTTTTTTCATGAGTTTCTTTGGTGACGATTTTTGTTTCGCTCCATTATATAGTAGGATCACCAGTTGATTCTAGAATATGTTCCGCTGTCATCTGAGTCTGCCATCTCCCTTCTTCTTATATATTCTCGAGGGTCTTAAAGTTTCATCTACATTACTTTTTCCACAGTAAGGTATATCGAAACTTTTCATTTTTAATACCACTTGAATTTGTAACAAACGTCCTTGTAGGACAAAAATGCAGTAACGTTAGCTACAAATACAAGTGGTATAAAAACATAGAAAGTCCTAATTCTCACTTTGTGTCAAAAAAAAGTCAATGTGCTAATTCTAAAAGTTGTTGTTACATTATATCTTAAAGCTCTAATTTTTTTGACGTAAGTCAATCTTCACAGAGGCAAAAAAATTTATAGTGAACTTTAGGTTTTCAAAACGAAAAAAGATTCTTTTTCGACGTCAACCACTGAAGAAATCTAAGTATAGATATGGAAATTCCTTCATTTAATATTTTCAATGTGCAGACAAAATTTATAAATACGACAAGTTACAAACTAATTGGACTCTCCAGTGATTTATTTTGCGAAGTAACTTTTCGGGATGAACTTTTCAGTTTGCCCCTTATTACACTTCAGCGGATTACCTGTTGATAAGGCTCTGCCTATATTTCAGATTGTGCAAGGTTATATATGAAAAAACAGTAAATATTGAGTGGCCCAGAAATAGAATATTTTTGAAAAATCCAAATTTACATTTCCAGAAATGGTGGACAAAAATTTATTATAGTTGGTAGCAGGTACACATCATTTTACAGAGAAATGTGTACAAAGATTCAATTCTTCAGAGAATAATTGGAACTTTATTAAGTTAACAGAAATATTATGTCACACTGAATGTTTTCTGACTGAATGCTATATCCTTTTTCATACCTTATTTTGTAATCGAAATGAAAGATATTCCGGAAAAGTAGACTCAAATTAAAACATGGAATTCTTGAAGTAATTTAATTCTTGAATTACTATAAATATACAAAAGTTTTGAACACTGGGGAACAAACAAACAACTTATAACTCGGAACTGCTATTCCCTTCTGATTCTTCTGGAATGGTACTTATTTCACCACATTTTTCATTTTTCAACTTGCTAATCTGAAATTGAATGAATTATATAATGGTCACCAATATGTAAAATGTTTGCCACCTCTTGTATAAGAGATTTTTCCTTGGTTGCTGCTCTGTGTAAAAGAATTTTGACTTTATCCAGTAAAGTCGATTTCTGTTCTAGTTGTTCTCGAACTTTTGAAAGTTCATCTGAAATGGCCACAAACCCGTCATCATCAGTTGTTTTGGAAGTGGGGAAATTTCGCAATTTATTTTTTGCCATGGATAATTCATGTTCCATATTGCCGAGTTTTTGTACACATTCTTCATACTTTTTCTTGAGGCACAAATGATTTCTTTTCAGTTTATCAGCAGATGCCTCAAATAAAAAAAACCTATTGATATAACGTGGAACTTGCGAAACTAATTTCCAAAACAAATAGGAAAAGGGATGGTGGAAATTATTTCTGATTTATATACTGTTGAAATTAGGATGGAATGCTATATAATGGATTTTTGCAGATTTCTTTCACTGCGTAAGAACTATTTTGATGTCAGGAATATTGAATATGAAAGTTTCTAAAATAAAAAAGGAAACCAAATGAAAATTTCTGAGAAAAATTTTTGCTTCAACTCGCACATGTTTTCACAGGATTTTGTTCAATTTTCAAGAAAGTTACAAATAGGAATAAATATCCGATAATACATTTTCGGAAATCAAAACATCGACGCTCCATAGGTACTTGACACTTGTTTCGATAGTATTTATTCAAAGTCAGGTATCTTTTTTAAAGATAATTTCAGGTGTACCTATTGATAACCACTCTTTCGTTGAAGTTGGTATCAACTTCAATATTCACATCCAGGAGAAAAATAAAAAACTGTTCATAACTAAAAACTGAAATAAAATATGCATGGAATTTCGCTAACCTAAAAATAATCGTAATTTCATTCAACTAATTCAAATCAATATCTAGGCAAATATTCTTGTTTTTTATTGTGTTCTGTTATATTATAATAGATATTTTATGTTTTCGCATTCGGATATTTTCACTGTTAGTATCTGGCAATCCTAATCTTCAACCCAATCCATAGTTTATGACTGCACCATTTTGAATTTTTGTTAATGGTTTATGGTTGGGAATACAAAATTTTGTTCATGTTTCCGCAATAGGGCTTCGACATATTTTTTTTAGAATTCTTCATTCATTCGTCTCCAAGTTACTTCACTGGTTTGGAAGTAACTTGGTTTGGAATCTTTTAATTTCAAATTCTCTTTTCTTGTCAATAATTTTTTAATTTTCATCTCGGGTTAATAGTTCAACTTTTTTTTTAATTTTTGGCTGTAGCCATTTCATTGTAATTTCAATTTTTTTGCTTATTATAATTGATAATTTTCAGCTAACGTTTTTAATTTTTTACAGATTCTTCCAGGGATTTCAAATCAATTCATATCATATTAGATAATGGCAGTCGAACTAATGAAATGCGAATTATTGTTAGATAAGTATATCGACAAGTTGTTGCATGCAGTTCATTTCCAACCTCTTCGGATGAACACTTCAACATTTACGTTTCCTTTTCGAAGAGCGTGCATACTCTGAATGAAACCAACTATAACTGACTGGAGGAATGTTCGGAAAGTGGAAAACCAATTTCGGTGCATGATCATATGTTGAGTGTCATCTGAGTCTGCTGTCCAACTATCGGTTGGTGGAAGGATCGTTAGTGTCTTCTCATTCTTGACGTTGCATTTTCACGGTGCCTAATCTTTCACAAAGTAACTGAATAGTTATTTGCTCCCATACCCCCATGCATTTACGAAATCTTAATACATAATCTTGAAACAGAGTAATGCATACTCTACTGATAAATGTCGACTCTGACAACTTCACTTCATCCTCTTTCCAAGTTTTTTTCTGAGGTTCTTTCCAAAGTTTCCCAAATTGAGCAATGTGTTTATAGCTATGATTCCTAGGGGGTACTTTCCCCTGATTCCAAAGAAATTGTTAAATGGTCTGTATCGCCTTTGTTCGATTCTTTGCCCAAATATACTTTGAAGCTCAACCTACATCTCCTTGAAACTGTTACACATATATATTAGCTGCCTAACTTGTGAACTCAGACTAGATGATATTGTGAGCAGAGTATTCTATTCTATTTGCAGACTGTATCAAACATTTGTATGCATTTTCCATATCTTCCTACTGTCTCTGCTAGTTCGACTGGAGTATCATCTGTTCCCAAAACAGCGTCCTGTACATTGAACAAATAAAACAAATAGCTAGAAATATCAATTATTAAGCAATAAAATTACATTATTATTGAAATAAGCAATGAAAAAATCAAACAATTGAAAATGAAATCAAAAAAATTAAGAAAGATTTCAACTCAAGTTATTTCACGACGCGTCGGTTCGATTGTTAGTACCCGGATGATGACTGGAAGTGGGGATAGGTAAAAGCATCTGAATGACCTATAAATAGTTATATCTCGGAAAACTAGTCCAGTCATTACCCGAAAACGATTGTGGATACTAAAAATCGAAACATCGTTAATGCATTACATTTTCAATTGTTCAATTTTTTTTATTTTTTTCTCATTTTCAATTTATTTTGAATTCATTTAACGTTTCATTGCTTAATATACTTGCTATTTCCATATTCATTTTAATTTTATTTATGAAATCCGAATTGTTTTGTAGAATGCGGCAGACACATTTTGAATACAATGAGAAACTAGTTGATAGAGAAGTAATTAGTTTCGTTTCAATAATTACAAGCCAACGGCAACGGTGGCTCCATCTCGGGCTATGCCGTTTTTCTTATCATTTTGAAGCTAGGCAAACCAGAAAAAATTTCAACTACTTTTCTTTGATGTCGCTGCTCAGTTCTCGGCATTCAATTACTCGATACTCTGGGGTACATTTATTACAAGAATATCCGTAGCACTCAAACCGAATACTCCAACCCTAGTGCAAATCGAAGTTTTTTGTGTAGGTAGTTTTTGGCAGCCTGAGCTCAATGAACTAAATGAAAATCGAAGAGACGTTGCGGGTTCGAAAAACTTATCCAGACCCAGATGGGCTAAATAGTTTTTGGTATAAAAAACTAATGGGCACCCAGCGCCATCTAGTCAGAGTTTCCAACTCATGATTGCATCGGAAGCAACCGATTCAGGTTGAGATAACAGATATAATTTGAAAACCATTACAATTTCAGTTCCTGTACAGTATGTACATTTTTTATATGAATAATTTCCGGCATTATAAAAAAAGGTTCAACGATACTGAGTAGTTAACCTTTTGTTGGTCGTTCAATAGGGAATTTGAATATTTGCCTTTGTTGATTTAGAGATACTCTAGCAAGTTTAATTATGTCTTTGATTTTTTCTATGGAGTATGTCGTAGTTAATATTGAAATCGTGATTGTTTTCCAAAAGGTGAAATTATTCTTCTTTAGTTTTTAAATTTCTTGAAGTGTGGGTGTCTTGAAGGTACCAGTATTATATTCAATGCGAGGGTATACCTTATAAATGGTTTGTTTGGAAAGTTTTTTAACAAGGATATGATCAATTAAGTTCGGGTTGAATTTATGGAATTTGTTTCATCAGATTTGATACCTTATCAAAATTCCCTGGGGACATTGGTATACTCAAGAGTCTGTGGATCATACTGTGGTTACTTGCTGATTTATGGTGCTGTGTGTGATTAGAATCGTATTTGTTGTTAATGTTCAGGATTGTGGGCTCTAAAAAATTCATCGAATTATTGGTTTATAGTTCTATTGTGAATTTAATGTTTTCATGAATGGAGTAGATGTATTGTAGGTATTTGTCGATGTGTTTCTGAGAAGTAGGCTACCACATCATCAACATACCTATACCAGTAAATACATTTTTGCCTATGCACCAGGTTAATTTAGTCATAGGATAGGTTACATCCCCAATGCTTATGTTTATGAATTTCCAAGGATTGTAAATAATTGAGTTTCCATCCCTTGCCTGCATAATGCAAAATATTTGTATCGTTTAGAAACTGGAACTTATGATTGCATTCCAAGGAATGGTTTGACAACGTTGAATCATTTTACCTAGTCTGAAGGACCTTTTATGTTCAGCATACCATTTCAAGAAATATCGGCCACATAATGGCCGATATTAGTGGTAATGTGGGATTAGCACTATTACACTTTGGACACTTGCTTATATACTCTAGATTTCTCTATTTTTTCCACTTCATCTTTGACATTGACGATAAACAATTCATGAAAAAATTGCACTTACAATTTTTTGTTCAGCTCACCGAATATCTTTATTTATCACAAAAACGGGAATATGATAATGAATATGATTTTTTAGTTACTATAAAATATATAATGAATGAAATGTAGTTTTTTTTCAAACTTTTTTAACGTAATCTCATGAAGTACACTGATTGAAAGAGCTCCACGAAGCGAAACATCTTTTCTGATCTTTAATGAAGACGCAAGTCATGTGAAATATTGTTAATCAACGATACTCCATTTTTATGGTACTCAGAATACTCCCTGTTTTTTATAAATTTTTTAATTGATATTCAATGGTTGAAATAAACATTTTCATTTTTCATGATGTACTCGCTTTAGATGCCGCGTCTGCATCCCCAAATTCACCCTCGGAGGCCTATTTTCGGCGTTGATTTGAAATTATGAATGATAAAAATACAGTTTCAGGAGGCGAGATTTTTTTTAATTTCCCCCTTGTTTTTGAATCACCCGTAAATTATATTTAATTTCGGGTCGAAGAACGAAGTTTTATGTTCTTTCAGAAAACTCAGACGTCTTCAAGAATTTTCATTTTTTTTCAAATCAATCTTAATCATTATTAATAAACTGTCAAATGAAAAACGAAATATAGAGTGCAAATAGGTTGCAATAACGAATAATATAACATTATTTCTCTTAGTAATTGAATAACAACAAATCACCACTATTTTTCAACACATTTTGGATCACCATGTCATTTTGATCTCCTGATCAAACTCGGCAAATAATTCTCAGTCCATCTAAACCAGAACAAATCATATCAGTCTTATCTCTACAGAGTAACTGCCAAAATGATGTGAAATTGAATTCAACTTCTGATGGGCATTTTATTTTTCAGAAATGTCATCTCTTCATGAAATGAATCCAAGTGAATTTTTCTGAAAAGATGAACTTCATTTTTTCTCTGCAGTTAAGATTGTAGCACGCAGTATATTCCATTAAGAAAACATATTCGGGTCAGGCACTGTGAGATTGTCTTGAATGAAATCGTAGAATACAAGTTCATGAGTCTTTTTTCAAATGATCAACATTTACTTTCCAGATTTTCTCTTGGCTACTAATTCCTTGGTAATATCAAGGAATCTGGTCCCGTAATTCATCCCCGGTATCATATCTGAACTTAATTTTTTCCAATCTCTTCATAGTTCCATTAGCCATATTTTCTTTGGGATAATGGGGAGTTGAATTTCACTTTTTTGTCTATCCAAGATGAAGTATTGTCTGTGGAGTTTGGAATTATGGATAGTTTTCAAATCTGCAGTCGGTCGTCTGATGTGTTCCAAAATATCGCTGTCAATTTTCTGAAATTTTGTCTAAAGTTGAATATGTCGTCATGAGGATTCTAAAAAATTCCATTTCGAAATCTCCATTCTTTTCCATATTTTTTTCACGTGATACTGAGAGTGAAACATCAATACTTTGGCTGATTTTTTCACGTTTGGTGATCCAGTTACAAATGGCAAAATCTCTTGTTTTGTGTACATGGATCATACCCTCAATGAGACTCATTGATCTTTCAATTCGTCGATCTGTAACTCGCCGTAATATTCGTTGGGTAGCACAATCTTTGTCTCTTACTCAAACTTGTAAAAACATTTCTCTTATGTTAGCTGTGATGACATATTTTCTTATTCTAAAATTCAACAGAATACCATACATGGAGTTATACAGATAGGGACCTGTCAATAAATTATCATTCAACTCACACTATCTGAAGCATCAAACACAATTCTTGATTTATTCACTTTGTTCACATTCGTTACCCAAAATGGAGCCAATAACCAAGTTTTTTCATTTAGATTATGGGCTTTTCCTTTCGCCAACTTCTTAACTTCTTTTGTTTGAAGGTGATTGACAATGTTACAATAATAACACAATAATGAGTTTCATCAGCTCGGACTTCCATTGTCTAATAATATATGAAATGATTGGAAATCCCTAAAAGAATCAATACGAATTGAAAATTAAAAAGAATAGCTGATAGTAACAATTATATTGAACAAAAAACCCAGAAATGAAATTACAGTGAAATAAAATACAAATGAAAAAAATTAAAAATGGAACAATTAAACAAAAAATAAAAAATTAAGAGATTCCAAACCAAGTTACTTCACAATCGTCTTCAGGTGATGACTAGATCAATTCCTCCGAGAGATGACTATTTATGGGTCATTCGAGTACTTTCACTTATCTGATTTTTCCGCTTCACCGATTTAGCGGGAGATAACCGTTTGGCGGTTGTTGGCCAGTTTTTGCTTGATTATACAATTCCATATGCTGCGTAACTCTACGCTAGCTGGGCTGAATACATTGTTGAACAACATGTATGCGGCTTCTTTGAATTTCTTCCTAAACCAATGTTCCTCCCTGTGTATAATATCAGCTTGGGACCACTCGATGTAATGTTGACGGATCCAAATATGCTTTGCTATTCCTGATTTGCTATTGTCCCCTCGCTGTGTGTGTTTCTTGTGCTCGGAAATCAAACGTTCAATGGCCTCTTTGTCACGTTGGGTAGCGTATGGTGTTCGTGAGGTTGCTACGGATAGTGTTTCCGTATCTGAACAAGGTTCTGATGTTGTACTTGGGCCCAATTCTTCTCATCATTTCCGATAATCCTCTGATGTAGGGAAGTGCAAGCACTGGTTGTGACGACTTTTCTTCCTTGCGATGCTCTTGCTGTCTTTCAGCCAAAGTCTGTTCCACCATCCCTTTAGAGTAGCCATTCCGTTGAAGATCATTTTTGTTGATGTTGATGTCTCGAGTCCTTCCTTCGTATTACAGAGCCCGAAAGCACGGTCTAATAGAGTCTCGATGATTCCTCTTTCAGTCGATTGATGGTGATTGGATTCGTGGTTCAGATACTGTCTCGTGTGAGGGGGTTTTCGGTATACAGATGTTTCTCACTTAGTGTCGTCGGTCCTCTTCACCAATACGTCTAAGAAAAACAATTCGTTGTGGATCTCCTTCTCCATTGTGAAAGTGATGGAAGGTCTTACGCTGTTGATGTGTTTCAAAAAGAAGTCTCGTTTAGTATTCCCATATTATGAAGGTGTCTTAAACATATATTATCTCAACCAGACTCGGTACGGTACGGACACGGAACCTGCGACTTATTGTTTACGAAAAGAATTTGAAGATTCAATCTCGTCGAACCGCCCGGCTACCGACCGGGCGGTTCGACGTTCGGGATTTTATGCATATATTATGTAAGTAACTGTTTTGCCAAACGTTTCGAAAATTCCACGTCAGGAGAATCCGATGAATATTTCTGCAAGTAACGATATAATATTTCGAATAGTCAAAAAAGTTCTCATTGTGATAATTCATTGTGAACAACATATTAGAAAAAAATAATTAGGTTCGTACCGAATGATCTGAGAGAGGTTGCTTTCCACTTACTAGTCTTTTATTTTCCACCTGCAATTTTTCTACTACTCGTTTCAATATAAAAATTGTTCTCTCCAGTTCGGAGACTTTTTTTGATTCAGGAGCGGCTGTTTGAGGTACATCATGATTCATTTCTTGTGTGTGTCTTTCTGTTTTCAGCACATCAATATAGCTGAAATGATAGTCGTCATATTTAAATTCAATTCAAATTGCCTAAAACCAGCAAAAACGAAGTGAGTACTTTTTCTTACTTTTCCAGGTGTTGAATTTGCTGGTGCAAATGGGGTGTTTCTTTTGTGGTTTGTTCCAAATCTAATTTCAAATCCAAGTTTTCAGCTTCCAATTTCATATTTGTTTTTTGTAAATTAGAAATAGCTGTTTGGAGTCTTTCAATTTCTCCCCTGACTTCAGCTGTACCCTAGAAAAAATTCAGCGGATGTTATCTCTCGATCATAATTGAAAATTTTTTGTATGAAACACGTTAGGGAATCAACTATGTTTGATGACTGTGTCAGGAAGAGATACATATGTACTGAAAAAATTAAATATTTTGAATTCAAATTCATAATTCACCTCTTGCAACGTTTCTACACAGCGGGATACTATGATGGGCATTGGATGATATAAGACATATATACGTGCAAGTTATTTCTGTTTCAGGCGGGTTTCAGTTGAAGTATTTGAAAATCCTTTCTTATTGCACATCTACAACACAAAACTAACCTACATATCACCCTGAAAAAATGGCGGTACGCGCCTTTTCCCCGCGGTTTGCGCCTCAGTTGAAATATTCAAAAATATTTTTTTATTGCACATCTACAACATAAGACCACTCACCATACTAATCGACTTCGTTAAGGAGCTGGGTTTATTTGGCCGAGTGTGAATAGGCGTGAGCCACAATACACCCTTGCGGGTTGCGGTAGAGGGTCGAACAAACCCACTCACTTCAGACCTAATCTAACCTTAATGAAACGAATCTACATACAAAATTTGAGCCGCCGAAAATATCAAGAGCGGTACGGAGAAACAGTGATGAAAATATAATTTTAATATATGGAGTAAGGAAAATGATCATCATGGAAATAAATAGAATAGAAACTCTTCAGAAAGATATGTTTAAATCATGTACAGAATTCAGATACATATTGAAAAAAGAAAATTATTTAGAAACAACTACTTTTGTATAAAAAAATTCCTTTTTTTCAAAAAAAAATTCCCTTTGAATTCATATATATTGAGGTAGTTATTTTAAAAGAGATTTCGTGAGATTCAATATTCATGAGAAATAGCTATTTCGATTTTTTTCAGTTTCAATCGAAAATAAACTCTTGTGCATGATCTGAACATAACTGAAATAAAGAATTAGTTTCTCTCACTAGGATATGGCTGAGATATGTGGATGGTGATGTGGATTTCTTGACGTTTTGACAATTATCAAAATAAGCTTGCTATTATTCAGTTTGCAAAATGGTATTTAGATTGAAACATTCATCATCAGAGTTGCAGGAAGCTCAACACAAAACTGAATGAATTTTTCAGAAGAAGTCTAAATGATGATTTTGAGGTTATATAAGGTATCAAAACGTGGTTACAGGAGGAAATCAATGATGGAGAGATGATTGATACAGGTGTTCAACTCACTAGGAGGTGATAAAAATTTACAGGTAACTAATGAAACTAGTGGGGGTGAATTTACATTGCGATCCTTTTGAAGCACTATGTATCTGTGCACTTCAAAGTGAGAAACTAAAAATACACTATCCTAGTTGTTTATATAACACTTTAAGTTCAAAAAAACATCAATGAATCGTTTTTGATCTCTTGCTAGGACACACAAATTCTGACACATTAGTGTCACCACGTACAATGGAAAACTTAACGTAATGAAGGTTTTTCTGGACTTGAATTCGTTGGTATTATTCAACGATATTCAAAATGGTAGGAGTGGAACGATTCGATTAGTTGACCAGAAAAATATTGTGTTTACTGTAAAATAACTAGAATGTCGTTACCTTTCGTAAATAAGGATCAGTATGATCCAGCTCTAAATAGTATTCTTCCAATTGTAAGAAATATAAAGAACTTTATTAGGAAACGTATTTAGTATATTGGCCTTGAACCAAAATAGGAAGTTGATAGCCATATTATTTATCTTCAATGATGGTTAATAATGAAATAAATGCTTCAGAAATTATTTCATCAGTTCCATTCAATGTGCCAGCACGTTACACTAGACGCTTTTCAATATACCGTCAAACTTCCCAACTTCCAGAACATCTCTTGCTATTATACTTCAATTAGCTAAAAAATTTAATTAGTCTAATTTTAACACAATAATTTTGAACCATATAGAAAATAATGAGCAGTAAACCACATATCAGTGGTTAATATATCGATCCTCTAACTTCGACCTTGAATGACATCACATGACCTTGAGCTATGTGCACGTTATATGACTATCTATACCTTGAACGACATTGTGCTATATGAGCTTTATGGGCTATATGATCATATGACCTTGAACACGGAGTTCGAACTTAACGATCAAATTTGTTCTTGATACCTTGACCTTGAGCCTGAGTGACTTCGAATGAGAAGATTGTGATCTCATGAGATCAGTCCATTGAATAGTTCAGTCCGCAATAGAAGCCAGTGGTGGAAAGATGCAGGATGCAGGTCATTTAAATATCGAGATATTTCGCCATTCACCTAGCAGTTGGCATTTTACACTTGCTCGCTGAGCAGACGGTTGCCGGGATTCGTTATCAGAACGAGGATCCAGTGGTGCATGGATGTATTGCAGAGCCGCTTTCGACTCTTTGACAGCAAGGTGTGTGGTGTTGTCGATTCGGAGCACTCATGCTCCATAGTTGTGGAAAATATCGATAGTGGTTTTACTCGTACTTACTTGTGTATATGAATGCTTTATACTCATGGTCAATGGTATATGAATATCTATGTACACAAGTTCAAGTGGATTATTTTTTCATAGGTTATTCCTTGTATGCAATTCCTCCTTAGGGTCACTCCTTCACACACACACATACCCTTCAATATTGCCCAAAATCATAACAACAACAAGTTTTTTCTTGTATAGAATGTGTGCACCAGGCGACCCACTGAAAGTCATTTTTAATACCATTGTGATGTTATAATGGTGGAATCCTATTGTCTAGAAATGAATGACTCAACATTCAGCACAAAAAAGCTGGCAATTGCCGAAAGAGTTATCAGGACATTGAAGAGTTGGCTTCATAGACAATCTTTACATCAAGTCCAATTCAGGTAGTTGAATATTATTTCTAAAATTACCAGTCAATATAAAAATTAAGTTCATCGCACTATCGGCATGAAGCCTGTAGGTAAAACCATCCACAAAACTGTCAGTTTATGCAAAATCCGAGAGGCAGCATGGAAAACGTGGAAAAAGTAAATTCAAAATTGATGATATGGTCATCAAGTATGAAAAAGTATTCGCTAAAGGGTATACAGCAAACTTCACAACTGAACTTTTTAAAGTTGTGAAAATCAATACAGAACCTATAACTAATGAGCTATAAGATGTGAGTGGGCAGCCAATCAAAGGTTGCTTTTATGAAATGTAATTGAATAAAACGGAAGATCCCAATACATATTTGGTGGAACGGCTTTTGAGAAGGAAAGGACGCCGCCTATTGGTGATGTGTCTGGAACTCTCTGAACATCACAACTCATAGATCAATGAAAGTTCATTGGTTCAATTGCATTATTGTTGTAGCTGATGGAAAAAGATATCGTAACGAAATTTCATTTTTTATTATCAAAAAATTTCACATGGGCTCTATCATTCTCACTTATCAAATAGTACCATGATCCCTTCCAAAAAAATGAAGCATTTGGTTTCATTCAAACACATAATTGAAAATTTATGAATTAACAGTAGTGTTTAGGTTTACCTCAGAAAAAACTGTTATCAAGCGGTATAGATTGAAATCATGAAGCTACCTTGGGACAATTATTCGAACCTTTCATCCTCGCCATTGGTGGTATGGCTTGCTTGCGATGATTTTGAAATGTTTCATGTGTGGTTTGTCAAATTACTTCGTTTAAATTTTTTATAGTATGAGAGGTACACATCAATGGCAAAGTATAAAAAAGCACCTCCTCCCATTGAGATTATCAACTCAGATGAAGTTAAACAATTGGTATTTTTCAAAGAAAAGATTGAATGTATGAGAAAACAAAAAGTTTGTTTGAAGCTGATTGACAATGTTTCATGATGAATTTCACTAGTTCGGACTTCCATTGTCTACTATATAAAATGATTTGAAATCCCTGAAACAAAGAATAATTAAAAATGAATAGCTGAAAATAAAAATTATATTAAGCAAAAATAGACCTGAAATGAAATAGTAGTGAAATAACCTACAAGTAAAAATATAACAATTGAATAAATAAAAATAAAGGAATGAAAAAAGAAAATAATAAAAAGTGTAGAGATTCCAAGTCACGTTAGTTCACGACGTTTTGATTGTTAGTATCTACAATCGTCTTCGGGTGATGACTGGATGACGGATGATGACTGAAAAGAAAACAAAAACTTATCACCTAATCTGATACTTTAGGTCATCTGAACTGAATATGGAAGCGAGAAACTCCGTGCCTTTGGAGGATATATCAGGAAAGGGGGGGGGGGTTTAAAGTTACACCTTCTATACGCTCAAGGTCATGTTATGAGGCTCCAGCTCAAGGTCATGTATCAAGGACAAAGTCGATCGCTAAGGCCTAACTCCATGCCCAGGGTCATATGACGTGCTCATAACTCAATATTGTTTAGTTTCTTCAAGGTCATATGACGTACACATAACTCAAGATTGTGTGTTGTCATTCAAGATAAGAGTATAGTGGTGGGGGTTTCGAACTGCAGACCGCATTTTCAAGGTCATGCTCAAGGCCATGCTACGTATGAATCATGTGACGTCACGAGTGGTGGAGGGTTTAGGGTAGTGGGACTATTTTCTTTCTTTTTTCAATCATACTCATATCCATACTCGATACACTATTATCAGAGTTATTTGTTTGAATAATACTATGAGAAGAGTCGAAGGTATTTTTGAATAGTACAATAGTCATTGATCATTACTACTGTATATCCAGATATAAAAATTATATTTGTTTTATTAACTATTAGATCATTGCTGTGAGATGGTCAAATGTTTTTTTATCATACTCATCAATGAGGTCCGTGTTGTTGGTGATATATCCGTGTCGAAAGTTTCATTGGTTAATACGGTGATGAAGTCCATGTTTGTGGAGATAACGATCAGCGTTGGTGGTCATGATGATCCGTGATGAAAGATTAATTGGTTGAGTTGGTACAAGTTAGTGGTTATATCAACATAACAGCATCGTCTAAACACGCTCTCAACGTCTTGCATTCGAAGTCAATCAGTTATAAACGATTGGATTCCACAATTTATAACATCACAATGGTATTGAAATAACTTCCAGTGGATCGCCTGCTGATACAACTAGTGTGAGCTTGCAATCTTGTATGAAGTTGTTTGATTCTTTCCCAATATGAATATTAATATTTCACCGAATGGGTAGTTTTCTAAATGAAATGAGTGAAAATTGCTAGATTTCTTGTGCTGTCAGTAGATGCCAAACAATAAAGTTCGATAGTATCACTTTTTTGATAGACCAACTTCACTTTTTTCACATCCACTCACAGCACAATCAATTGAAAAATCAACCGTCCAATTCTCACTTCTCATTCAGAAACTGTTAATTCGTGGCTGGAACGCAGCCGCAATGCAAATTTCCATAGTTAGATCTGATCTTCACATTTTTTGTCGATTTTTGGGAATAAAGTATAGCTGCAGGAGGTCTACTGTAACCAGCAACATTTTTAGAGTGGTCTATGTTAAAAAAAAATTGGGAACCTCTGCTCAAGCTACTATCAGCAGTACGAGTTCACGATAAAATATTCCTCTAAAAACTCTGTCCTGCTTTTTCTACTATTGGAAGCATTCACTTTTGAAAATTATATTTAAAAATCAATAAAAAATTGAAATTTCCCAAAAATTGTGAATAATTAAAAAACATCGAGGTTTGAAATCCATTTCATTTGAATACTATAATTACTTACTCATAAAAACTTTCGTTTTAAATAGCATGATAGCATGACATACTTACTTAGGAGATACCGTAGAATCGGTTCATTCATTTTTATAATCATTGATAATAAATAAGTTGATTCTTGAATGCGGGCAATTTGCTTATTGACAAATTATAACCCAATATATTGCACCATTTTATATATCCCTTGACTACGATTACATAAATGAACCATGTGTGAATACTGTGAATGTAATTTTTTTGTGCTATTTCATGATTCAAATAAACGATTTCTACCAAGCCGTAAAAAATCCGCACTCTATTTTCAGAGACTCTTTGTCGAATTTCAGGACTTTTTCTGGACATGTGGACTTTTTTATTGGAATTAAAAAACTCGAGAAAAAAGTCCAGATCTCGATTGCGATCCTTTTGCTTCTTTCTGACCCAATCATTATTATTTATAGGTAACTTACTAGTGCATGTACTGCTATAATGCATTATGGAGTCCTACGAGTACTTTGGCTTCAAAATACATGATCTAATGAGTTGAATTGAATTTGTAAATACACACTTGAACCTAATTAGACACGGTAAAATGCGAATGAATGAGTTAGTGACGCTTCAACGCTATGTTTCGTGATGGTATTGTACATTTTCAAATCTGGGTCATCATCTCAACCTACTAACTCGTTTTAAAACGTAACTGTTCTTCCTCTGCTCATCGAAGAAGTTGAATGCCATCTCAGTATGTAGTTGTCAAGAGAAGAATGCGACAAATGCTGAAGAATAAAACAGCTCAGAGCTGAAGTGAATATGTGAAAAAAGTACCTTTTTAATTGTTGATTCCTTTTATATCTTGGTAAGTAATACTAAAACGGCCGAAGTATTTGAACAGTACTTTGCCTTTAATTATTCAATCAAGATTAGAATCATATTGGATGATCCATAACTTCGAATGCGAAAATAAAAAAAAATTTCTCCTGTATTTATGAATTTTTATTTTCAGGGTGGCATTACTTTCATGTCTGTAACTGTGATATCTTTTTGCCCCAAATTCGCCTCAAAAGGGTTTTCTTCTTAAATTTAAACTGTGGGTTCCTAAAAAATTCAAATCAATTTTATTGATTACTACTTACGTGTTCCCTTAGTGCACTCTCTGGTCTCTAGCAACTATTTAGAGAATTCTCGGATATTTTGAAAAGTATCAGGTGTTTTTTTTGGTAATGATCAATCATGTGGTATATGTACGGTATATCTTCAGAGGAATCATAGTCAATTGAATGAATGTTCTCCACATCAAAATCAATGGTATATAAATCGGGTGTTCTTACGGGACTTCCGAAAGCACCCCTCCTTCCAATCAATCTACCAGAAAACAAACCCGAAAACTGTCGTACAGGTGATGCATAATGGGGAGGGGTCTCCTTTCTTGCTGAAATATCGGAATTTTGTGGAAGGTGAAGTTAGTGGTTTTTCGTTACTTCGATTAGCTCTAAGTAATTCTCCATCAAGTCTCATTAATTATCTCCATTCGAATATTTCCTTGAACCTCACAGTAGATCGTTGGATTCATGTCGGATTAGTATTACAATCATATCGACTGAGAGTCCCAATGAAAAAATGAACATTTGTCTGGGAAGGTAACATTGAACGGCGGTCTTTGTCATATTCATTCGATTAGTGGAGAAGGTGAATTTTTATATGAGTGCCATTTATTCTGTTTTAGAATTATCTATACAGTGGTCCGATAAACCACAGTTTCTGAGTACTCAATGTAGTGTTCATAGTAACTTGACACAAAATTACTCTTCTATTGGCTTATTTCTTGAAGGATTACTTGGTTTTTTATGTGCCACCAATCCAGTTTTGACAGAATTTTGCTAATAATTCTACGATGTACCCATGTCCTTTTTCTGAACATTGATAGTTCATAAAATATAGTTCCATAATGCCCACTCTCTCCTCAATAGAACATATTTTTTCATCATGTCCAAGAAAACCAACGAACTATCCAAATCAGATACTTTACTGAAAATAAAGTTGAATTGTCGGCTGATATTTGCCAATTCAAATTTTTTTTTCACAAACTTGTAGCTCGAATCGTGAAAACATAATTTTAATTAAAGCAAATTCACCACCCTTCCAAAAAATATTTTATAACATACCCCTGCCTATTCTAAAAAAATTAGGATGAAAGCCGCTCCTGTTAAAGGGTTAAATTTATGGTGTTAGAATCAACGTGTCAATAAGTTCCACTGGAAATACACACATAAGGCTGAGATTTTTTTTAAATTTCAACTCAGAAAGCCACAAACCCTGCTGGACTGTTTTTGATGTACCACCCTTCATTAAATATCACCCCTCTTGTCCTCTTTCCCAACTAATGTTTATCGATATATTAGTGTAAACCATACCCAAATCAGTTGATCCGTTTTTGAAATCAGCCCTAAACGTACAGACAAATCTTTGTTCTTTGGATTCTGTTGCATCAATAAAAATCATCAATAACAGTGTTTATGAAATGTCTTCCGTGTCAGACAGCGACCAGATACAGCTTCTTTATATGAACTGATTTTGTTGATCATTCGAAAATTGTCATTTCTCTAGATAACTGATCTCAATATTTTCAGATATTCACTCACAAGTGTACTATTTTCGATCGTACAGGAAACATGAAAAATTATAGAATAATATTCAATCAATAATTTTGCTAAAAAACAATGAATATTTTATAATAATTTTTTGTATTGTTCAATACAAGACAAAATAGAAGTTTTTTCATCATAATTTTCAAATAATAATAATAACTAACAAAAAATAGTATTCAATGTTCAGTAATTGCCACAATCAGTGAGTTTCATGAAATGATCCACTTTTCAATAACAACTATATTATTTGTGAGAATATGATGCCAATTCTAGAATTTCAGTTGAAATTAATGTAAGGAAATTAATTTTTTCCATGACATTTCTCAACTAATCAACTTTTCTCAACTAATGCATCGTCAACTTGACCATCATGATTACTTTACAATGGAGCCAACTTTGCTGACATATTGCTTTATTTCAGTTGCCAACTGTATGATTTGGAAAATAAAAAAATCTAGTTTTTTTTGTAAAATATAATGAATGCACATTAGTAGCCGAAAGGGGCCGGAAGAATCTAGTAAATCGAACACTTCCCATGAAACTATCTACAGGGCGGTCCTAAGAAAATTCTAACCCATAACTTAAAGACATAATTAATGCAATCAGCGAAATTGGGTTCCCTGATATTGTTAGGTCGGTTTCACCATACGAGTATATCACCTTCTAGAGAAATTGTACCTAGTTTTCTTAGCACTTCTATATCTGCTATAGATTTCATCCAGGATTTCATTGAGATATTCGGGCAAATAAATAGAAATATGATGTCGTTAGTGGAAAAATGTATTGGATTTCTAGTCTTCTCCCAAAGATAATTGATTTTTAATGGAAACTAGGTTGACGGCAATATGGAATTAGAAAAATCAGTCTGAATGGTAGAAAAAAATAACTGAGAGAGAATAAGGAAATGAATATTTCGAAATAAATTTCGGAATAACAATCACTCCCAACTACCTACACAGTAGGGTCTGGTAAACGTCTATCGGAAAACAACTATATCCGACAGACATTTATGCAAAATTCCTCACAGTGGCTAGCCGGGGAAGTAGTTGTTTCCCGACAGACGTTTACCAGACGCTACTGTGTAGGTAGTTGGGAGAGATTAATATTTCGAAATTCATTCTTCAGAAAAGATACCATCGCTTTTACATACTCAGGCTTGTCCTTTAAGGATAGTTGAGTCCAGTAATGCACTTATGGTGCAACCCAGCACCACAGATGCGTTGTGTTTACGATACTCGCGCATAATGTTTAATCCTAATATAAAGGCCAATCAAGCAGGAATTTTTGTGAGTTAGGTACTTGAAATAGTGATTACGAGATTTATTTGCAATTTGGAATTATTTTCTCATTTTATTGTAATATCTTCATATCTACTTCACAGTAAAACATCAAATATATTCTCTTTAAATGGCTGCCTAAAATTACAATTGAAAAAATGCTTTGGCAAAATCAGCAAACAATTTTTGAAAAAATCATAGTAAAAAAGTGAATCGAATCGTATTTTGAAAAATATTTTACCCAGTTTCTTGTTGGAATGAGTATATTTTGTGTGAAAGGGGTAGTGATGGACTATTACGAGTACATCTTTGTTGAAAATGCTGGGTCTTCGCATTTTGCTTACTCAATTTCAACCAATGTTAGAACAGTGCGGGTGTTATTACGTCTCACAAAATATTGTAAGAATAAACAATTAAGTAACCCACACAGAAAGCGTAAGATGCTTGGCTCATGAGATTTTCGAATATTTTATAAAAATGGATCATAATAATAATGAAACCAATCCACTGAACAGCAATATATCTAATATATTCTCTTCAAATGCATAAAATAACAATTTGTAAAAGGCCTCGGCCTTTTTCAGGCCGAGAATTATTGTATCCAGTTTTTTGTTGAAGTTTGTATATTTTGTGTGAGAAGGGACAGTAAAGAACTAATACCTCTTTATTGAAAACGTAGTTGCTGGATATTTGCATTTTGCATTCTCAATTTCAACCAATGTTTGAACAGCATGGGTATTGTTACGTCTCATAAAAATTGTAGAAATAAACTGTTGTGCAACCCAAAGAAAAAGAGTAAGATTCTCGACTTATGGGGATTTCAACTACTTTTTAATAATACTATTTATTACTTGAAATACACTCACAATTCAATTGCATTATAATCAATTTATCATTTTTGTTCTAGGTTTTATGAAAATGTATTCTCTAACAGACAATACATTCCTCGTTCTGTTAGGAGCTGGATTATTTCTTGTGTACATATATTTCAAAAGAGCCTTCACCTACTGGCGCAAAATGGAAGTACCACAGCTAGATCCCACATTTCCGTTCGGAGACATGGCCTCAGTGATTTTCCGAAAACAAAATATGGGTGATAAAATAAAAGAAATATACGACAAGATGAAAGGTCAACGGTATGCAGGACTATATTTTTTTAGCAGGAAGGCGTTTTTACCCCTGGATCCAATCATCATTAAAGATATACTCAACAAAGATTTCCAGCATTTTCATGATAGAGGAATTTATTATGATGAAGAAAACGATCCGTTGAGTGCACATCTCTTCTCCATAGCAGGTAATTTTGATATTTTGTCACAATCCTGTAGTGTAACACCT
This sequence comes from Leptinotarsa decemlineata, assembly GCF_025532065.1. NCBI lineage: Eukaryota > Metazoa > Arthropoda > Insecta > Coleoptera > Chrysomelidae > Leptinotarsa > Leptinotarsa decemlineata. The sequence goes on along the minus strand of NW_027412554.1, from coordinate 1,012,727 downwards.
TATTTGTATAACTCTCCCGTCAGTTCCAAAATAACAAATTTTTATTGAAAAACTTATTGTTATATTTTGACTTCTTCATCTAATATACAAATCTGGAACTTCTAACGAAAGGAAAAAAGTCAAAAACTCTCAAGTGAAACTTTTGTACTTTAATGAAACGAATGAAAACACTTTTGTCTAAATTCCAGTAGTTATTTTATTTTTACGACCGGTTTCGGGTTTCATCCTATGGATAAAAAGTAATTAATACATTCGAAATCTAAAAACATGATAAGTAATATAAGGAGTTTGTAAGTAGACTGGATGGGAAGGTAATCGAATAAACAGAGGTGCCAACTATAAAAATTCAACAGTGGAGATTATAGAAATCACCGGGGTTGTCAAACTACTTATAAATTCAAGAGTGGAGACCTACATAAATCAAGTTGCCCGTTTAGGGTTATATATTTCGGGTTTCAAATTTATTAATCAATTTCCATGGCTTCCAACGAATGGAAATTAATAATAAATCAAATGAAAACTCGAAATATATAACCCTAAACGAGCAATTCGATTTATTTAGGTCTCTACTCTTGAATTTATTACTTTGACAACCCCGGTAATTTCTATAATCTCCAGTATTGAATTTTTATAATTGGCACCCCTATTCATTTAATCACCTCCCCATCCTGCTTAGCTACAAACACGTATTCAGATTTCAAATGTACTAGTTAGTTTTTACACTTGATAATAGGACGAAGGTGAAATTCATTTGATGATTTTTTAAAAAAAGAACAAGTCATCAATCACAGAAAATTTTGTAGATGTGGATTATCTACGAATATTTTCCCTATTTCCTAACAGTGAAAAGTAATAAATGCTCATTAGAAACGCAGAACGCTAACACAGTGATCCAACCAAATTTTGTGATTTCGTGAATGAAAGGAATATAAATGAAGTCTACGGAATGGTTTTGTTGCAAAATATGATGGGCGAATGCTGATTTTTCAGGTCTTTCATATTTTAAGAGTACTATGTGTTCCTTATATCTCAGTTTAATAGATCTTTTTGTCTGTCCATAATATTTTGCATCGCAGTCAATTTCGTAAATTCCAGACTTTTCCGAATTCCCGACTTTGTCTTTTGGACGATTTGGTGTTGGGAAAAAACTCCAGTAATATTCATTACTATACCAAATGTTCCAAACAGTACTTCACAAGCAAATAATTTAATTATACCATTCAATTTCAGATTGGCTAGAGAGTTAATATTCAAATATGGGGAACCAAGTTTTATTTTGAAGAGAACTTCTTTGATTACCTATATAAACATATCGTCTTCTATTATATAAATAATTTCGGAACGACATTATTTCTTATTTTCATCAATTTCCATTTGGATGTGTGACACTACATCCATTACCGCTGTCTTTGTGTCGCTAGATCTGCGAATACCGTATTGAAATTTATGTAGAAGGTTACTGTTTTCAAGATGATTCAAAAGCCTCATATGTATCAGTTTCTTTAAGATTTTTGCAAAAACTGAAAGCACAGAACTTCTTCGGTAATTGTTTAAATCGTCTCTTTTGTCACTTTTATATATGGGTGAAACTTTCGCAACTTTCATTTCATTAGGAACTATTCAACTTTCGAAGGATTTGGAAATAATATGAAATAAAATTGACGAAACCACGAATGCATTGTTGGACTCAACTATCTTCTTAAAAAACAATTCTGAGGTCAAATAAAACACATAGTTGAAGATATGGAAGATGAAATCAAGGAACTGCAAAAACAGATCAGCAAAAAAGTTTCAGGTAACTGTGTTGATACACAAACCACTACTTTGCTGATTGATGAATTCACGATAATAGATATTCAAACCAGGGGCGGCGATGAAATTGATCAAAAAGCAACAAATGAATTTATCCACTTTTGTGATCTAAAAAAACGTCAATCTTGATGAGCATGTTGGAGTCATGAAGAAAAGAGTATTCGTCAAAAAATAGTCTTGGTAGCAATGTTTTTAAGCAATATGACTCACTATCTTGCCGATCAAACACATCATCAAAAAGAAGCAATAATAAAAACAACTGAAAGTGAGAATATCTTACTCAAAACCGTAGCGGTAATTATGGAAAAACTTTCAGACTCAGATATTTTATTACTGTGGCTCAACAATTCCGATGTGACTATATTGAAAACATTTTTATAGAATGTAAAACATAAAAATATTTTTTTTATTAAACCCTACTGTTTGAATGACTCAAAAAAAATAGATATATTTATAACGATTCACATTCCTCGTTACTACACATTTTCGAATGCAATAATAATCATTTCCAACAAAATAACTATCAAAAAAATTAAGGAATGTTGGAGGAACCTGTTATTTATTAAACATGTAAGGCATTAGCTTGAATACATCAAGCTGTTATTCAATAATAAATCAACTGAACAACCAGTTGAGGTGCTGAAAGTGACAAATGAGGAGCTGGCTCCTTCTGAATAACACTAATTTATGAATTTTGTCAGTTCACTACCTAGTAAGGAACTGAAGAGAATACTCCGCCAGAGAGCGACAAGCAGGTTACAATTTCTTCTGATGATTCATCACCAGACGCAAGACCCCTAGATCCGCACATTTTCCGACTAGATTACCTATATACCTAAAAACAATCACCAACATTTTTTATATCCCAGACTCTCCCAATTCCAGATTTAGCTGTGAATACAAAATTCATTGCCGAGACAAAAAGTGCAAGTATACTCCATCAAAATATAAAGTGTCTCAATGTCTCAAATGAATTGAAGGTTTTTTGAATAGTGTTAATATAAACTTTCTGTGTTTAAACTGAATATTGGTGTTGTGAAGAGGAGTTGAGGATGATGAATCTGGCGAACCATAATCTGATACCTATTCAGCTTCTGTAGGAAAAAATGCAGCCGTGGAGGAGTTGCCATTTATGGCAAAGACGGTATCAGAGAAAAAGTAAGAAATGACATTTGTGGATTATCATGTATATATCGTCCTTCAAATAAAAGTTTGCAAGTATTCTTTACAAAAATGTCCTCTCCGCTCTCTGTTATCATGTGTGATAAGTTTTCATTCATCATTGAAAGAAATTTTTAATTTGAATTTGAAAGTAGAATCTGAAGATAAATCTGAGTTTTTAGATTTGCTGAACTCTTTTGATACCATTTTGAAAATTAATGAATATATTATGTGCGTAATGAACAGATTGGAAACTTGTATTGATAACATCATTACTGAATCCATAGTATAGTATACTTCAGCTTCTATTGACCCCTACCTCTCTGATCATCGTGCTCAATTAATTAACATCTACTGTCCAATGTTGAAAAACGATAATAATTTCATATATGAAGATTATTTTCGGAGAAAAATATTGACAATTTTATTCTACAAGTAGTGCAACATAGTTGGAAAGAAATATATTTAGAGTCTAATGTAAATGAGATATGAAGTACATTTCTAAAAGGAATACAAAAACTCTTCAATTTCAATTTCCCCATCGGAAAAATGAATAATAAAGCAGTCAAACAAAATAATTGGATATTCAAAGAGGTTCAAATCATGAAAAATATAGTAAGTACTCTACAGTTAATGGCACTTGGTAACAGTTTATTCAAAAATGTATATATCAAATGTGTGGAAGCATATAGACGACTTCTGAACAATATGAAAAGTGAACACAGCTTTGATACCCACTTTCTGAATTCTTCACCTCTTATAAGTAGTGAAGAATCATGTTATTAGGTAAACATCACATCATCTAGGTGCCAACATTCAATATTTTTATATCCGATCAGTGAAGAAGAAATCATTCAGGTTAGTAGGAAACTTAAAAACAAATTGAGTACTGATAATTTTCCATCTGAATTATTGAAAAAGTGTGCTTCATTCACTTCCTATCGTACTCTGTCATTCAATATTTATTTAGAGTCAGAAAAATTTCCAGACTAAATGAAGCTGGCAATAGTATAACCACTTCAAGAGGATATGGGCAATTATACGCCAATCACTTTGTTGACAGCTTCTTCTGAGTTATTTGAAGTAATCAAATCAACTAGAATTATCAGTTTCTTCAATGATTTCCAACATGGTTTTCTCAAAGGAAAAAATACAGAAAGAGCATTGTTTGATTTCATAGACAAAATTCATTATTCATTTGAACAAGACTCCAAAGCTCGTGGTGTTTTTCTGGATCTGAGTAAAGCTTTTGACTGTGTGGACCATTCTGTTTTGGTACAAGAGCTGTCTCATCATGAAATCAGAGGTAAAACCTCTTATTAAATCTTATCTTAGCAAAAGAAATCGAAAAGTTTGTATTAATCAGCAATCAGAAGTTTGTTTATTTTGATATAGATGAAATTCATGAAGATGTTTCACAAGGAAGTGCGCTAAGTCCTTTGTTGTTTATCATTAATGTAAACGATTTTCCTGAAATTTTTGAGAACACCAGCACCATGCGGATGATTTCAATCTCGTTTCACCTCTTAACTGCCATATGAATTCGAAAAGGAATATATTGAATATTGTTTCTACATCCTCAACATTTTTTTAAACAAAACCTAAGCACTACAGAAAAATCATCAAGGCGCTCTCATAGCAGTGCCTGTGCGAAAGGCACAGGCATATTCATATTTGATTTGAATCGCTGGAGATTAATTCCATTTGGAAAAACGTTCTCGGGAAGTTTATTCCACATAAACGCAGTTTTCAAATATGCCAAGTCACTTGAACAATTCTCGGGAAAGTATCTATAGAAGAGGGATAAATCTCCAACTTTTTTTTCACGTTCCACGTGATGTTTGGGGACAGAGCTCTATATATGAGAAATAATTCAAAAAAGGTCTTATTTGAGCTTTATGAAGCATCAAAAGTTGCTGAGGTGTGTACAGTTTTCTGGTTCGTAACAGTGTTCCAAGCTTTCAAGAAGCAGTTTGCAATTCCAGGGACATGATTGTGCCAGGACATATTAGTGTCCATTTCAACCACCAATAAAATTATCGAAACAGAAAGCGAAATTGTCTGACCTGACATCATTATATTCGATTTGGAGACATTTATCTTCTTGGAGAAATTCGACGCCCGAGTTTTTGTGGCATTGAACTGAACCTGGTCACTTTCACCTCAATTCAAAATCACTTCTAGATCCTCATTAAGATATGCAACCTCCTGCTGCCGGTGAAGATGTGCCTTCGTAGCCGATGTTCTGGAATCCGAATGGAATGACGAGACAAGTGTGCTGTCGTCAGCAAAGCAATATGTTGGATTCTTGATCTTTTCCAATAAGTCATTGATATATAATGAAAAGAGGGGTTGGAGGCAATATGGATCCCTGGGAAACACCAGCATTGATGGTGGAACTATTCGAGAGATATCCATCAACGGCCACTTGCAGAGAATGTTCTTTCAGGAAGCTGAAGAGCCATACACAAAAATGATTCGATGCGCCATTGCATCGAAGTTTGGCCAGTAGACCCCCATGTCACACACGGTCAAAGGCCTTAGAAATATCAAGCGTAACAGCTCTTGATTCAACATGTTTCCCGATTGCTATATTACAAATATGGGTGACATACGATAGAAAAACGCCTGTTGATCTTTGTTTCCGAAAGCCATATTGATGATCGCTCAAGATGTTGAAGCTTTCCAAATATTTGAGGATATGGTGGTTCACGACTTTCTTCATGATTTTTGATATCACTGATAGCGAAGCGACTGGTCTATAGTTATTTAGAAGATTTTTCTTGCCTTTTTTTTTGGAAATAGGCTGAACGCGAGCAATATTCCAACCAGAGGGAAAAACCCCTTTCTTGTAATTTTTTTTTTATGAAATCATTTTGAATACAGCCAAAACTAATTGTATAGATTTCAGAACAGTTAATACCTCATGTTCGAAAATGTTAGGGGTCTGTCTAAATAACAAATTAAACTTCGACGTGTTCGTCGACGTGTGCATCTTGCAAAAAAACATGCCAGCAAATGTTATCGAATTAGAGTTTTAGAAAGTTACTAGATTACATCTGCACTAAAAACTCCATATTATGCAACTATCTATCCTTTCCTTAAATACGGAGTAATGTTCTGAGGTGGATCGCATTTTCATTATGCAAAAATTTATGGTATATGGTTGACACGAACTTTACAGACTCCTGTCGTAATATTTCCAAAAGTAATAAATTACTTACTTCATATAGGATTCATATTTATGTTTGTGTTATTTTCGTTTATGCCAATAAAAACATTCACGAGTACTTTACTAGGAATAACTCGAACCTCATTCTTCCTACACATAAACTAAAAAATACAGAAAGAGGTCCATGCTATATGACCATCAAATTACACAATTATTTACCAATAACAATCAGAAAAGAAGGCAGACGGTATATTTTTGAGAATCTACTTTTTGATTTCTTGTGTAACATGGAACCATATTCGATGCAAATTTTTTTTTATGGAAATTCCATGACGATTGTAGAAAAGAGTAAAAAGGATGGATACTAGTAATAGTTATCAAGATTTCCATAATTTCAACAACTATAGATATGATATATGCGACAGTATGTTTCATTGTGTTTTATTATTTATATCTCTTAGACGAATGAGTTCACTTTTCATACACTTTTCGTAAATACTCAGTTATACAAATATGTACTCCCACGAATTGATACACCTGTGATACAATTTTGTTATATTTTACATTTATTCATTTATATATTGACTGGAATTTTCATATGTTCAATTAGACAATTTCAATAAATCTATCTATGTATATATTGAAAACTAAAATCAAAACAATACTGATTCAACACTAAGTGAGTAAGTATCATCGGTGCTGATAGGCTGAATCACAAATGCATTGTTGGATTCAACTGTCCTCCACAAGTAGGCATGAACACCTGTCTTTCCTTACGAAATCATCATCTATGGGATCGACATGAGACTCAAATCAGAAATATCATCGATGAACCACTTGGGGGCGGCCTTTTTCTAAACCAAGCTTCGACATCGTTCGTTGAAGAAAATTCGTATTCTGTTTTCCACTGTAGCTTTCATTGCAGGACACGTTTGAAATCATTTCCTTGGTTTTTATGTTAAGATGAGAATTGTTCGAACCTTTTTTAGAAGGAGACAAACAAATTTCTGTAGACTCGTTAACTGTATTTATACCAGATGCGTTTGAGTGTCCCGTATATATTATCGAATATACCCAACATTACACTTAATAAAAATTTCGGTATATGCCCGAGAAGCAAATACAGTGTTATTAGAAATACTCTGAAAGTACGTAACGAAACACAATATTCAAACTACAAAGCATGGTATTTAAAAAGAAGCAATTCAAACAACACAATTAATTTCGATAAAATGGATGCAACGATGATGCACTTCGCACTGAATCTAAGTACGCAAACACAGTAATGAGCATTTGTAGCAGTTAATGGTTAGTCCTTTCACAGATTCCAGCAAGCCACGAGGCGCACACGCGCTGATCTTTGTTTATATGGGCTGAATATAGGATTGGAATATACTTTATGAATGTTATATGTTGTTACTTATATTTCAAAATGAAGATATAACATGTATGTATGTAGGAATCACACGATAAAAGGTAAGACCTCGTTAGTCCTTAACTCGCACAAGTTTCGACTTCTGAGGGTTGTCGTTCGTAGGGGTGCGACAGCTGGTTAACGGAAAAACATTTTTTTCAACATATGTACATCAATACCAACCTTTTTCTATTTTGACTAGCATTCCACATTATTGATGAATCGAAGAATTTGGTATAGAAGTGTTCATAGTGTTCAATCTTATTGCAAAGCGCTTTCGACTTTCGTCGTCATCAGTGCTCACTCATTAGGTAACAGGAACTATCGAAGTATGAAGACATAGTACATATGTAAAATTTCGTTTGTATAAAATTAATTAGCCTAATAACCAACGAAATGCATGTCGGAGTTGAATGTGCGGAAAAGGATTTTCGTGACATAGGGTAGGAAGATACTTCGAGGACAAAAATGGATTTGTTGTATGTGAAGTTCTAAAATACAGATTGAAGCAAGAAATTTTCGTTAAATGGAGGAAGCTTTGACACGATATAGGTATAAACTATCCAAAATGTTCAAGTCCAAGACGAAGTTCTTCACAAAACATTTCGAACTGTCTAGGTTAAATGGCTGCGGATGATAATAAATATCCTTTCATAAAGATTTCACCACATCAGCGGTCGACGGATTGGGAAAAAGTGAAAGTGTTTTTCGTGATAGTTTTTGCTCGCCCCACAAGGTTTTCTGATATTAAGTCTACTGCTAAGCATGAAAATGACTTGATGACACTGGCTGTATTAGTATTTCCGGATCTAATGCTTCACAAATACAATACAGAAAAGTCAATATAACTTGGCTTGTATTTTAAAACACACCGGGTCAGTTGGTTATATATCAATGAGTTTGTTTTCCCATTAGAATATTCGTAGTGAACAAAAAACTATATGATACTACTGGAGATAAATATATTTTCTATTCCTATTCCAGGCCCCAAATGGAAAAACCTTCGTGCAAAACTCACCCCTGCCTACTCTCCCGGGAAACTGAAATACATGTTCGGAACTATCGTCGAATGCGGCCACGACATGATCAACACCCTCGAAGAAATAACTAAAAATGATGGTGATGTTGAGATAAAGGAAATATTGGCAAGATACACTACCGACGTCATAGGATCATGTGCTTTCGGTCTAAAGTGCAATTGCATGAGAGATCCTCAAGCAGAGTTCAGGTTGATGGGAAAGAGAGCATTTACACAAACCGTTGGCGATCTTCTGAAAATGGTGACAATATTTTGAGTGATGAATATAAAAAATCCTATTTACAAAAAAACCACAATCATAACCTACCACCACTGACGCTCAAGTGCTTGATATTATTGCTAGCACAGCCTCTCACAGCCTCATTACTAACGCAATTGAAAAACTTGAAGGTAACATATTTAGATTCTCTTCAACTTTTCAAAGATTCTTTAGCTTTCTACTGTGCCGCAGTTTCTTCACAGCCCCTCAAGACTCTCATAGCCCCCTAACTACCCTGAGAGATGTATTTTGACCGGGTAGACCAGAGCATCCAGAGGGACACAAGTTCCTCAGAGTTAACCTCAAAAAACGGTTCTTCTATCTTTGACCAGCAACAAGATCGACCTGCCGAATTACTCTATCAATGACATAACAGTAAGAAACACCACTGTGCAGTTGTAGCTTTGGTACTTGGTCTGTGAATTCAAAAATATCATAGAAGGTCTTGTGACCCTTTTTTCGAAACAATAACAGGTTTTGTATGAATTTGAGAAGAAAAATGGAAATTCCTGTAACCAAAAAAGGACCAGGAGAGATCCACAAATTTTGTAATGTGTTTGAGAAAGAAATCGTATTCAGAATAAAATTGAATATCAAAGTATTCAATTAGAAAGTGCATTACACTTACGGATTAAAAAAATTGTGGTCATCAATCAAAATGAACTCAAAAATCTAATTGTTTTTTGATGAAATGGTGAATAGTCCCATTTTCTGGGTCAGTAAGGGATTGGATCATTTTCTTTTCGGGCTGATTATATCAAATTGAGAGTTGATGTTACTCAAGTTGAGACAATACAGATCCACAATGACAAAATTACCGAAACATGTGCTAACATTATCCCGGAAACTTTCCAAAATGTTAGAAATGAGTTCGAAAATGAATTGAAGAACATTTTGAATATTTGCTCAAATAATTTTTTTATGTATAAGATGAAGATAAGATATCCCGTTCGAAAGTTGAGAGGGCGGGTTCTATTTACGTCCGCACTAGATACCATATTTATGTAACACTAATAGGCTCCCTACTTAAGTACATTTAATATAATAAGAGAATGGTCTGATTCGGGGTACTTCAAAGAATAGTTCTTGGACCTACGATGTCCATCTTTCATGTCACTTCGCTATTTCAATTAACATTTTTGCTGGAATAACAAGTGTTGCTGATGATATGTTATTTTTATCTTCTATACATACTATTAGTATCCATTAGTATTTGTTTGATGAAATCCATCCAATAAGAGATGTTTTATATGTGAGAGTAGTCCTCCACGATTCTCATTTTACCCTTTTCGCCTGCACCTAATAAGTTTTACTTTTCCAGATAATAATCAGAAGTTTTCCTTCCGTTGCCAAAATTCTGGGACTGGGCGTATTTTCTGGTACCGTTACAAATTTTTTCAGTCGAGTAGTGAAAGAAACAATCGAATATCGCGAGAAAAACAATGTCAGCAGACCAGACTTTTTGCAGCTGCTCATTCAATTGAGGAAAAATGGACAAATTGACGACGAAGTTGATTATGATAAGGTGAAAGTAAGTATATTTTTGTGAATAAACAGTATTAGCTACGTTCTGAACTGATTCAGTTCAGTGATTATCAACGGATATCAGTGGAAAACTACTGAATAATTCATACGATCAAGATTTTTCAAAATTTTATAACTGTAATTTTCGAAATGTATATCAACTTTCAATACTCTGGATTGAACTATCTATAATGCCACTTTCTATATCTATAATGCCTTTCAATTCTTGAGTTTTTATGACGTCAGTGGGTCTACCCAAGTAAATATTACATCCTGTATACGAACAAAAACGTCTGTTTTTTGCTATGTAAATGATACACACTGTCATAATGGAGTTTCCATAATGAATTTTAACTGTAAACTGTGGAAAAAACACACTGGTTTCTTCCCATAACTTTTTTCATTGAATGTATATGAGTACAAGACGTGTGAGAACCATCTATTTGGTCTGAGGCCGCTGCAGTTCAGAGTTTCACCTGCAGAGATGGGCATTCTTTGGAATTCAGCTCACATCCGAACGAAATGAACCAGAAGCCACAACTACAAACCATGTGAAGGAACTCTTGATATTTTTTGAACACACTGTTACTTTGCAACAAACGAACAATCCCAGCCATATATATATATATATATATATATATATATATATATATATATATATATATATATATATATATATATATATATATATATATATATATATATATATATATATATATATATATATATATATATATATATATATATATATATAGTTGAAGGACAGTCTTTGCTGACTAGTTAAGAACAAAACTTGGGAATTTCTTTGGGTGAACAGCAGAACTGATAGGTTTGCGATACCAATCTATAGTTCTGGGAGGTTCTTGAACTATTGGTCATACCACAAGCAGTCAACGAAAATTAATTTGGTCAAACAAATGAAGAATCGCTTTCTGCAGATTTCCGATCCCTCTTTTCATGAAAAAAATTTAAATATACTTTTCCAATTATTCATTAACAATTCCTACCCAGATCCTCTACTTAAGAAGATCTTATTTAGCACGTCTACCATGGACGTGCAAGTCAATAATAATAACCAGTTGGATGAAAATCCTTTAGTGTCTGACAATGTCACAATTGGGACTGATCCACCTCCAGTTCCTATATTATTCTCCTCTTTACCATACATAAGCGATATGACACCAAAGCTATGCAGAATTTTCAAAGATTTAAATGTAGAAATAGCCTTTAGAACCATTTTCACCATCAATAAACTATTTTCTAAACTCAAAGATAAAACTCCCATCAACCTTCAGTCTAATCTAATTTATTCCATTCCTTGTCTAAATTGTAGTAGTGAATATATTGGTCAAACGTCAAGAATACTAAAAGACAGAATCTCGTCACATAAGAGTGACAGTAGATTACATCCTGAGAGATGTGCTCTCAGCAATCATATTTACAAAGAAGGTCATAACATGAACTTTAATTCAGCAAAAATTTTATCAACTGAAAGAAATACATCTAAAAGATTGTTTTTGGAAATGTCTTTCATATTACAATCAGATAACTGCCTTAATAAAAGGTCTGACATTGATCATCTCAGTGGAATCTATGCCTTCTTATTAGACATTGATAAAAATTTACATAATTTCCAAATGAACAATAATTCTGGGTTCTCTTCTCCAATATAAATTCATAATATTTGATATTGTTTCAACAAAACTTCCAACCTCCCTAAGGCAGGGTTTTATTTTGAGTAAATATTTTCTTCATTCCATTCCTCAAGACCACTGAGGATTTTGTTAATTAATTAATATATTTGATTTGGTGGATTTTCTCTCATTTATTTACTTACAGAACAGCAGATGTCTCTGATCACACTTGTTCCATAATCAGTTCCCTTTGTGTTCCAGATTGTTATCATTTACAAACTAACACACCTTTATAATATAATGACATGACAACTGTCATTGTCAAAATGTCAACTGTCTTGTGCCTCTCTCTCTTGTTTCTGAATGCACATGGCGTTTACCGGTATTCCCATAATTTTAAAACAAATAACGATTTTTATTAAAAGTTTTAATTCATTATTCTTCTTTGTATCCAGTGAGGTGTCTACCTCTTTTAACTTGATGACTATTTTATTGAATTGACATGTTTCAATTGTTTAGATATAACATTCTTTTCGACACGGCCAACCTCACTAACAGTAAGTTGTATAAAAAATTTTTATATCATTATTAAAATAAAAAAACTTTTTCATATTGTATTATCACCATAAAACATTTGTAGCTTTTCCCTGAAGATGATAATAAATTTTATCGAAATATTGGAATAACTTGTGTTATAAGAGTACACTTCCGTTCTGCTGTTCACCCAAAGAAATTCCCAAGTTTTATATATATATATATATATATATATATATATATATATATATATATATATATATATATATATATATATATATATATAACAGAATAATTAGTGACTGGATTAACTATAAATCGGTTCAGTGCGTGAGGTTGCAGTCAATAGCTGGGCTGTTACAAAGAAAACTCTTTGTTATATGTCAAGCTTTCGGAAAATTGCACACCTTCGTCAGGACAACTAAAATAATAAGATTATATATCTTGTGAAAAATATATAAATATGGAGAACTTACTAACGTGAGAATAAAATATAAAAAGGTTCAAAAACAGATAGAAAAACATTAAATAATGACAGTTGATTTTGATTTTTGGCTGACAATGTCAAGTGGGAAAATTCTGAATGATACTCGAATTACTAGATCACTCATTTTCTTTATCATATTTCAGTAGGTACGTGTAAATTTTGCTAGGACTATCAATATCAGTTCGTTTATTCATTGAATAAATAAATAAATAAATAAATATATATATATATATATATATATATATATATATATATATATATATATATATATATATATATATATATATATATATATATATATATATAGAAACAGAAGTTAATATCGGACATAGCACTCAAGAAAGTGGCAAACCATAGACACGTGTTTCGGGCTTTTGGCCCATCATCAGTATGGTGCAGCCAAGTGTAAGGATGGGCAACACTTGGTTACCAAAAGATAGAAATACAAATGCACGGAGCCATCAACAGGAGCCAACCGCATATATATATATATATTTATATATATATATATATATATATATATATATATATATATATATATATATATATATATATATATATATATATATATATATATATATATATATATATATATGATGAGCTGTTTTCTCGGGTTTCGCTCCGTGTTCTGTGTATTTTCTCCCCATAAGGATTATTTTCACAACGTTTCGGCAAAGTCTCATTTGCCATCTTCTGGTGATGTCTGGTTTTCTCAACTAGACTTGTGTTTACTAGAAAACTATCAAAATCACCACGGAGGCAGCTATAGCTACCTGCATGACATATATATATATATATATATATATATATATATATATATATATATAGATATATATATATATATATATATATATATATATATATATATATATATATATATATATATATATATATATACAGTGTGACCCATTTAAAATGGAACCACCCCTGTAGAATGTGCATTTTTCAATCAATCTCAATTTTTTTTAATTGAAATATTAAGCATGAAAAACTGTATCTTGACACTAACTTTCACAATTTTAGTTTCATTTCCAAGGCACTCTATGGTTTTTTTGTTTGTCAAAAACGGCAAAAGTTTATTAGGCAATTTTTGTTTTCAAATTTGACTACACCACTGGATTCGTAGTCGTTATAAATCAAAACTGTCAAATTTTCATTAAAAAATATTTGTTAACAACGAAGTTACAACAACTTCAATTTTGGAAACAAAGTATTTGTTTGTAATTTTTATTCAGATTATAGACATATTTGAGATCTGACAACACTGTCATCACCAAGTAGAACACCAGTGAATTTGTACAGTGAAAATCCGAAGTCAACAGCTCAATGCGTTCTACAGTTATAACTCCTGAAAATATGGTAATGTGAGAGATTTGTGGTGCAAGCGTTTTGTAATAAAAATCTGACTACGCCACTGGATTTGTGGATAATATTCCCTTAAAATCATTCATTTGAGTGTAGGTTACGAGGAGTGTATTCTAGAATAACAGAAAATTAAAAATTCATTTTCAAGTTATGCAGTACTTAGTACATTCTTCCGCATAGCCGCTAAAATCATAATGACTTAAAGCATGGAAATCATTTATTCAATAATAAAACAGAGAGCAGGACAAAAATTGTTCCCTGTAAATTCTTCATAACTCAGCTAAAACAATCTTCTAGAGGAGATATCAATAATTTGCAAAGGTTTTATAATAAATCAACAGTAGGCTGTGATTTTGACAGTTAATCATAAATAAAATAATAGTTGTTAGTTACGTGCATTTAATAATGGCTTTGCAATTATCATTAGAAGAAAGAATTGAAATTGTGAGAATTTCTGGGGACAATTATCATAGTGAAAGAGAAGCAGCTAGGATATTTAATCACAAACATCCAAATCGACTTCCCATTGACAGAAGCACCGTCAGTAAAATTAACAAAACATTTAAAGAAACCGGTGCAGTCAGCAAACATATTTTAAAAAATAATCACCGAAGAAGAAATTTAAACGAAGGTGCTGTTTTAGATTATTTTAGAAACCACCCAAACAGAAGTTTACGAGTCGCCAGTTTGGATTTAAACTTACCGAGAGAGACTATTCGACGATGTCTTAAACAAAACAAAATGAGAGCATTTGAACCTAAATTTCTTCACTCTTTAAAGGCAGGTGATGAAGTGAAACGTATGGAATTTTGTTTGTGGGCACAAGGCGAGTACCTGAATACAAGAAATTTTTTAAACTGCATAATGTTTAGTGATGAAGCTTCTTTCAGCACCAATGGGGTAGTTTCATCGCAAAATGCTCGGTATTGGGCTACGGAAAATCCGCACTGGATCATAAATTGTAAAAGTCAATATTCCGAAAAAGTTAACGTTTGGTGTGGTATAGTACAAAATAGAATAATAGGTCCATATTTTTTTTATGGAAACATAAACGGGCAAAATTTTTTGGAATTTCTAAATAACCAATTATCGGACGAAATAGATGAAATGCCTCTTGCGGAACAAGTGAATTTATATTTTCAGCTCGACGGCTGTTCCGTGCACAATTCGAGGATTGTTAAGGAGTGGCTAAATAACCAGTTTCCAAATCATTGGATAGGACGAGGTAGTGACTTAATTGAATGGCCACCTAGATCGCCTGATCTAACAATATTAGACTTTTTTCTGTGGGGTATTCTGACACAAAAAGTATACAGAACAAGATCAACGAATCGAGCTGAACTCATGCAAAGGATACGACAAGCTTGTGCCGAAATTACAGTTCAAGAAATAAGAAATAGTGTAAACAATATTCGGAAGAGATACGATAAATGTATTGAACTTAATGGAGGTTTGGTAGAAGCCACAAAAATTTGAATGTTTAGTTATAAATCAATGTTTATTTTAGTATCAGTTTTTTCTTAATGGCAATTAATTGTTGAATAAATACTTTGAAACTTGTTTGTATACATTTTGTTTTCATCAGCTATAGAAGAAGGTAGAGTAAGTTCAGAATCTCATAAAATGTGATTTTCCAGGTGCGCTGTTACAAAAGTACTATTATTTATTATTGAGAAACTTCCAAAAAGCTTACAAGTATGACCATTAATACTTCAAGATTCTATCAAGATTTGGTAAAAGCGCAATTGGGAGATCCCATGACATGAGATTATGAACTTGGTCTACTACTGCGTAACTTGAAAATGAACTTTTAATTTTCTGTTATTCAATTATTCAATTTTTATTTTAATTTTCACTTCTCGTAACCTACACTCAAATGAATGATTTTAAGGGAATATTATCCACAAATCCAGTGGCGTAGTCAGATTTTTATTACAAAACGCTTTCACCACAAATCTCTCACATTACCATATTTTCAGGAGTTATAACTGTAGAACGCATTGAGCTGTTGACTTCGGATTTTCACTGTACGAATTCACTGGTGTTCTACTTGGTGATGACAGTGTTGTCAGATCTCAAATATGTCTATAATCTGAATAAAAATTACAAACAAATACTTTGTTTCCAAAATTGAAGATGTTGTAACTTCGTTGTTAACAAATATTTTTTAATGAAAATTTGACAGTTTTGATTTATAATGACTACGAATCCAGTGGTGTAGTCAAATTTGAAAACAAAAATTGCCTAATAAACTTTTGCCGTTTTTGACAAACAAAAAAAACCATAGAGTGCCTTGGAAATGAAACTAAAATTGTGAAAGTTAGTGTCAAGATACAGTTTTTCATGCTTAATATTTCAATTAAAAAAAATTGAGATTGATTGAAAAATGCACATTCTACAGGGGTGGTTCCATTTTAAATGGGTCACACTGTATATATATATATATATATATATATATATGAAGTCTAGTTGAAAAAACCAGACATCACCAGAAGATGGCAAATGAGACTTTGCCGAAACGTTGTGAAAATAATCCTTATGGGGGGGAGAAAATACACAGAACACGGAGCGAAACCCGAGAAAACAGCTCATCATACTGTATCCGTGAGAATCTTCGAGTTAACATATATATATATATATATATATATATATATATATATATATATATATATATATATATATATATATATATATATATATATATTTATATCCCTAGCATCATTTTGCGTCCATCAATAGGCTCGGTACATTACATTTTGCTTCCGTGACTATTTTACGTCCGTATATCGGACGCAAAATAGTCATCGTAAATATCTCTCTAGATAAACGACCGAAACCAACCATATTACAGATTTCCAACGGATATATTCATAGCTTGTTTCTGGTTGAGATAATTTTCCTTCTCCCCTTACCAGATGTCAGTAATAGACAATTCAATGGAAGTAAGTTAGTGCCAAAAATGAAAGTAAATATACATTTTTAGTTCATCATAAATCCGATTGGGAGCGCGAGCGTTATATACATAATGTATATTTTCATTTCACTCCACGCATTAAATTGACTCCTATTTGACCAAAAGTCGTGGCAACCCTGTAATACCCATTAAACGTGACTTCGGGACTCCCAGATCAGAATTTCCATATATTTGTATTGAAGTCTGAAAAGTTGAAGTTGATAAACTATAAAAAAGTTATAACAAAAGCATAAGCAGTTAAGATAACATTATAAATTTGATCATTACCGATTGAAGTTCCAAGGTTTGTCAATTCTGCTCGAATTGAAATTCTTAATGAAGTACCTAATATACTCATACTCCAAAAATAAAATATAAAGTTTCAATATTTTTATAAGTCGAGAATAACCATTTGTTCGGTGGAATGGCTGAGAATAAGCAATAAATTGTAAATTTATTTACGAAATGAAAATGTATGCCAGTCTTATAGTCAAAAATGATTTTAAATTACAAATTTGGAGGTGAGAATATATAAGAACATAGGAATTAATGTAAAAGTAATTAAATTTTGTTTTAGTACAAAATAATTTTCAATTAAACTATCAGTGATCAGTCATTTAGGTAAAAATCCTAGAAAAGGGGGTAAACATCCCAAATAAAAAAAATTATAATAAAAAATGATTTTCTTTATTTATACTAATTTATTGAATATATAAATTGTTTTAAATGAAAAATTTGCAGAATTTCAAATATATTAAAAATAATGTCTATTAAAATTAGAGATTAAATTCAGAAATACCAAAATCAAATTATTTTTATAAATAAAATTCTTGCTAATATTTGAGCTATATGATTAATAGAGGAATAAGATAAAATATTTCGTAATCTAATTTGATTTAATCCTAAAATTCCTCTCACTATAGCAGAAAGGAAAACAAAAAAATTAATTGTATTCAGATTATACATTGAAATAACTATAGGACTCAATTTTTGCTAAGTTAATCGAGTAAATGCTATTTCTGCTATTCCAATTTCCACTAGAAGGGCTGAATTCAATATTAAATTTATGAAAAAAATTGAAATTTCTGAAAATGAATTCATTTAAATTATTTAATTTCAAAGTTGAAAACAAAACAACTACAGATACCAATCTTTGCGTGATAAATTATTTTATTTGTGATTCAGGGGGGTATATTCTTTGCGGAGATTTCAATAAGGAAATAATTGAAAAAAAATCAATTTCCAAACCAATCCATATTCCAAATCAAGAATATGTAGAAATGGCAATCAGAGCACCAAAAATTGAAAAGGAAAAAATAATAATTTGAATATATTAATAATTATGAAGAAAAGGGGTGAAACCTTTATCAATGGGGTATGGATCCAGGAGCTTAATTAGCTTATCTTTATACATTTTAGTATTCAATGTACACAAATTTTTGATATTTGTAGAAATGGGTAATGCCATTGAATGTAATTTACGAGAGTGTGGTGGTGGGCAATTTCACACATGATTGATTCTATAAAAATTATTCTTTTGTCAGGTATCGCGCATTTTTGGCTAATTTATTATATTAGAGAAACTCTATGACGGGGATTTTCCCCTATGTTTTCTTATACTTTTTCTTATAACTCATACCAAGGCCTTTATTAGAAAAAGCTTATGTAATTTTTTTATGAACTTTTGCTGCATAGTTTTTTCTGGTAGTTTATGTTTATTTTCATAGGAATTTTCCAGTAAAAACTTTTCATCAGGAAAAGTCCTAAGAAAAAAGAAACAAAAAAATGCAAAAAATTACATTACACAAAGTTATCGGAATTATATTCAATATTAAAGTAGGTACTAAAAATTGAAAATAATATAATCATTAGTATATAAATAAAATTATGTATAATCAACAAAATATAATAAATTATTAATAAATATAGTTTTTAAATAATACCATAAAATTATTCAAAAAAAAAGGTTCTTTCATCCTTAATATACCAAAAAGTCTTCATATAATTAAAGAATAAAAATCATATGAATTGAATTATTGCCAATGATAATTTATCGGTAAGATTATTAAAAATTCAATTTTGAAAGTTTTAGGTGCTAATTTGTTTGAATTATATAAGTTATAAAAATAAAATTTGAAAGCAAAAAGTACGCAAAAAAAATACTCAATTTTGGCCGATTTTGAGGAAGGTGCCTTTAAAAAATCGCAAAAATTCTACTAGGTTTCATAGAATTTTTGTAATGGGCTGAATTTTTTTCAAAATTTGTGGAAAAAATTTTTTTTGCAAAATATGTTGAATTGAAAAACGTTATCAGAAATTTTCAATTCATTAAATTTTTTTTTTGAATATTCTCGAGGTAAAAATATGGTTATAAAATAGGATTTCGGGAGGAAATTCTATTGAAAAAGATAGATGAAAGTGTTAGTGACTATTTAATTGTTGAATAGATAGAATTTTTTGGGAAATTACTATTTAAAATTGGGATAATTGAAAGCATTAGCGAAGTTATATGAGATTTCCATTTTGTGCATTTATTAACCTGCGTTTCTGAAAACTTAGTGATGCCACACAGTCTCCTACGGCTCTGAGGAATGATTTTTTACAGCCCCCTACGACTCTAAATAAAGATTCTACGATTGTGAGAAATATATATGATAGACCAGAACCTCGGAAAGGATACACCGAAATATGTTTTGAATAGATAGAATTCTGAAGAAATTTCTGTTTGAAATAGGGATAATTGAAAATATTAGCGGAGCTACTTTAGACTGTTGAATAGATAGAATTTTGGAGAAATTTCTATTTAAAATAAGGATAATTGAAAATGTTAACGAAGCTACTTGAGACTGTTGAATAGATAGAATTTTTGAGAAATTTCTATTTAAAATAAGGATAATTGAAAATGTTAACGGAGCTACTTGAGACTGTTGAATAGATAGAATTTTAGGGATATTTCTATTCAAAATAGGTATAATTGAAAGTGTAAGCGGAGCTATTTGAGATGTTGATTAGATAGAATTTTGGAGAAATTTCTATTTGAAATAAGGATAATTCAACATGTTAGCGAAACTACTTGACTGTTGAATAGATAGAATTTTGGGGAAATTTCTATTCAAAATAGGGATGATTGAAAATGTTAACGGAGCTACTTGAGACTGTTGAATAGATAGAATTTTAGGAATATTTCTATTCAAAATAGGTATAATTGAAAGTGTAAGCGGAGCTATTTGAGATGTTGATTAGATAGAATTTTGGAGAAATTTCTATTTGAAATAAGGATAATTCAACATGTTAGCGAAACTACTTGACTGTTGAATAGATAGAATTTTGGGGAAATTTCTATTCAAAATAGGGATGATTGAAAATGTTAACGGAGCTACTTGAGACTGTTGAATAGATAGAATTTTAGGGATATTTCTATTCAAAATAGGTATAATTGAAAGTGTAAGCGGAGCTATTTGAGATGTTGATTAGATAGAATTTTGGAGAAATTTCTATTTGAAATAAGGATAATTCAACATGTTAGCGAAACTACTTGACTGTTAAATAGATAGAATTTTGGGGAAATTTTTATTCAAAATAGGGATGATTGAAAATATCAGCGGAGCTACTTTAGACTGTTGAATAGATAGAGTTTTGGAAAAATTTTTATTTAAAATAAGGATAATTGAAAATGTTAGCGGAGCTCCTTGAGACTGTTGAATAGATAGAATTTTTGAGAAATTTCTATTTAAAATAAGGATAATTGAAAATGTTAACGGAGCTACTTGAGACTGTTGAATAGATAGAATTTTAGGGATATTTCTATTCAAAATAGGTATAATTGAAAGTGTAAGCGGAGCTATTTGAGATGTTGATTAGATAGAATTTTGAAGAAATTTCTATTTGAAATAAGGATAATTCAACATGTTAGCGAAACTACTTGACTGTTGAATAGATAGAATTTTGGGGAAATTTTTATTCAAAATAGGGATGATTGAAAATATCAGCGGAGCTACTTTAGACTGTTGAATAGATAGAGTTTTGGAGAAATTTTTATTTAAAATAAGGATAATTGAAAATGTTAGCGGAGCTCCTTGAGACTGTTGAATAGACTTTTGGGGAAATTTCTATTTAAAATAGGTATAATCGAAAGTGTTAGCGGAGCTACTGGAGACTGTTGAATAGATAGAATTTTGGGAAAATTTCTATTTAAAATGAGGAGAATTGAAAATGTTAGCGAGGCTACTTGAAACTGCTGAATAGATGGAATTTTGCGGAAACTTCTATTCAAAATAAGGATGATTGAAAATGTTAGCAGAGCTGATAGAAACTGTTGAATAGATGAAATTTTGGGAAAATTTCTATTTGAGAAGGGATAATTGAAAGTGTTAGCGGAGCTAGTAGGATTGTTGAATATATAGAATTTTAGGAAAAGTTCTGTTCAAAATAAGGATAATTGAAAATGTTAGCGGAGCTATTTGAGACTGTTGAATAGATGAAATTTTGCGTAAACTTCTATTTAAATTAAGGATGATTGGAAATGTTAGCGGAGCTACTAGAGACTGTTGAATAGATGGAATTTTGGGGAAATTTCTATTTGAAATAAGGATAATTGAAAGTGTTAGCAGAACTACTTGAGACTGTTGAATAGATAGATATTTGGGGAAATGTCTATATAAAATAGGGATAATTGAAAATATTAGCGAAGCTACTTCAGACTGGTAAATAGATATAATTTTGGGAAAATTTCTATTTAAAATAAGGATAATTGAAAATGGTGGCAAAGCTACTTGCGACTTTTGAATAGATAAAATTTTGGAGAAATTTCTATTTGAAAAAGGAAGAATTGGAAGTGTTAGCGAAGCTACTTGAGATTGTTGAATAGACAGCATTTTGGAAAAGTTTATCTTTAAAATAAGGATAATTGAAAATGTTAGCAGAGCTACTTGAGACTGTTGAATACATAGTATTTTGGAAAAATTTCTGTTTAGAAAGGGTGATTGAAACCTTTAGCGGAGCTAACTGCTCCCTAACCTAACCTAATTGGTTAACAATCCAGTTAGCTCCGCTAACTATGCAACAGAATAGATAACAAAATTCTATCTATTTAACAGAATAGATAGAATTTTGGGAAAATTTCTATTCAAAAAGGGATAACTAGAAATGTTAGCGGTGCTAGTAAGATTATTGTATAGATAGAATTTTGGGGAAATGTCTATTTAAAAAGGGTAATTGAAAGCGTTAGCGGATCTACTTGATGAACTATCATACAGGTAAGAATATAAATCATTAGTGGAATTACTTAATGGATAATTAAATAGATATTTTGAATTTTACTTTGAAAAGAAATTGAAAGATAGAGAAATAAATCAGATAATTAAATAATTCAATTCTGATTGATTGTTTTCAATATAAGAGATAAAAATTCAGAATATAAAATTCTAATAAGATTCATTTCAAGTTTAAATCAATAAGTTGATAATGAAAAAATAAAAAAACTTTTTCAGTGAAAAAAAAATTTCTTCAGTAAAAATTTTTGGACTAAAAATAAGTTTGAAATTCAAAATTTGAATAAAAAAAAATTGAAATAAAAAAATGTAATTTTTGATTTTCATTAACATTTTAATAGATTTGATTCAAGCCTATGAATTATTATTTTTTTAATTTCAATATGAGTTTGAGTGAATGAATTATTTAAATAAAAATAATTTGCAATAAATAATATCAAATATTGAAGAAATTTTGATTTGATAATGAAAATAATATTAACAAAATGTGTGCCAGCAGTTGCGGTTATACAAATAATATGATTTAATCAGTACTGATTAATTGGTATAAATTTTTTTTTAAATAAATTTAAAAGATGAAATTTTAAATTTTATTGAAATTTATTTGTTACAATGAAGTTAGATAATTCAATAAATAAACTAGGATTAGATACCTTATTATTTCAAATGTAGAAAATAAATGTTAAATTAGTAATAGTTAAGTTCTTGAAAATTAAAGATTTTGCCGGTATTCTCGTCTATTCGGATTTTTTTAAACAGATTCAGAGGAAGCTGTTCTGTAATTGATAATCCACGATTTAGATTACTTTTTTTATTAGTTTGTATATCGTCGTTTGAATATTTTAAATGAGAAATAATATTCAAAAAATCTTCAATTAGAGAGGAAATCAGGTCAAGGTGCAGAAGTTTATGAGGATCACTTCAGACCACAATAAATTGTTTTCTTTAGAAATAAGGTCGGTTGCCGGGCGGTTCGACGTGGGTGCTTTGTTCACTCTCTCAATCGACCGATAGTTCAAGCCGCAGCGCAGGCTGAACGATCGATTTTCACTTGCTATCGTCCAACCAGTGTTAGGAAGCACACGTTAAAATGTAAGACCTTATCAGTCCTTTACACAAGTTTCTACGTCTGAGAGTTTTCGTTCGTAGGAGTGCGACAGATTGTGAACGGAAAAACATATTTTAAGCATACGTATTTAAGTGTTCTAATATTTTTTCAATTTCCTTCTAATTGTTCATTTGATTTCATTTCTCTTCCCATTTTTGATAAGTATTTCTCTGTAACTATCTCAAATGAATATTTTGGACCACTTCCTTTATTGATACAAATAACTTTACTATTGACATGACTAAAAAGAATTTCGATCACTCAATCAAATAAAATTTTGTACTGAATTTGGAAGTTGGATTGTTTTTATAAAAATTATTCTTCATCTCTGTTCATAACTTTTTCACAACATTTTCATAAAACTTTTATTTTATGTCCTAACATATGTCGTCCTAACATATGTCGGGAAAGACAAAACGTGAATGAGAGTGGTGAAATCTAAATTTAAATTGGTATCTTACGATTTGATTCTTTGGCAACATCGGGGATGCAAAATAGTTGTTATGTACAAATAGTATACATTTGAGGATGCAAAAAAGTGCTAGACATGTGAGCAAAATATACAGGGAGGAATCAATATAGATAGTGAAGAGAAAGGAAACAAAATCACTCGAAAGTGAAAAAATCGTATATTTTTTTTTTGAAAATAGAGAAATATGAAATAGTGTCTCGTTTTTGAAATAACATAAATATTCAATATACGCAATTATATTCATCCTAAATACATTACTTCTGGTGGACGCAAAATGCTTTGTCTGCGAAAGGACGCAAAATGCCCGCAGGATGTAAATATATATATATATATATATATATATATATATATATATATATATATATATATATATATATATATATATATATAATATATAATATTCAATTCGGAAATTTCAATATATATATATATATATATATATATATATATATATATATATATATATATATATATATATATATATATATATATATATATATATATAATATATATATATATATAATCTAGAAAGGTTAATGCAGTCCAACTGCTGGAAAATCAAAGAATAAATAGATAAGTACTCTGATCATTCCCATATTGATTTCAATTTAAGAGCCACCGGTATACAGCTGTTTTAGCCTATTGGGCATCGTCAGTACCGGGCAGGCGGTCCTCGATTGAAGACAAAATGAGAAGAAACCAAGAAAGTAATCGATAAAAAATTGGTGCGTAAACGCAAACGAAACATAAGTGGAACCACCTATTGGTGTGACACCCAAGTCAACTTGCCAAGTTTTTATGTCAGTGTCGGTGGTTTGACCAATCAACCGACAACTGCGGTAGCAGAAATTTGGGAAGCTAACCTAAAATGCCATCGGAAAACGGATCCACATGTTTCTAAAAATGATATGAAATCTTTCTAGGTTAATGCAGTCAAGCTGCTGGAAAATAATTCCACGAAAATCAAAAAATATGATCAAAGTACTCTTTGATCATTCTCATATTGATTTAAGAGCCACCGGTATACAGCTGTTTCAGCTATATATATATATATATATATATATATATATATATATATATATATATATATATATATATATATATATATATATATATATATATATATATATATATATATATATATATATAGCTGAATATATGTGATAAGAAACGGGTATCCAAGAAAAATACAAAATTGTATGCTGTGGAACAATAAAACTGGCTTTTCCATTCATGATGAACATTCAAATCCCAAAAGATTTACTGGAATACTGAGGACGGTTGTTTCATGTTTCCTCAAAAATTTGCCTTTAGAGAAATATAGAAATTCTTGTTTCAACAAAACGAAGCCCAGCTCATTCCACCCTAAACATTTCCAGAAGTATTCACGAGCAATTTCATGATCCTTGGTTAGAACGTTTAGGACCTTGGCCATCAAGATCCTCCATCTCACACCGGTTGAGTTTTTCATGAGGTATTATGAAAAAAAGAGTGTACAGTGCCTACAAAAACAGATTTGCGGCGGCAAATAGAGCGGTATATTGAATATCTGGATCTTCATGAAATTCAAAAAGCAACCATATGTTGCATATAAAAGCACAATCAAGTAAGGAAATGTCAGATTCCGAAGAATTCTGCGTTGTTTTTTCCTTGAACGTCTATCATCGATCGTGAGTCAGGCTGTATAATTGTCTACTAGAATATGTCTTTATAAATGTTCAACTTCAGGTGTTTGGCTTGATGCATTCAAAAATTCAGTCATAACAACAATACAAAAGCAGTGATGAACCTGTAGTTATCAACTATAGAGTTATTTCGCCAATTACACATGTTTCAAAAAACTGCTGAAAACAGAATAACTTCTTCCATCCATAAACCCATCTCGAATAATCTATTCGGTTTCAGAGAGACGTCATATTGAAATTAAAAGAATCAATACGTGATTGACTGGAAAAACGAATAACTCTCCCGTGTTTGTTTATCGACTTCTGGAAATTTTTCATCGCAGATCACAAGATACGAAATCAGACGAAACTTTCTCATGCTAACCGGCAGCTATCTACAAAATAGTTTGTCTGTAATGATCTACGAGCTAAGCAATCTAAGAGCAATAGAATATAGAGTCCACAAGTTACATACAGTTTTGGAATCTGTTCTTTTCAATCTATATTCAAATGGCTTCTTGAAATTGAGAAGTACTGACGACACAATATTCACTGAGGCTAAAACATGTGAATTTGTCAAAAATGAAGTTCGGTATGATATCAGTTAAGTTAAAATATGATTTGATCACTGTAGATTCCAAAAAAACAAAATATTCATCATTCCAAAGTTATTCAGCTAGTACCTGCCCATATTGATTTTTTAAAGTCGAAACAACTTCATTTTTACTGTGTAATCCATATCCCTCCTAACAAAGCAATTCGTTGTGAGCACAATTATCATATTACAAAAAATAAGCGATGCCTAACGTATCCTACCATCCTACAGAAGTTCGTATCACAGATCGCTTACCTATTCCTTTATTGTCATTGAACCGTGACAACACCGTTGATTATCAACTGAAAGATTTCCAAGCAAACCATTATATCATGGTTTATGTGGAGTATTCGGTTTTGTTTCACTTTATATATTTAATTTCCGATGGATCACCACTAAGAAATGAAATACTGAAAATAATCACGTCTTCTTTCTTTCGCTACTCTATAATAATATCTTCCTGTGTATTCTGAACCAAGAGAAGTGAGTTAAAGTTATCAATAACGTAACCCACATTATGTGCATCAATATCCAACTTTGGTCATTTATATTGAAACGTTTTTCCTTGTGTGTTAACCAATAATTGACTAAACTGAACAATGATCTAACTCAACTTTATTTTACTATTGATATAACAAAACACTTCAACTAAAACTTCAAGTATTATTCAAATATCCATCGCCTTATCGCTCGGCGTACCGCACTGTCAATTCCACTTGACTCTTCCGATAAGCGTGAGATTCTCGTATATATTTGGCAACCGAAGGCGCTGAAAAATTCTTCGGAATTCCATCGAAGCCGGTGGCATTATTCTAGCCGCCACGTTTCGAACATTCGCGAAATATCAGTCAGACTGGGGCGCTCTCAGCCTCGTCACAATTGGTTTATGGCTACTGATGATGACTGGCGTTATTCTCTTCAGGGCATGATTTACAACAATATTATTTAAACATTTCCATGATTTTCAAGAACATGAAGAATTCAAATATCTCACATGTTTCATAATTCAGGACCAGATTCAAATAACGATTGATGATATACATTCTTCCACATATTCATCAAAAGGTTTTTTGAGAAACAGGATCAAATTATCCCAGAAAAAAAATTGTATGCTCGAATTTAATTAAAATCTTCTTCGATGCTCCATAACAATGAATTTTATGAAACATACCTCCCACAAAATAAATAAATATTGTCGTTTTTTGATGTTGTAAAGAAAGTAATGAAATTATAATAAAATCACTCACCGAAAAAGAAGTTTTCAATGTTGAAACTATGACTAAATTTAAAAATCATCAAACGTTCGATATACATGAAAAATTGAAAACACTGTAGCAATCAAATATTTGAAGCCAACACAACATAATGACATGAAGCGAATCATTCGTTTGCTTCAAAATCTTTTTTCACACCATCACAGTATTTTCATACTGGTGTGGGAAAATTGTTTCCAATATATTCAATTCACGCCAGAGGTTTCAATCCTACGTATATATTTCTTATAATGTTTTTCTTCAACGAATCTCAAAGATTCCACAAATCCTAATTCCCACGATCCCAGTTTACCATTTTTTTCTTCTATTGTAGATTTGTTCTTCTCATTTGGGCAAGACATTTTTTTTGTTCTTTGTAAAAAAAAATTGTTTTTTTTCGAAATTCTCGATTATTTTATAAAAATCATTGTCAACTACTATAATTTTCCAGAAAATATATGTCTGCGTTCATTGAAATTTTGACAATATTTCATATTTCTATCTGGAAGTCCTTGAGAGCTCCAACCCAAGATTCGTATTCAACTGAAATACAAGTACTTCAAAGAGAGTGACATTTTTTTCAGTTTAGAAACTATGTATGCGTACTGGGGGATATCAAAATGTTGGATACAATAAAAAAATTATGAGTACATATCAAAAACAAACCAGTTTTTCATTGTCGTAGCTCCCCATTGGTATCGCCTTAACAATGGAAGAAGCTGCTGCTCAAGCGTTCATATTTTTTCTGGCAGGATTTGAAACGACATCGACCACAATCAGCTTTGCTCTATACGAAATGGCATTGAATGGAAATATTCAACAGAAGGCTAGGGAAGAGGTTAACAAACTTTTCGAAAAACACCAAGGAATTACTTATGAATCCGTTATGGAAATGAGCTATCTAGAAATGGTAATACTAGGTGAGTTTTTCTATTCTTTCGTCAATAATGTATTGAAGGACTTTCCGATTTTTTGTTCAGTTTGTTATTTTTTATTGATTTATTGAAATTCTCATCCATCTGTCTATTCCACAGTATGATCATCTTGTTGTTGTCTTTATATAATTATTTTTGAAGTTTTGTTATTTGTTTTGATTAGCTTCCGGGTTTTGCCGTGGTCTTCTTTGGTTATAATCTCCAAATGTTTCAACTGCAACTGCGGCAGGCATCTTCAGTGGCGTGATCGAAGTACTCTTCTTGACGTATCAACTGAAAATACCGTGTCATTTGAAGTGCTGATTTTCCGCGCACCTACACTAATGCGGGTTCGCGCATACTTCCCGCGCGATTTCGATGACTTGGCTTCATTTTGTCACTTTTTAATGCTGTGTGCCAGATCTTTGGTAGATATGTTCTCTCTTCCTTTTTGTAGAAGTTCTCTTGATATTTGTGTATTTCTATGGCTTCTAAATACATTCTTGTTGAATAATGATTCGACATTGTTAACCTCTCAGTATTATCGAACAGGATCTTGTGTTCCACATCGGATATGCGTGTTCAACGACTTCAGACTTCTCGGTCTGTCCCAATCGATAGCTTCGCTTGTGCTCGACTAGGCGTGTACCAATGCTTCTTTTCGTCTGACCGACATAGACTTTACCACAGTTACATGGAATCCTGTAAACTGTCGCTAATTTGAGTGGGTCTATGCTGTCTCTTGCTGATCTCAAATTCTCCTATATTTTCTTCGTTGGTTTGAAGACGGTGTTAATTTTCTCCTTCTTTTCAGTTTTCTCGATTCGGTCGGTGACACTTTCTATGTGTGGCAGATAGACAGTACCTTGGGTGTTTCTCTTCTTCTCCCTTAGACGCGTCGGGCGGATTAGGTATTTTCTGTACTAGCTGTTTTGCTTGTAACACAGTTGTTTGGTGTTTTATTTTGTCGCGACAAACCTTTCTTCACATATTCTCAAAGGTTTTGATTACGGTTCGTTTCTGATTATATCCATTATATAGTTATCGATCTGGGTGTATTTTCTTCCTGTACACCTTATGGCTCAGTCAATTACCTTCCTTGAGGACTAAAACATCAAGGAATGAGATTTGGAGGTTTTCTTTTAAGTCCATGGTGTACTGGATTTTTGGATGAAAGCTATTCAGATGTAGAAATTTGCCAGTACTGGCTTGAGTAAACTGCCCATGGCGACTCTATCAACTTGTTCATAAAAGGTTTTATTCCATTGAAAATAAGTTATTGAATGTCGAAATGAGTTAATATTTTGTCAATTCATGTAGTGATAAAATATGTCCATGACGAATTAATTCACTGCGTTGCGCTCATTTTAGTGCGAAACATAATGGATTTTGCCATTCACTTCAATTCAGTTTTTCTCTTCGTTATGATTATGTAAATAAATGTAAGTAAACGGAGTGAAATGATCTTTGAAGATTTCGGAAAATAACACTAATAGATTTTTTTTCAATTACATTTTTTTCATTAATATATTTTCTCAAGGAAGTCGTAATACTATTCTTCAAAATAACAATTTAGCATATGCTATATAAATCTTCGATGTTATTTATCCACCTTATTTAGATAGGAATGATTTTTATGGATTTCTGTTTTTTCAATGATAAAAATCCACAGCATGAGCCCTTGGCATTCTGACATTCACTTCTAAGGAGTAAAAACTCAAACGGCCTGGGCAGTTTCTGTAGTTCAACACTCAAGAGATCTTTCAGGAAGAAAGAAAGCAATTATTTCAAAATAAATTCTTTGAAAAGATGTGTGGATCATGCATATAAGTTACTTTCAGATACACACTGAAAGAAACAACTTCCATATAATTATACGAATGAAAAATACTTTCTGAACAACTGTTTCATATGAACATTGAATTATACAAAAAAACTTCTTTTTTTTAATAAATAGATCTGGGAAAACTCAAAAACATATATATATATATATATATATATATATATATATATATATATATATATATATATATATATATATTTGGATGATGCAACAAATTTTTCCTTTATTTTCAGTATTTCACTATTAATGTGAGTTACAAAAAGGATCTGAAGCTCTATGACTTCTATTTGATTAGATTAGATAGAATAGTGCCTAGAGGATGACAGCACGACCAGCTGTCGAAAGCGCTCGCAGGTAATCAAATAGTCAAGTCAAGTCAAAGAGCTTCAAATCCTTTTTGTAACTTACATTAATAGTAATATATACATATATATATATATATATATATATATATATATATATATATATATATATATATATATATATATATATATATATATATATATATATCTTAGCGATTGGAAAAATGTACAGTAGAATGGAATAACGGGGTCTCTCAGTCAAAAAATCAAAAATCAAAAACTCTGCTTTACTTTGCCAAGCTTTCGCTTCTAGTGGGAAGCTTCTTCAGGGCCTATAATTTATTGAGTTGTGGGTTTTTTTGCCAATGAATAAAATTACAAATCATACTTATAGTAAAAATGAGTAAAAAACAATTAATTGAACATATAAATCGACGAAAAACGTTAAACATTAATGGAGGTTTTTGGTTTGACAAATGTCATACCTTAACATAAATGTCATTTTTCAATGGGCATGATGATTTGATAATCTTTGACTCTAAAGGAAAAGTTGATTGATACAATTTCCATTGTTATCAATATGAGTTTTGGTATAGTTCCAGCAAGTTACTGTATATACTGCTGAGATTATCAATGTCAGTTCTCTTATTCATACCAAAACTCATATTGATAATAATGAAAATTGTATCAATCAACTTTCCCTTTAGAGTCAAAGATTATCAAATCATCATGCCCATGAATTATAGGCCCTGAAGAAGCTTCTCACTAGAAGCGAAAGCTTGGCAAAGTAAAGCAGAGTTTTTGATTTTTGATTTTTTGAAAAAACAAAAATAATTCTACACTAGAAAACAAGAGATAATATTGTGAACCTAGCTTCGCATATATTCGACATTTGATACTGATATGACAAAAATTCAGTAGCTCAGGTGCTTGAAATGCTGACCATTTACTTGTAGTAAATGTTCCCTACTCACGTCACGTGTGCAATGCCCAAGAGCCCCATTCAACTAATACCAACAATTAGCAGACAGGTTCAGGGGCAAATTGTCCAGAAAATCACTCACAATCGATCTCAGAATATCTATATATTTTTGGAAATTCAACGTTTTTTCATAAATGCAAATAGAAACTTTATCATACATGAGCATACGAAAAACATCAAAACTGAATTTTTGTTGGAATCCCCTTTACTCAGAAGTAATTATTTCGACAATTGAATATTCTCTCACGTGAAAATTGTGATTCATCAGTCCATATAATTTTTTCAAAAAGTTTGGATCTTCGTATATCCATGTTCTACCCGTTTTGGTGGATCATCTCTATACAAAGCTTGCAACCTAATTAATTTATAATCGTGCATATTATGTTTCTGTAATATTCTCCATATAGAAATTAGAGATATTACCAAATCAACTGCAGCACTAGATACTGATGCATGAGGATGAGCATAAAAATATCCTAAAATGTTTATTTCAATTTCCACTAGTCACCGGACTCACTACTTCATAATCGGACAGTCGATAGTTTACGCTTGAGGAACCTGTTGTATATCGAAACGCGTGTCGCGGTTTTTGTAAAACCCTTCATAGTGAAAATCATACAATAAGCTATATTAATTAGTTTTAAACAAGTTATTGTCAAATCCATTCATTTGTTTTTTAAATCAGACTTAGATCATGGCACACCATTACCCTTGCCGAAATTCGGTTGCAAAATTCAAAATTAATGTTTAAAACTCTTTTGATATTTAGGAGTTGATTGGATATATAAAAAGTTTCTCCATATCTATTGAATTTTTCAGACTGATTTAATAATATTCAAAAGTATTTCTTGGAAAAACAATCTCAGTTTGTCACAATAATTTTCAGCCTGAAGGAATGAATTTTCGAAGCTCCGAGAACTACGTCATTTTTGCAAAGCTGAAATTTTGAAAATGTGTGTATCATGCACTTGATTTTTTATTCTATTGGAAATTTTATGCTTGCATAGGAGCCATTTTTTAAAAAATAGTTCATATCTCATAAACAGTCAGTGATAGGTATAGAACATGATCAAAGTTGTACGCATTGGTTGGCTGAATTCAAAAATTGAATAATATATAGGGTGTTCCATTTGGAAAAAATTAGTTATGGTCGTTTATCAAAGATACAAATTGGGATGTATTTTTCAGACACTCTGTATGAAAAAAATTTGAATTTCTTTTCAAAATAACAACCACTATACCTCATCTCAAAGTGTGCAGAATTTGAGTTTGATGTATCAGTTGTGTCATGCGGTATTAAATATTAAAAATACCATGTTTTCGACAGAAAAAAACTGCAGAATAATTAATATTTTAAAAACATGAGTTCTACTTTGAATGAATGTGAATGATATCTAATTTTTATTCCACAACGAATGTTTGAAATGAAAACTGAGTAGAGAAAAGTATCTTCTGTATAATTCAGTGTTCATATAGAAGTATTTGTTTCGAAAGAATTTTTTTCTTTCGTGTAATTCAATGTTTATATGAAAGTAGCTGTTTCAGGAGGACTTTCTTTCAGTTTGTGCCTGAAAGTTACTTCTTTGCATGATCTACACATCCACGTATAAAGTTACTTATTTTCAAATTGATGACTTCCTTCCTTTCTTTGGAAGATTCCCTCATCCCTTTTTTTTGTATCAAGATGGAGTAGTAGAAAGCCAAAAACTTTTTTTCCCAAAAATATATTTTTACAATTATCATTTCAGTTGTCCTGAAGAAGGAAATAAACATTTCCGAAAGCTTGACAAACCAGCAAAGAGTTTTCATCCTAGACCTTGGCTGCAACCTCAAGATATCATCTAATTAATTCATAGATTTAGTCACTAAACATCCTACTTATATGTATATATATATATATATATATATATATATATATATATATATATATATATATATATATATATATATATATATATATATATATATATATATATATATATATAGTAGAAAGCCAAAAACTTTTTTTCCCAAAAATATATTTTTACAATTATCATTTCAGTTGTCCTGAAGAAGGAAATAAACATTTCCGAAAGCTTGACAAACCAGCAAAGAGTTTTCATCCTAGACCTTGGCTGCAACCTCAAGATATCATCTAATTAATTCATAGATTTAATCATTAAACATTCTACTTATATGTATATATATATATATATATATATATATATATATATATATATATATATATATATATTCGATTCCAGAAACGATGAGAAAATATCCACCGGCACCAGTTTTTTTACGAAAATGTACAAAAACTTACAACATTCCCGACACAAAAGTTGTTATAAAACAAGGCCAGTCGGTACTTATACCGTGCTATGGACTGCATAGGGATGCTGAGTATTTTCCAGAACCCGAATTATTCCAGCCAGATCGTTTCAATGAAGAAAACAAATCTAAAATATGGGACTACACATATATGCCGTTCGGAGATGGCCCAAGAAACTGTATCGGTAAGTTTTCAGGAGTGTTGAAATCCGAAGTTGATAATGTTCTGTTATAGGAATGCGATTTGCCATGATTCAAGCAAAAATTGCGTTGTCTCTCACCCTTAGGAACTTCAACTTCAATTTGACCAAAAAAACCAAACTACCATTAAAAATGGAAACAAAAGGAATCATTCTAGCACCCGTGGGTGGATTATGGCTAGACTTGAAACCAAACAGTCTTAAGAAGAATGAATAACTACAACTACATATTTGTAGTAATCTCCTGACTGTAGTCAGTGAGTTCAAGCAAGGAACTATTCGTAGGATGGAATATTCAGAATTTAATTACAAATTGGATTTCAATGCCACTTTATGTGAATCATATTCCATTTGTAATAAAAGAAAATTGTTTTTTGTTTTTGTTTTTGAAAACCAATAGAAATGTGAACCTCCAAAAAACCAGAAAAAAAGATATAACAAATTGAGAGTTCGAAATGAAGAGTGTTGCATAAAAGGTGACCCAAACGCAATAGTTAATGATTACAATAAATATTTGGTAGACATGGTACCTCAATTACTAGCAAATTCCTCAAATATTCCATTTCACTGTGATATTCCTGTAAATATGCAGTCGATGTTCGTGAGACCCATAACCCCAGAAGAAATGATAGAACTATATAGAAAACTGAAAAAATAAACATTCCAGTGGAGAAGATGGAATTCCTACTATTATTATGAAAAAAAGCTCAATTGCCATTAACGAAATCGTAGCATATATCATCAATAATACACTGGAGTATGGCATATTCCCAACATGATCCAGAGAGTCTAGAAAATTACCGACCAATATGTATCCCTCCCAGTTTCTCAAAATTATTCGAACTAGCAATATCAGTGGGAATTATAGAGTTTATGAATCAATGTAACTTATTTAGTAGGCTTCAACATGGATACTTACAGGGTAGATCAACACAAACGGCCATATATCGATTCTCACAAAATATAACGAACATGATGGAAGAAAAATTAATAGCTTTCGGGGTGTTTTTGGATCTATCCGAAGCATATGATTGCTTGAATCATCAACCAATGTTAATAAAATTAGAAAGATATGGAATAAGAGGTTCAGCGCTGAAGTGGGTTGAATCCTACCCATCAGATCGCCTTCAATCTGTAGAAATAAAACGAAATGGAAGAGTCTATAAATCTGAAACCCTTCCCACAGACGTGGAAATTCCGTAGGGAAGCATTGCCGGCCCTCTTTTATTCGTCATTTATCTGAACGACTTATGTGATTCAATCCTAAACCAACGTCAGTTCAAAACTATCTTCGCAGATGCCACAAGTCTGTTATCAGGTGGTAAAGCCGTCCCAAAGATGATGATAAATAGTACAGATCTATTTAACGAAACTAAGGACTGGTTCAATAAAAATAAACTTATACTGAATGAATCAAAGACACACACATATGATTTTGTTTAGAACAAACCAAGACAACATTGATTATCCAGTAAGGGTGGACCTTCAAAACTCTTCTTTTGACATGTCCCACAACCCCAAATCTTTAGGACTCCACAGACGAGAACATGAATTGGACTTCTCATATTGATAACCTCGCAAACAAACTAAGTGAAATTAGAGTTACATCAAAATATCTGCACAATGAGGCTATAAAAACAATACCTATACACGGCTAACTTAGAATCGGTTGCTCGATACGGAATTATTTGTTGGGGTGGCAATCGAAATATCGAAAAAATCTTTATAGTTCAAAAAAGAATAATAAGAGGAATCAACAACTTAAATTATAATCAAACTTGCAGAACAGTGTTCAAATCCACCAATATAATGACAATCTACGCGATTTATATATATATAAATATATATATATATATATATATATATATATATATATATATATATATATATATATATATATATATATATATATATATATATATATATATATATATATATATATATATATATATATATAATATATATATATATATATATATATATATATATATATATACTTTTTGGAGTGTTATGTCCATTAATTATTTATTTTTTGATTTGTATATCATACACACTCGATAAAATCTTCTTTGTCTATATTTATATCCTGGACCCGGATGTCACGCAGGTAGCTATAGCTGCCTACGTGGTCATGTTAGATGTAGCCTGGGAAATCTAGGTCTTCTAACTGGAACCACAAATGTGCGGTTGGCTCCTGTTGTTGACTCCGTGCATATGTGTTGTTTCCTGCTTTCGGCAAACGAGTGTTGTCCATCTTTACGCTTGGCTGCACGGCGCTGATGAGGCCATTAGCCAGAAACACGTGTCCGCGGTTTGCCCCCCCCTTTTTGGAGTGTTATGTCCATTAATTATTTATTTTTTGATTTGTATATCATACTCGATAAAATCTTCTTTGTCTATATATATATATATATATATATATATATATATATATATATATATATATATAATAATGCCTAATTTTATTTATAAAAATTCACACCTCTTCACTGAGAATATACCTGCTCATAGACTAACAGTAACTGAAAAAAGCGCCCACTATATGTCAATCAAGCTTTTCAACAATCTTCCTAACAGATTGAAACGAAATAAAAAAATTGGAGTTTTCAAAAGTAAACTAAAAAACTTCTCATAGACTTAGAGATGATTAGAACGTATATCTCACTGGAACATTCATTTAAAAATATTTATAACAAAAAAATCTGTACCTTCTTGTTTGACGCCATTTCTCTCTATGTTACCGAAATTTTGCAACGAAAGTTTGTATTCTACTCTGAAATAAAACTGTTTATTATTATTTTTTTTCCCGTGGTGTGCGCTGATTAGGCCCTATCCCCCGAAGCCTCGATACATTCGGGAGGGCGCGCCAGCATTATCAACCAATGACCACTCCCAACACCGTGGGGTGAGTGACCACTCCCCACACCGTGGGGTGAGTGATCATTGGGTCCGAGAATCATGTGCCCTGAGCATGCGCAGTGAGCCAAGAATGACAGCCTTCTGCATCTGTGCGGCTAAGATTTCTGCCTCAGTGCGACAAGCCGGTATGATTTCAAGATTCGAGAGTAGAGAGGACATCATTCCACCAAGGACTCCAATAATCAGAACGACCATCTTGACAGAGTGATCTGGATAGAGTCTGCGGAGTTCGAAGAGAAAATCTCGATATTTTATCCGTTTTTCCTCCTCTTTTCTGACGATATTCGTCTCGCCAGGAGCTGAAAACTCCACGACAAATATCGTTTTGGTCTGGTGGTCGAGAAAGACTACATCAGGCTTATTAGCTTGTATGAGCCTGAGGGTGGGAAACGAATAGTTCCAATAAATTCGGCACTTCTCATTCCCCACAACGGATTCAATATCTTCCGGAGCGTAGGGCAACACCGATTTCTCGTCAATACCGTAAGAGTGCCGTAGATGGTAATATAGCACTCTTAGGGCCACGTTATGTCGATGGATATAGGCCGAGACCGCATATGCTGGACATGCTGATAGCAAGTGCATTAGGGTCTCGGGCGCCTAGCGGCAGGCCCTGCACCTTGTGTCAGGAACCTCTATACTCATCACCCGACTGCGGTAGACTAAGGTGTTGAAGACACCATCCTGGCAAGCCATGATGAACCCCTCAGTTTCCGACTTCAGCCCACTCGACCTGAGAAGCCAAGGTCTTCAATGTTATTGAAGAAGACCCCATGCATTGGCTTATCCCTGTGTCTCCGCAGAAGTAAGGTGATCTCTGCGGCTTTCATCTGAGCTTTTTGCTGAACGGGTTCCAACTCGGTGACAGAGTTGTAGTCACCTCGTTCAGAGTCGAAAACTATACCGAGTTCATCAGCTGCTCGAGCAGCTGCCCTAAGGAGAAATGCTCCAAATCCTGCTCTCTCATGGTCACGGACCATGCAGAGAAGGGGATCCGAACTCCTGACGACTTTACAGGCTGTATCCAGTACCATTCTGTCATGTAGACACTCCAAACTCAAAAGTCCACGACCTCCCTGTTGTCGGGGGAAGTACAACCGTGGAACGGACGATTTGGGATGCAAACTCCTAAAGAGATGCATCATTTTTCGGGTCCTTACGTCGAGTTGATACAGCTCCTCCCGAGTCCACTTCACTACTCCAAAGGAGTAGGGTAAGATTGGAACGGCAAGCATATTTGTTGCAGCTACTTTGTTCTTCCCCGACAGTTCCGATGACCAGTTCTGACGAAGTTTGTGCTGATACTTGCCGCGGAGAGAGTTTTTCACTGCAGTTACCTCGTGTGAGTGGCGTTGTTCCACCCCGAGGTAAGTATACGTCTCTCCGGCATCCAGATGGTGTAGGATGCTTCCATCTACGAGCTGCACATCCTCTCCGTAGTCCCCGCAT
The DNA here is from genome assembly GCF_025532065.1 of Leptinotarsa decemlineata. NCBI lineage: Eukaryota > Metazoa > Arthropoda > Insecta > Coleoptera > Chrysomelidae > Leptinotarsa > Leptinotarsa decemlineata. The sequence continues at coordinate 974,092 of NW_027412554.1, read as the reverse complement.
CGTCCTCTTTTGAGATGAACCATTGCACATTTGTCTATCCCTAATTTCATACCGATAGCATGCGTGTACTCTTCCACCACCCTCAAGGACTGATAGAGATCCTTCTCTCCAGAGGCATAAAGTTTAAGATCATCCATATAAAACAGATGGGTGACCTTGTGCCTCCGGTTTCTGGGGGTGCCACAGTTATACCCTCGAGTCTTTCTGAGCGCAACGGATAATGGCAATAGTGAGATGCAGAATAGAAGGGGGCTGAGGGAATCACCCTGAAATACACCCCTTCTAAAAGTGACCCACCCTGTTTGAACTCTTGCTTGACCAGATGTTATGGTGGAGCAAGTTCGCCAAAGTGGTGTCAGTTGTTCAATGCATCTCACTATGTTGTCGGGTACCGCAAGGCATCTGAGCAAATGAAAGATGAGCTCATGCGAAATTGTATCAAATGCCTTACGGTAATCGATCCAGGCCATAGAGAGGTTACGCTTATATTGTATCGAGTCCTGCGTTTCACATCTATCGATGAGCAGGTTCTCTTTACATCCAGCGACTCCTCTCTTCGACCCTCTCTGCTCATATATCCGTTCGAACACTCGGTCAATTGCGGTGAGTATTCGTGTGTATAAGATGCTTGTAAACAACTTATAACACGAATTCAAGCATGTTATCGGTCTGTAATTCTTAGGAATCGACAAATCTCCGCTTTTGGGGATAAGAACGGTCCGCCCCTCGACAAACCAATCCGGAATCGGCTGCTCTCCATCCAGGCATGAGTTGAAAACTTTGGCCAGATGGCGGTGGGTACTTGGTAGTTTTTTCCACCAATAAGTGTTCAGCCCAACTGGGCCTGGAGCAGAAAAGTTCTTGGAACCAACAAGGGCCCTTCGAACGTCATCCGGGGTTATCGGGTTGCGCAGTTCATTGGGCTCAGGCTGTCGAAGCTCTCTGTTGAAAGCTTCGAACTGCGCTAGGGCTGGAGTGTCTAAGTTGAGTGGATGCGGGTGTTCATAGATATCCTTCCAGAAGAATTCCACCTGATCAGCGGTCGGCGGATTATCCACAACACGTGGGGGCTCTTGGAATAAGCGAGAAGGTTTCTCGCGGAACCTGAGGTTTTCCGCGATACTCCTCGCTCGCCTCACTAGTGACTTCTTAGCAGCCACTAGCACTCGTATCCTATCAAGGCAGTGCTGTTTGGTGGTTAGTAGCACGCCTTGGCTTAAAGTGTGACGGATACGTCGTAGATTGGCGGCTATTCGCCGCACTGTGGGCGTGAAAGGCCTATTGGCCGTCCTGTAGTCCATCACACATTGGATACGAGACGCGTGTTGTCTCGCCGACGTGATCTTAGCCTCCATCTTGTGTATACGCCGTTCAATCTTCCGAACCGCAAGGCCGGATTTTCGTCCTATCGATTCGGAAAGCGATTGAACGACGTTATACACGGCGGTGTTGATTTGCCAGATATCAGCCTCTTCTGTTAGAACACTATGAACCTCCGCATCCAAACGAGCCAGTTCTTGTAGCTTCAGGGGCTTAATCCTGTGGAGCGCCCTGCGTGTTCTGATTGTCGTCTCCATTGGTGGTATGATGTGAGTCTCCTCTCCAGCCATGCCAACGGGTGGTAGAACTGTCACTTCTACCACTTCGTTAGCAGGCTGGGAAGGAGCTAAATAGCCCTGCCGACGAAGATAAGATACATAATCCCTAAGGTTTTGGGCGGAAAAGGCGGCATGCTCCGGATGTGTTTCACACCACAGAACATGCAATCTCGCCATGTACCCTCTTCGCGCAGGCTCACTACTCTCGTCGCAATGCATAAGGCTATCTCTTAGCTCATGCGTCCACTCAAAACGTCCGTTTTCATTGCCAGGGTTGTCATCAGTAGGCAAATCATCGTTATGGTCCCCACCACCTTGCCTCTGACCCCTCCGAGCGGGTCGATTGTGGGGGCCCCTTCCTTGATTATTGGGAACCAAGTATTGAGTCCACCGGGTGGTTAGCCCTTTGGACCCACGGCCGGCACCGGAGGGAGAATGGAGTTCTCCTTCCCGGGTGCGCCTGGGATGCCGGTCCGGTTTTGCACCAGTTGCTCGGGTAAGTGGTGTCGCAACTCACCAAAGGCCAAGGGTGTTAGTGGCCATCCCTGCTTATTTATTATTATTATTTATTTATTTTTTTTTCAGCGTAGTGTGCGCTGGTCAGGCCCTATCCCCCAAAGCCTCGATACATTCGGGAGGGCGCGCCAGCATAATCAACCAATCACCACCCCCCACACCGTGGGGTTAGTGATCATTGAGTCCGAGAATCATGTGCCCTGAGCAAACGCAGTGAGCCAAGAATGACAGCCTTCTGCATCTGTGCGGCCAAGATTTCTGCCTTAGTGCGGCAAGCCGGTACGATTTTTAGATTCGAGAGTAGAGAAGACATCATTCCACCAAGGACTCCAACAATCAGAACGACCATCTTGACAGAGTGATCTGGATAGAGTCTGCGGAGTTCGAAGAGAAAATCTCGATATTTTATCCGTTTTTCCTCCTCTTTTCTGACGATATTCGTCTCGCCAGGAGCTGAAAACTCCACGACAAATATCGTTTTGGTCTGGTGGTCGAGAAGGACTACATCAGGCTTATTAGCTTGAATGAGCCTGAGGGTGGGGAACGAATAGTTCCAATAAATTCGGCACTTCTCGTTCCCCACAACGGATTCAATATCCCCCGGAGCGTAGGGCAACACCGGTGTCTCGTCAATACCGTAAGAGTGCCGTAGATGATAATATAGCACTCTTAGGTCTTATTATTATTATTATCAAATGTCTGACGGATATGATTCAATATCCAGCGTGATGATAGTCGATTGTTGGGAGAGGTAGTTGGGAGAGGTAACTTTTTCGAGATTCAATTTCGACATATTCATTTTCTTGTACGTATTATCTCTCCTCGATACAGTCTTCAGACACGGTTTGATATCGAACTTATATTAAACGCTTCTCTTTCGAAGTCATGGAGTTATTAAAAAAATCGACATTCCATTCGATATAAATTACTTACTTCGAAAACTTAAAATCAAATAGATCCACTTCAATTCGTTGTACATATTACTAAAAAATCAAAGTCCACTCACCTTTGCAGCTACTTCCAGTATCGCAATTTTCCTTTCCTGGCTCTCTAGCTTTTCTTGCATCATGGCAGCTCCTAGTCCTCCTGAATGATGTTGCTGCATTTCTAACTTGGAATTCATAGCTTCCAAATCAGCCTTCAATTTCATATTCTCAATTCTCAGGATTTCTAATTCTTTAAAATTAGGAATGTTCACGTTTGTACTTTTCAAAATCTTGATCCTATTCTCTAGATTGTGCTTTTCTCGTTCTAACCTCTCTATAAGCATTCTATAACCTGTAGTTGTATGTTGCAGCTTTTCGAATTCGGCGTCTCTTTCTGCGAGTTTGTTTTTTAGTTTTTCAGCATTTTGTTGCCAATATTTCATTTTTTTCCATTTATAAAAATCTTCGTTTGCCTGAATTCTGTGAGTTTCATTGATAGCTATTTGTTCCGCAAGAGTTTCTTTCAATTTAGCCAGTTCATTTTCCTGAGTAGTGATTTTTTTCTGGAGTTGATCTTTCATGCTCTTATTCGATTTGTCGCTTCTAGCTGTGTTTGGTCTGAATATTTCAAAAGTGAAAAATACTGAATATTCTATTCAAAATGTAAATAATATAATGAAATATGGGTTGTCCAAAATTTAAAAGACAGAATGTCAAGAAAATGTGTTTAATTTAGTAACAACTTCTAAATTTGAGTTTGACAAAATTTCCTGGGACAGTTTTGAATGTTTAGCATGCACTGTTTTCCGATACTCTAAATCTCTTCATAAGATGATTCAGATGATAGTGACCTATAAGAATGCCTATAAAACATCATAGATCAACCCTGCTCTATTACAAAAACTGTCGGGAACATATTTCGAGAAATAAGGTCAATCCTTGCCAGGAGTTTGAAACCCTTATTGGAGTCCTGAATGTAAATTTGACCAATATTGAAGTGGTTCTGACACCACCTGCAGCCAAATTTTTATAGAGCGCACATTGGCTACCTCAGAATACTTTTAATCATTAATGTGCGAGTTTGGTTTCTGCAAATCCCTCACACACTTGTCTACAGTTTCATCTTGAATACGATCTTATACGTCCCTAGGCAGGTTGGTATCTCTGTACAGGGTTCGCGATTTCATATACCTTCATCAGAACCTGAAGGAATTTTTAATTCATCTGTGAACCAATAGCTATCTGCTCTCAGTATCTCTTCTTTTCAGATAATCTAGTACTCACTGTTTGGAGTTAGGACTATATAAGGCAGGTCATAGTTGACTATTGGAGACATTTTTTTCGTTTCCTGGAACTTGTCCATTTCTTTCAAGTCACCGGAAAAGACTGCAGCATCAAGAACTTTTTGCGTTTTTCCCCATCTTTTTTATGATGCCTATTCCATAATATGGATAATTATCCGCCAAAAGGCAACACAGCTGGTTGGATGTTTGTCATATTCATCTGGAAATAATTTGAGCTGTTCATAAATTGTTTGACTCTTATTTGTCTCACATTTGAATAAGATATGACGATTTATCGCTGTTCCTGTCTCTATTCCTCTCCCTTTTTCCGTCCTGCAGCTAAGGTCTTTCTTTTCTGCCCTATTTTGTTCAGGTATCGTCCTAATGGACACTGTCCGGTGAGTACCTCTGTTATTGTTTTGAGCAAATCCCTGCTTTGTTAGCAGTTCTTTGGTTCTCTTCAGATGGACAAAGGTTTAATCGTGTGTTTTTTCAAGTTTGTTTTTCCAGTACTGTTTTTTACTTATAGACCTATTTCTGGTTCTGTTCGAAAGATTTTGGTAACGCAACAGCTGGTTCGGGGCCTATATATGGAGTTGTGGATCCGTATCTGGCACACCCGTCAGCTGTTTCATTACCCATGACACTTGAGTGTTCTGGCACGCAATCAGTCTACCCAACTCCTCATGGCATTTCCAGATCAGTCTCGATGTCAATTTTGAATAGAGTTGCTGTCTGTGGAAATATTGACTTATTTATCGTGTCAAGGCTTCGAATTAATGTCTTGCACATTGCAAGATTGACATTGACATTGCATATCAGACAGATGTGTACTGACCGAGCGGCTAACTGAGCGGGTAACAGGGTATATTCCAGCTCCCGTCCCATCTGTGAGCCAATGGTTATCTGCTCTTAGTATTTTCTCCTTTCGAATAATCCAGTTATCTCTACTCTGAATAAGGACTATACAGGTTTTTTTTTTGCTGATTCCACTATTGAGAAACGCTAAGACCTACAAAATTGGTGACTTTGGAAAAAAGTTTTCTATTTTGAGGAAATAGAATAACCTTTTTTCAGATCGAGGATATCAGTGGTTGTTTTTAAAGTATTCGCCAAAAACTTGAACTGTCGAATTCCGTTTTTTGGCGCCTTCACCTCTGATGATTTAAAAAAAGGCAGAGGAACTTTCAATAATGTTTTATTATACTTGATATACTTTGTATAAAAATACATGTGTTCCCCGACGTTTGTCTCCGGATGAACATCAACAATATTTGTGTAGTCTCAGAAAGGTAGAAACCAATATATTAGAACTCAAACTCCACACATCCACACATCTTTTGAAAATTCGCAAGTGATAATGAACGTCCATGCATTTCAGGGGTATTGTATGAATATGGTAAAACTGTTCAGAAGCCAATTTTTATGAAAGGTTTGTTTCTGATGTTTTCTGGCAAATGAAAATAGTGTGATGGAGAAAATATTCATGAAATTAATTACTTTGTTAAACGTGAGCTATGAATTAACACAATATGTATACCTGATATTTACTGTCAAGCGCGTAAATTAGCATTCGATTTGTGTGAATTTGTGAGGAGAACGCCTTGATTTTTCTAATGACAAGAAAGTTATTATACTTCTTGTGTACGCTGACAAATGCTACTGGTTCTCCAGCTTTGTATAGATAATTCTACCCTGAGAGACGCCAGCCATTAAAAAAATCCAAACCACAAGCACTACAGAAAGATCCTTAAGACGCTCTAAGAATGGTGCCTATGCGAGAGTAGCGATTCACATTGAATTTAAATCGTTGGAGATCAAATCCATTGGGAGAAACATTCTTAGGGAGTTCATTCCATATAAACGCGGTTCTCCAAATGGAAGAGTTCTTGAACAGTGAAGTTTGAGGTGTAGCTGACCCTCAAAACAATGAGCAGCCACAATTCGTCGCGTATTTCTGATATACCGCTCTTGGTGGAATCGAAGTTTGCGTTATTCTAAATATAGATGACATACGATAGAAGGTTGCCTGTTGATCTTCGTTTCCGAAAGCCATATTGATGATCGCTCAAGATGTTAAAGCCTTCCAAATATTTGAAGATACGGTGGTTTACGGCTTTCTCCATGATTTTTGATATCACTGAAGGGAGTTTACGAAATCGTGTTTCCTTTTAAAGACAGAAATCATTCTCAAGTAATAACGAAGTTGTATTTATTCAATTCAGGGAATTGAAAACAAAGAAGTATAATTGAGAGAGATTGCTATGTCTAACGTCAGTTCAAAAAAATTTATAGAGAAATTAATTCAGATCTTACAAAGTCAGAAAAATCCAGCATTTGCGTTTAACTGGCTATGATAGAAAAAATATCTTGTAGATGGCTACTCAGACAATATCGTCAGGGTTATGGAATCTGTGATCAAATTTCATAGTGTGATGATAGTAGATTCATAAATAACGGATATTTCAACATAAATATCCATTATCACTGGCGAAAAAAAATTATTTGTATTGTCGCTTGTTATTGTTTCGCCTGGTGTGCTAGACACCAAGGTTATAGATATCTAGCACTTTTTGAGACATCTCTGACAGGGAAATTATATTTGAATGTTCTGTCGAAATGCCAAAAAACTAAAATTACTGATATTCATGATCTGAAAAGGGATTATTTCAGTTCCTGAAATGGAAAACTTTTGTCTAATCAAACTGACCTTGTGTGATTTTCAGTTTTCGTTAGAGACATTGGGTCACAGATTTCTTCTAGTATACCGTACCTTCCAGAGTGTCAGCCAGTAGTCTCTACGCTCCCTATAAACCTGTTTTGTTCAATTCGCAATATGCAGAGAGCTATCTATCCATCAATATAAGTCATATCATTAATAGACGTCACATTCTTTCACGACATCAATTGATAGTTTTGGCTAGTTAATAGAATAGGTTACACGGTGATATGCATTACCATCATTCCCAATAAAACTTTCCCCGGAATCATTGTCATTAATACTCTCTGAAGAATCGATTGTTATTAATAATTCACAGAAATTGATTGATTTTTCATAGTTCACCAGAATAACTATATTTTGGTATTTTTAGATGATAGTTGTGAAAAAATATTCCTTTTTCATGTGCATGAGGTAAAATAACTAATGGAATCCCTATACTACGATCCCACTAAAACGATTCTTGAAAACTTTTTCTTCGGAGATAAGACACTTCGTTTGAATTCTTTCAGGCCTCCTAAATTTTTGACAAACCACAATGAAAAATACCCAGAATAGTTAATCATCAAGGAGAGATTATCCAATGACAATTGAAAAAAAGATAATTGCAACTATTTACTTTTTTGAAATTTGTGCTTTGAGTTCCTGAATTTCATCTTTTGCTATTTTTTCTTTTTCTATTAGTTGTTCATAACGCTTCTTCAACACTTCATTTTCTTTCTTCAAAAGTTCTCGTGATGTTTCCAAATCGTTCATCTTCGAAAATGAATTTGATTCAATCTGATCACTTTTTTTGGACGTTGAATTCTGTAAAAAAATATTTAGGACTGAATGATTCGAAACATTTGAATTCCAATTATTTTTATTCACCTTTAAGTGTCGTAGTTTTATCGTGAGTTCATGAATTTTATCATCTTTTTCTTTCACAACTTTCCGAATGTCAGCCTCCAAACGGCCACTGAGTTCCATTTTTTGTTCACTGATGAGCTGTCTCAAAGAAATCACCTCATCTTTTCCTAGCTCTTTTAGCTTCTCGCTATCACTCTTGTATATATCCAATTCGTTTTGATGTTGGCTATCTAAACTGAAATACAAAAATTCATGAGAAAATGATTCAAGAAACATCTACCTATTCTCATTGATGCTTCAACGTTCTAATATACAGGGTATATCTTGAGGAGTTAATGCAATATATAAATATATTATATATATATATATATATATATATATATATATATATATATATATATATATATATATATATATATATATTGAAAAAGTATCACCATGATTGACGATAATAAAAAAAAATTGAAAAAGTATTTCACATTATTCAATGTCAAAAAGTTGTCATTTTGATGTTGAAGATTTCTGTCCAAATTGAATATTTTCACATATATATATATATATATATATATATATATATATATATATATATATATATATATATATATATATATATATATATATATATATATATATATTGAAGATATTTCGCCATAGACGTTATTTTCACGCGAGGATTTACGTTTTCAACCGCCCCCCCCAATATAAACTTATATACTCAAAACTTATAATGTTGGAGATATTCCGCTATAGAAGTTATTTTCACGCGAGGATTTATGTTTTTACCCCCCCCAATTGTGTTGATAATATTTTACTGTTGCCGTGTTTTCATCACATATCTCATGGAAAAATAAACTCATATCCAAGACAAAAATCATGATCAGAATAAACAACAATTTCAAATATATTGCCCCCAATTCCCAAGCATTTTTCACTTCCCCGTATGACTTTGAGAGCAGTACGAACTCTCTGCTGAAAATATTCTTTTGTTGTAGGCATATGAGAATACACCTCGTTTTTCTCCAAAATGAAAAAAATTATTGGAGTTAAATCGGGCGATCAAGGTGGCCATAATTGAGGACCACCAGTTCCAAACCATTGGTTATAAAAAGTTCCATTCAAATACATCTTCACCATCTGCTGATTATGTGAAGTTGTTCCATCATGTTGATACAAAATTTTTCTATGGTCAGTCGTCAGTCGTTCTAAATGATCCGTATCGAGATTTTTCAAAATATCTAGGTATCGTTCACCTGAAAATAAAAATATCTGTATGTCTGTTATGTATTTCCTACATACTAGGAATGCTTATTACATAGCTACCAGGATGACATTTTCCCGAGTGATGTGTTTTATTCTTTTTTATTCAGTAAATTAATATATTCCGATACTTTCCAACTAACCATTCGAATTTTCATCATAAAATTGAACCATTACTATGGCGTTGTCTGTTACAGAACAGTTAATATTGATATTTCAACGGTCTTGAGATTGACTTTTCCGAACTGAATTCGGATTTGTATCGCTCCAGTAGATATTGTATTTTTGGTAAATTTCGCTTCGTCGCTTCCTATAATATGAGTATTCCTCAAAAATTGGTCGTTTTCTTGATTTCTCATAATGAAAAACATCGCAAAGTTAATTCATTCTCTCATAATCGGGTAGCTTCAGGCCATGGACTGAAGTATGGGAATAAAGATGTTTTGCTAATATTCTCTCCAAATCTCGTGCAGAATCTTTCAAAGATGCTTCTGCATGGAAAAGCTGCATTATCTACATCGTCCACCACCGTTTAACTTTCAATAATTTTCCTTTTGAATGATCCAAAGTTTGTGAGATTGGAAATTGACCTTCTAATGATATCTGGAGATGGTTTCTGTTTTTCTGGATACCTTGTAGCACAAATATCACATGTTTTTCTCAAAACCTTGATACATTCGCCATAAGTCATCAATAAATTATGAGTTTTGAGTATCGGGAAGTGTATTATAACTATTTCATAGTAGGGTTGAACTTCGAAGGAAAAAAGGAGATTTCATTTGAAAGAGTAAGATTTTTCATTTTTCCCATTCACTCATTGAACCCCCAATTTTGTGCACCCTGTGCATTATTCAGTAGATGTGAAAATGGCATGTGATTTTTTCAACCTTCAATATTCACCATTCACTCACTGCATATTTTTTAAAATATTAATGTACAGAAAAATAACCTATGTTCGAGAGGCTGCATCTGTTACTTTTTCTAAAAAAACTCGACCAACTCAAAAACGGTATGATACATAAGTTAAAAGTTGAATCATAAAAAAAAATCAAAACTGAGATGAAATATAGAGTATGCCATCAAAATAACAAAGATGACGTCGCTTCCCATTCCCCAACCTTCAATATTCACGGATCACTCAATGCATATTTTTTTCAATATCAATGTACAGAAAAATGAGGTATGTTCAAAAAGCTGCATCTGTTACTTTTTCTAAAAAAAAATCGAATTACTCAAAAACGGTATAATACATAAGTTAAAATTCAAATCATAAAAAAAATCAAAACTGAGGTGAATTATAGGGTGTGCCATCAAAATGGCACACCCTATATGGCAAAAGGTTTTTTCGTAGCAGCTACGCTTTGTAGTTCGTCTTCTACAGCCCATTCTGTATAGCCACCCGAAAACTTTGGTCTCTCAAAGCCACATTCTCAGTAGTATCGAGTTAATGTGATGATAATAATAACTTACCGTTGGTGTAAATTGAATTATAGAAAGTAAAAATGTAGCTGTAGCTTTTCTGTAGCTTTTCTTGCATATTTGAAAGTAACAATAATCTTTTATGCCTTTTTATGAATTTTATAGTAACACAGTTATCTCTAATTCAAACAGAAAAATTGAAACTGAACTTTTGTGAAACTATACATTGAGGATAATAATAGAAATAAGCTAGCATAAGCTAACTTTTATACATATCAAATAAACAATGAAAACAAATAAGCTAATTCGAAATAAAAATTATTGTTCATCTAACAGGATCACATTCAGAATACAGTTAGATTTTGCTTCATCACATATGGAAGATCAGAAGATTAGAGGGCGGCTATGAAAAATTGTTTCAATTTCTCTTTTGTTTCAACATACATATTATTTTCATATATAGTCAGTGGGCATACATGAAAACTGGCTATAAATCAAATTATCTAAGAACAATTCGTTCAGGCCAGTCTCAACTCCCTACACGGTAGGTTAATGGACTGGCACCTCTCAGAAAACAACTACTCCCCTGGCTAATACCACGAAGGGCGTTGGATTATATCCGACAGGTATCAGTGCAGGATTCTTCACAGAAGTTATTCCTGCATATGCTGTTGGCGATACAACTGCCGCAATAGATTTTCAATTATTGGAACACACTTGCGAACCGGTTTCGGGCTGTTTGGCCACTCATCAGTGCAAGGTAGTGTATATCATCAACATAAAGTCGATGATTTCCGATAATTGAAAATCGAATTCCGTCAGAGCATCATTCCTCGAACTAAGCTGAAGCATACAACAAACAACAGGTTTGTCATCGCCCCATCTGCCTGTGAACGAGGTAACCAACTGCATATCCGAAATTTGCCCAATTCCTCGTATAAGGAAAGACAACTTTCACATATAGTCAGTGGGCATACTTGAAGACTGGCTATAAATCAAATTATCTAAGAACAATTCGTTCAGGCCAGTCTCAACTCCCTACACAGTAGGTTAATGGACTGACACCTTTCAGAAAACAACTACTCCCCTGGCTAATACCACAAAAGGCGTTGGATTATATCCGACAGGTGTCAGTGCAGGATTCTTCACAGAAGTTATTCCTGCATATGCTGTTGGCGATACAAATGCCGTCTGACAAGCACAGCGTAGACTAACAGTAGCATGAAATGAACGAATTTTCACAAGACAGACGGTTTGCCGGTGTATTGATATGTCATAGGCATTAGTTGATTAACAATTTTTTTATACAGTGTCTCTGAACCATTTTTTACCATCTACCTCTTGGATTTAATAAAGTTCCATAATTAAAATGTCCTGGGACAACTGTTGGCAGACAAAATGGTAATGTTTTGAGTATAGGTAGACGCGAATGAACTTGCAAAAAAATTAATATCTTTTACCAACATTTTACCGTTTTCCATTGTTTCCTTGCAATATATGTGAATATTAAGTAGACGAATTGTCAATTGACAGACGAATTGACCATGTTTATACAACTGAAAAAAATATTTTTTCATTTGTTAAAAAAAATTATAACTTTGACCAAAGTTTTACCATCAGCTATCGTTTCTTTGCAATATATAGTTATTGAATAGACGAACTGTCAATTGGCAGACGAATAGACCGTGTTTAGACGAGAGTGGTAGACAAATTTTTATGACACAAGTTTGAATTTTACTTCATGAGAGATTCTCATCAATTTGAGTTAAGAACACCTTTAAAACAACACAACTTCTATTACCATTTTTTTCAACAATTGTTTTGATGATGTGGGAATAAATGTACGAGGTTTAGAAATACATAAGCAATATTTTTATTCCAATATCGACATGAAAACTAAATAACTTCCATCTGATTCAATGGTTTCTTGAGAAATATTCAAATCAACGCTAATGTGGCTCGTTATACTGCCTTCTGAATCATCATCATCATCATGATCTTCAGCAATATTTTCATTTCTCAAATCCGCAACTTCCTCATCATTGAGCTGAGCAAATTCAGTGGGATCTACAACAAAAAGTTAGGTAGCAATCTAATAATCAATTTTCGTGATACGGTTCAAAGAATGAAAAAAAAAAGCAAAATTATTTAAACTATACGTGAATATATGCTACTACATTTATTTAATTTCGATTGATTACGTAAGGTAGTATTTTCGATATTTTCATGATGGGTTTTCATTTCAATGAGCTCTCATAATTTCTTAAATACTGACGTACCTGCAGATGTTAATATAATTTTCTTGAATGTTTTCAGGCGTATAAGGTCCTTCGAACCAGTTGAATGTATGCTGTCCATTATTACTGTGACACCAGCCATAATTTAATGCGTCAAATTGAGATGATTTTTTTTTTCAAAAGAATTGGTCCATATGTTTGATATATATGCTGTTCCAAAATCAAATTGTGAAGAAACATTGATAGTTGTGTCATCACAAATTGTCTACCAGTCTCGTCTAAACACGATCGATTCTTCTGCCAGTTGACAGGTTGTCTACTTGATAATTATATATTGCAAGGAAACAACGGTAGACGGTAAAACGTTGGTCAAAGTTATTACTTTTTTTCTGGAAAATAAAAAATATTTTTCAGTTATAATAAACACGATCCTTTTGTCTGCTGATTGACAACTTGTCTATCTAATAATAATAATAATAATAATAATAATTTTCTGACGATATTCGTCTCCTGACGGTATTCGTCTCCTGGCGAGACGAATATCGTCAGAAAAGAGGAGGAAAAACGGATAAAATATCGAGATTTTCTCTTCGAACTCCGCAGACTCTATCCAGATCACTCTGTCAAGATGGTCGTTCTGATTGTTGGAGTCCTTGGTGGAATGATGTCTTCTCTACTTTCGAATCTAAAAATCATACCGGCTTGCCGCACTAAGGCAGAAATCTTAGCCGCACAGATGCAGAAGGCTGTCATTCTTGGCTCACTGCGTTTGCTCAGGGCACATGATTCTCGGACCCAATGATCACTTACCCCACGGTGTGGGGAGTGGTCATTGGTTGATTATGCTGGCGCGCCCTCCCGAATGTGTCGGGGCTTCGGGGGATAGGGCCTGACCAGCGCACACTACGGTAAAAAAAAAAATAATAATAATGAGCAGGGATGGCCACTAACATCCTTGGCCTTTGGTGAGTTGCGACACCACTTACCCGAGCAACTGGTGCAAAACCGGACCGGCAGCCCAGGCGCACCCGGGAAGGAGAACTCTATTCTCCCTCCGGTGTCGGCCGTGAGTCCACAGGGTTAACCACCCGGTGGACTCAACACTTGGTTCCCAATAATCAAGGAAGAGGCCCCCACAATCGACCCGCTCGGAGGGGTCAGAGGCAAGGTGGTGAGGCCCATAACGATGATTTGCCTACCGACGACAACCCTGGCAACGACAACGGACGCTTTGAGTGGACGCATGAGCTGAGAGATAGCCTTATGCATTGCTACGAGAGTAGTGAGCCCGCGCGAAGAGGGTACATGGCGAGATTGCATGCTCTGTGGTGTGAAACACATCCGGAGCATGCCGCCTTTTCCGCCCAAAATCTTAGGGATTACGTATCCTATCTTCGGCGGCAGGGCTATATAGCTCCTCCCCAGTCTGCTAACGAAGTGGTAGAAGTGGCAGTTCTACCACCCGTTGGCACGGCTGGAGAGGAGACTCGCACCATACCACCAATGGAGACGACAATCAGAACACGCAGAGGCTGACATCTGGCAAATCAACACCGCCGTGTATAACGTCGTCCAATCGCTTTCCGAATCGGAAGGACGAAATCCCGGCCTTGCGGTTCGGAAGATTGAACGGCGTGTACACAAGATGGACGCTAAGATCACGTCGGCGAGACAACACGCGTCTCGTATCCAATGTGTGATGGACTACAGGGCGGCCAATAGGCCTTTCACGACCGCAGTGCGGCGAATAGCCGCCAATTTACGACGTATCCATCACACTCTAAGCCAAGGCGTGCTGTTGACCACCAAACAGCATTGCCTTGATAGGATACGAATGCTAGTGGTTGCTAAGAAGTCACTAGTGAGGCGAGCGAGAAGTATCGCGGAAAACCTTAGGTTCCGCGAGAAACCTTCTCGCTTATTCCAAGAGCCTCCACGTGTTGTGGATAATCCGCCGACTGCTGATCAGGTGGAATCCTCCTGGAAGGATATCTATGAACACCCGCAGCCACTCAACTCAGACACTCCAGCCCTAGCGCAGTTCGAAGCTTTCAACAGAGAGCTTCGACAGCCTGAGCTCAATGAACTGCGCAACCCGATAACCCCGGATGACGTTCGAAGAGCCGTTGTTGGTTCCAAGAACTTTGCTGCTCCAGGCCCAGACGGGCTGAACACTTATTGGTGGAAAAAACTACCAAGTACCCACCGCCATCTGGCCAGAGTTTTCAACTTATGGCTGGACGGAGAGCAGCCGATTCCGGATTGGTTTGTCGAGGGGCGGACCGTTCTCATCCCCAAAAGCGGAGATTTGTCGATTCCTAAGAATTACAGACCGATAACATGCTTGAATTCGTGTTATAAGTTGTTTACAAGCATCTTATACACACGAATACTCACCGCAGTTGACCGAGTGTTCGAACGGATATATGAGCAGAGAGGGTCGAAGAGAGGAGTCGTTGGATGTAAAGAGAACCTGCTCATCGATAGATGTGTAACGCAGGACTCGATACAATATAAGCGTAACCTCTCTATGGCCTGGATCGATTACCGTAAGGCATTTGATACAATTTCGCATGAGCTCATCTTGCATTTGCTCAGATGCCTTGCGGTACCCGACAACATAGTGAGATGCATTGAACAACTGATACCACTTTGGCGAACTCGCTTCACCATAACATCTGGTCAAGCAAGAGTCCAAACAGGGTGGGTCACTTTCAGAAGGGGTGTATTTCAGGGTGATTCCCTCAGTCCCCTTCTATTCTGCATCTCACTATTGCCATTATCCGTTGCGCTCAGAAATACTCCAGGGTATAACTGTGGCACCCCCGGAAACCGGAGGCACAAGGTCACCCATCTGTTTTATATGGATGATCTTAAACTTTATGCCTCTGGAGAGAAGGATCTTCATCAGTCCTTGAGGGTGGTGGAAGAGTACACGCATGCTATCGGTATGAAATTCGGGATAGACAAATGTGCGATGGTTCATCTCAAAAGAGGACGATGCGGGGACTACGGAGAGGATGTGCAGCTCGTAGATGGAAGCATCCTACACCATCTGGATGCCGGAGAGACGTATACTTACCTTGGGGTGGAACAACGCCACTCACAAGGGGTAACTGCAGTGAAAAACTCTCTCCGCGGCAAGTATCAGCACAAACTTCGACAGATCTGGTCATCGGAGGTGTCGGGGAAGAACAAAGTTGCTGCAACAAATATGCTTGCCGTTCCAATCTCACTCTACTCGTTTGGAGTAGTGAAGTGGACTCGGGAGGAGCTGTATCAACTCGACGTAAGGACCCGAAAAATGATGTATCTCTATAGGAGTTTGCATCCCAAATCGTCTGTTCCACGGTTGTACTTCCCCCGACAACAGGGAGGTCGTGGACTTTTGAGTTTGGAGTATTTACATGACAGAATGGTACTGGATACAGCCTGTAAAGTCGTCAGGAGTTCGGATCTCCTTCTCTGCATGGTCCGTGACCATGAGAGAGCAGGAATTGGAGCATTTCTCCTTAGGGCAGCTGCTCGAGCAGCTGATGAACTCGGTATAGTTTTCGACTCTGAACGAGGTGACTACAACTCTGTCACCGAGTTGGAACCCGTTCAGCAAAAAGCTCAGATAAAAGCCGCAGAGATCACCTTACTTCTGCGGAGACACAGGGATAAGCCAATGCATGGGGTCTTCTTCAATAACATTGAAGACCTTGGCTTATCAAATCGCCTGACGTTCGCTTTTCTCAGGTCGAGTGGGCTGAAGTCGGAAACTGAGGGGTTCATCATGGCTTGCCAGGATGGTGTCTTCAACACCTTAGTCTACCGCAGTCGCGTGATGGGTATAGAGGTTCCTGACACAAGGTCAGGGCCTGCCACGAGGCGCCCGAGACCCTAATGCACTTGCTATCAGCATGTCCAGCATATGCGGTCTCGGCCTATATCCATCGACATAACGCGGCCCTAAGAGTGCTATATTACCATCTATGGCACTCTTACGGTATTGACGAGACACCGGTGTTGCCCTACGCTCCGGGGGATATTGAATCCGTTGTGGGGAACGAGAAGTGCCGAATTCATTGGAACTATTCGTTCCCCACCCTCAGGCTCATACAAGCTAATAAGCCTGATGTAGTCCTTCTCGACCACCAGAACAAAACGATATTTGTCGTGGAGTTTTCAGCTCCTGGCGAGACGAATATCGTCAGAAAAGAGGAGGAAAAACGGATAAAATATCGAGATTTTCTCTTCGAACTCCGCAGACTCTATCCATGAACCAATTGGCATATTCCAGTCGTGCTGGAAAATCTTGAGGTATCATGGCATGTACCTTCTGGATGTGAAATGGGTGGAGCAGTTGTTCCCTAATTATTCTATGAATAGTGGACTTGGATGTATGGAACTGTTCTGATAGATTTCTGATGCTCATTGAAGGATCATCAGCGACGGCTTCCAAAATATTTTCCTCCAATACAACGGTACGTACAGTCCTAGGAGCGCCCTCACCACCACGTTTTGGCAAAACTGTACCTACAATAATATCGAAATAAAACAACGTACTCAAATTAATTATCAATTATTACATACCTGTCTCGCTCAAGCTGCGATCGACACGCTCGAATGTTTCTCTTGACGGTACCGTTCGATTGGGAAAATGCTCGGAATACAGACGACGAGCTTCTGCAGCATTACAAAATGCTCGTCCATAAAATACATGCATATCTGCATATTCATTGAATGTAAACTGTTCGGCCATATCAAAAAAATTCAAAATATCCTATAGAATATTGACAATACAATGATAGTCATATGACAACGCACCACTCAACAAAACAAAATCGCATTCCAGTTTCTCATTTTTATCAAAACTTTCTAAAAGGTTTTTTTGTCAACATCTGTGAAAGAAATGGAACATAATTATTCCCTGGATATTTTTCACCTGATCATGTGCAGCCGTTTTTGTAGTTCATTCGTTTGCTTTTTATTAGTATAGTAAATATTTTTTCCGATGTGCGTTTCTTCAGCTAAATTTAGATTCGTGTTGAAGAATTTCTCCCATAAAATTATAATTATCAGTGAAACTCCTCAACAGTTTAGCTGTGAAGAAGAATTTGAAACATTCGAATGTTGAGTTTCATGAGATTCAGATAACTGATCAACACGAAACGTGATTATTCCACACGTATTATGTACATACAAAATATGGAATGAATTCGATATTTCATAGTAGAGTAGCTTGTTAGTTAAAAAACACCACGAATCTACAGAACTTGATATTTCTTTTGAAAAAATATCTGCTATCACAATTGTGACTTAAACTTCCATATAGGTACTGTACTTTTTGTTTACGACTTCATTTTAGCATACTTTGTATTATTCCTGTTATAAATGTTGTTGAATTAACGTTATCATTATTATTTCTGCTTTGATAATTATTCATTTCAAATAATGGTGGACGAGCGGGTTTGATGTCGTCGAGTAGAACTACATTTTTGTCAAGACTCGTTGCTCCGATCGACTTTCCACACGAGTACTTTTATTCATAAAATTGTCCAAGTAACCTTATTTTGTTGAAAAATATTGAAAAATATTTGTCATTTCAAAGTTTTGGGGTGTGGACCATCGGGGGTAGTCCGTTCCTGACTTTGTAGCAAAACAACTGACTCCTGCATGAAAGCTCATCGACGGAATTCATTTGTTTAGTCAATTACCAAAATTTGAATGATTTTGAATATTCACTTAAAAAGTTATCAAAGAAAAACATTTTTCATTTTGTAACTTCGAGGTCCCGTAACTTGGTTACGAAGACTTTTAGGAAAAAAAGTTATATGAAGTACTGGTGATATTTTGACCCCATCTATACATTTCCGAGAGGAAAAGAGGAAGTCCAGGGACACCCTGTATATATGGAAAGGTCAAATTTAGTTTACTGGTTATTATATAACTATAAATTATTTCGTGACTATCATACGAAGAACAGTATTTTGGGGTCAATTTTGCTAGTACCGTCTGATAAAATTGATACAGTTTTGTCAATTTTCAATTCATATGATAAAAATATTCAGTTCACAGTTGCAAAGGATACTGATAACAGCATTCCGTTCCTAGATACTAAAGTAATAAGAACTGAGCAGAATACTTCGATAACTAAATGGTACCAAAAAATCCATATGCAGCAAAAAAATCATCAATTTCAATTCTTTATCACCCCACTTAAATGAAAATCAACTCAATTATGTCAATGAAGAGCAGGATAGAAAAAATCGCTCATCCATTTTTTCGTTAAGAATGTGTATGCGAATTCAGAAACATATTATTCGAAAACTCTTTTCCAAAAGCATTAGTAAATAAGTTTTTTTTTTGTGATACTAGACACCATCCTATCATACTTCTATCAAATATAATTCCAAATTCATCAAGTTAATAAAATAATACAATAATTTTCAGGTCATTACCAAACATTCAAAATCTCACTTCCAAATTAGTAAATGTTTTCAAAAACAATAACATTATAATAGGCAAAAAGAATATCTTACTCATTTTTAAATTATACAGCAGAGTAAAAACTCCAGCTAAAAATGAAGAAAAATCTAATATAGTTTACAAAATTCCTTGCATGGAGTGTAACAAATTATATATTAGACAAACATCAAGAACTCTAAAAAAGTCGCATCGTTGAATTGAAAAGAGTTTTTTTGGAAATGGTACACATCAACAATGATGATAGATCTATAAATAAAAGAACTGATTTGAACAATCTTAGTCAAATCTATACTCACATCCTCAAATGTCAAAAAGAAAAAATCACTTTATTTCAAAATTTTTCTCCTTAAAATTATTGTCACTGTCATTTACTTCCATCAAAAAAAGAAATGTTTCATGTTTTGTGGAGATACTAATTTTCTTTCTCAATCTCAAGTTAGTAAGTAGTTCCGTTTGTGATATAAAACATATTGTTAATTAATATATTACAGTTGTCCTGAGGAAGGTGGTAAGCACCACCGAAAGCTTGACAAAAATAAAGAGTTTTCTTTGAACAGCTCTCAAAACCTGTTCAGTACGCTCGTCTCACAGACGAACTTAAAATTTGAGTTAACATTTCCGTAACAATATTGTTAAAGAATGCAGTAACCAATCTCAGCAAATATATCAGCAGCTTCGAAAATATCATCTTCGCCATAAGTTTTCCAGTTTAATTGGTTATTATGTAGGTCCAATAATAACAAAGTAACAAATGGTGCGAATTTCATTTAGACCAAAATATAGATCATTCAAACAGTTATGGATAAAAGTTCATCTCAGGTAAAAAAATCAATTGTGGTATATTTGTACGATTGATTACCTTTTTCGAAGTTCTTCCATCGCCGACAGCCTATCATTAGCCAGAGTTCTCCAACGTACGACTTCTTCTCTAGTCGACTGCAGCTGAGCCTCCAAACTAGAAATTTTTGTATGCAATTCAGATGTATGTTTTTCCAAGGCATGCACTTGTGACATATATTGCTCTAAAGCGGCTCTATTAGGACGGGATTTTGTGAAGTTCTGTTCCAGGCTGAAATATGTTTTGAAATTCAAGAGAACTGATAATAATTTGTTCAATTCGAAATTAGATATTTTTGCATTTACATTTTCTTACTGATATTTTCAATCAGTTTTTTTTCAAAATATGTTAAAAATGCAAATTCAGATTTCATTTTATCTGAAGTTACCCTCATATGGATGAAAAGGGATACCCTTCAATGGGTATTGTTCACACCTGAGTTAACCCATTACCGCAAAAATATTGAAACTTTTGTTAAAAGGGAATAAATCTGAAAATTGTAGATAGTGGAGATGTGAATGATCAAATTTTCTAACCTTAACTTCTTTTGTTTCTCTTCTGTCAGCAATTTTTGAATGTTCTGTAATTCTTCCTGCAATATTGCAGCTGCCATACTATGTTTGTCTCTATCTTCCTTCAGTAATGTTTGGTATTTCACAATTTCTTCATTTTTCATCTTCAAGTTATCTTGTAAAGTTTTCACAGTATCCTTTAAAATGAGTGTCAACATAATGATAATAACATCTAGCAAATCACAAAATTTCATCAAATATACATTAGTTCAACCCAAATAAGAAATATACAAATTATTGATTTTAAAATTATTTTTAAACGCCAGAAATGCTATGTAGTCGGTAATAAGTGTAGTGAGCAAATTTAATTGTTCTACAAAGATCGGTTTACAATCCATTTTTTCTATTTTCCATGTGTTGATAATATAAAAATTGCTGTATGAATGTGAATAATATCACATTATTTGTTCAGTATGATAAAAGGATATAAAATTCGATAATTATGTAGGATCAATAAAATACATTACCTAATTCCCAATCAAAAAAATACATCCACAGAGTTTTGAAGAATCAAATAAATGAAAACCTAAAACGACTTATATATTTTTAAAGCCTCAATGGTGATCGTGAAATCAAATTCATTTTGATTTCATATTCGCAAAAAGTTCACCACTATTCAAGTTGAACTCCAAATCTAATTCATGATCGCTCATAATTATGTAAGTGTTTTTATTCATTGAAATACTCGTTTTATATTGTTAACTCACCGTGGTATTACTTATTCGGAATTTAATTTAACGTCTGCATGAAAAAATATATTGTATTCATAAATTCCAGATAAATAAAACTTTGTTAACATTGTAATGAAATTTATTGAAATAATTCAAAAATCAATATAGACGTACAGAATTTGTAGGCAAATAAATCATTTTTAATACAAATGGTGTGATATCACTACCTCCTGAGGGGGCGATATCTATAATATATTTATAACTTTACTATTTTGAATGTGAATAACCGGTTATGGAGTTATTGATGTATGAATTGGAGACTAGGAGTAACGATAATTCGTAACCAAAAGAGGATTGAAACAGCTCCAAAGTTATCAAGGTTTACGAAATATTTGTAATGTGTGAGAGACAGACATTGTTTACGGAAATGAATCGTATGTAGAATAACATTGAACCAAAGTATTTGACAAAAAAGCGCAGTTCTTCAATTTTTCAACGCCAACGTCAGCCGTAATTTTCATGAAAAATTATTTTCTGATAATCCGACCTGTTGACAATATCTCAGGGAATTGGTTGAACATTTCCTTCCACTGGAAGTGTAGATAGATAGAAATCCACGAGAACATTCGTGAAAATGTTCTTTTAAAAATCAACCATCAATCACCTCAGAAGATATAAGTTTCACCGCTATAAACCGAAGATGAGTATTACATAAATTAAGTGAAGATGACCCGAACAGAAGAATGAAGTTTTGTGAGTTTATGTCTGAACTTTTGATTGCAAATCGAAATTGTATAAAAAGATTATTTTGTTTTAGTAACAAATGCACTTTTTAGAAGAGAAATGTCAACAGCCAAAATATGCAATATTGTTCAGATATAAACCCACATATTTTTCGAAAAGATCACACTCAAACTCTTCATGAAATAAATGTCTGGGGAAAAATAATTGGAAATGATATGAAATTGATACTTATCTATTGCAAAAGATGTTTTTTTTATCTTTCCAATTACCATTTATTTAAAAAATGTGACATAGTATGGCGAAGTTACGAAATTTCTAGTCCTACATTAGAACATCAATAACACCGCAGCCGGGTAATCGAAGATTACCGGCTCCGGAGCGACTTCATTGATTTCAGTGGCGCATTTGCTTTTTCAGCTGCAAAACCAGGAAAAACCTGCAGCACCACATCATCTGAAGATCTTGATCTACCACTCTTATAAAAAAAATGTTGGGTGTCTCCAGAATTGAAATATCTTTCATACGAAATATATCAAGACCCTCCTTTCCATGTGATATAATGGCGCTATCAACTTTTATTTTTTACTCTGACTCTGATATCTTACCTCTTTCGAAAGTTAAGAGGATTGGGGTACTGTTTACATCCGCACTATATAACCTGCTTGAATAAAAATTATGTTTTACTTGCATTCAGGAGTGCATTTAATAGTCGCATTTTTTTTAGTTACCTTGATTCAATTTAACGATTCAGAGTTTTAACAAATTCATGTATTTTCAGCTATCACAAAAAGTTTTATCACTATTACAGTTATTATGGAATTCCTTTATGTACAATAAAGTTGCAAATTATAGTTGCAATTTTCTGGCGATACATGATTCAAGACCACGGCTCAGAAATTTAATAAATTCAGATATTTTTAGTTGTCACCGAATGTTTTATCACTTATATAATTTCTATCGCCTGTGCGACTTGGAAATAAAGCTTTTTAATCTCGAAAAATATGTACGTGAATGATAGACTAACTACTGTTAGTAAGGCTGTTAGCTCACTTTTAATTTATGATATACAGGGTGAGTCAACAAGATTCTCTCGGTCCATTGCTATCAGAGGAAACAATTTCTCGGACTGCTCAATTTTTTTTGCAGTCATACCGATAAATAATATATCTTTCAAAATTATTTCCTCGCATGCTGGGTGATTCAGCCGAGCGTGACCAACCAAAGTTATATTTTTTCAAAATAGAAAGAACACCCAGTATATGAATATTCATTCGATCGGAAATTTCTACATTCGATTTCATATTTTTTTGGCTCTCTAATGAAATTTTGTTTTCGAATTTCCATTACAGCATTGCCAAGTTATTCCAGAAAAACCTATTTTGCTGACAATATTTTTTTAATCCCCCACCCGCATGTCTACACTAATCAAGTGGATTTTTTTAAGAATAGTTAGTCAACATCACTATGATAATTTCGGGAATCTCAACTTTCGAAAAAAAAAAAAATATATATATATATAGGGTGCTCGGTAAAACCGGTCAGGTTCATTCATTTTCCAACAAACATAATTCAACTTTTTCAAATGAAATACCCTGTATTTTTTCATTTGTATGAAATATTTCAACATTTCACATTTTTTTAATCAGAGTTATACTATACAAAAAATTAATATTTTACAAATTATACCAAGTTTTAGTAATTGTTGTAACCACAAAAAATTTAATTTCTTACGTTCACTTACTCAAATTTGTTTTTTGAATATTCAAACTAATCGCTAGTACATTAGCATTTTCCATACCATCTAGTAATAGTTAACAGCGGTTTCAACGGTAAGAAATGCATAAAAAACCTAAAGAATATCTACTGCTTGTTCCTTCAAAAACTCATGACTGAAATCAAAAAATGAATCTCGGAATTTGTCAATAACGCCTGTTGAAGTTACTTTCGTGTGTAGATTGAATCATCTTCATTCTGAATTATGTATTGGAAGATATGGTGCAAATGGTATATGCTTTGGGAAAAGTGACGGAAACTTTCTCCTTGCATCTAGGATTTACATAAAGAAGTTCCCCAAAAGGATACAACCAGATGGAAAGGCATTTCATTCACGAGAAGTTCGAACGTGTCTGACATATAACAAGTGAAAAGAGTACATTTCAAATTGCTCTTCACCTCATTGAAAATCCCCATGTGAGTACCTGAGACCTGAGCAAGAATTAGGATTTTCTCATACCAGCGTGTCTCGAATGATACGAGCAAGCAAATTCCATCCTTACCACATGCAATTGATGATGAAGAGGAAGATATTTTGAAAAACGTGTTCAATTATGCCGAGGAGGCTTAGAAAAGATCAATCAGGAAAATGATTTTTTAGATTCCGTGTTATTTTCTGATGAATCAACTTTTCATGAAAATGGACCTGCATACAAGTAACATTAATTATTATGCAATGGAAACCCCCCTTTTGTTCGTTGCCTGAACCACCAACGGCGTTGGTCACTGAATGTTTGGGGTGGAACTCTCGGAAAATGAGTTATCGGTACGTATTTTTTGAACAGGCATCTCACTGGAAGAAAATATGTTAGATTCCTTCGGCATGAGTTTTCGAATTTATTGGATGGAGCCCATATTGAACAAGACTTATAATGTGGCTACATCAAGACGGTGCACCACCACATTTCAAAACTTAGGTAAGGGAATACTCCAACGATTATTTCAATTAAATATGGACAGGTAGGGGTGGGCCTGTGGCGTGGCCACCCAGATCACCAGTATATCAAATGGATTGTCTACCAAACTCCTCCTATATCCTATCTCCTATCTATAGAAGATATGAAACGAAGATCCACTAGAGCTTTCAGGGAAATCTCAGAGGATATGCTGAAACATGTAGAGAATTCGTTTAAAAAAAGACTGACATTATGTGTTGCAGAAAATGGTCGCGATTTTGAACATCTTTTAGACTCCTCTATTCAATTGAAAAAATTAGGCGTTATTGTTCATATTGAAAAAATTTTGAGTCGTAAATAAATTAATTTGTGTGGTTACAAAACTGAGTATTGTTTGTGAAATATCAGTTTGTCGTATAGTATAACTCTGATGAAAAATGTAATGAAATATTGAAACATTTCATACAAATGAAAAAATACAGGGTGTTCCATTTGAAACCCTATATATTTCATTTCTTCGGACTTCTATTGTCTAATATTTTATAAGTTGATTTGAAATCCCTGAAAAAATCTATAAAAATTATAAAGATTAGCTGAAAAATAACAAGTATATTGAGCAAAACGACTGAAATTACAATGAAATAAAATACAAGCAACAATTAAAAATTTAAAATGGAAATTAAAAATCATTACCAAGAAATAAGAATTA
Source organism: Leptinotarsa decemlineata (assembly GCF_025532065.1). Classification (NCBI taxonomy): domain Eukaryota; kingdom Metazoa; phylum Arthropoda; class Insecta; order Coleoptera; family Chrysomelidae; genus Leptinotarsa; species Leptinotarsa decemlineata. The sequence continues at coordinate 948,611 of NW_027412554.1, read as the reverse complement.
AGAATCAAAAGATTCCAAGCCAAGTTACTTCACGACGTTTCGATTGTTAGTATCCAAAATCGTCTTAGGGTGATGACTGGACTTATTTATCCGATATCTGACTATTTATAGGTCATTCGAGTGCTTTCACCTATCCCCCCTTTCCTCTCCCGCTTCATCGGTTTTAGCGGGAGCGGGAGCGGTTTAATTTCCATTTTCCATAATTTTTAATTTTCATTTGTTGTTAATAGTTCAATTTTTTTAATTGTTGCTTGTATTTTATTTCATTGTAATTTCAGTTTTTTCGCTTAATATAATTGTTATTTTTTAGCTAATATTTTTAAAATTCATAAACTTTTTAAGGAATTTCAAATAAACTAATATCATATTAGACAATGGAAGTCCAAACTAATGAAATGCACCACGAAACATTGTCAACCACCTTCAAACGAAGCCTATATATTGTTTCCGAAAATTGAGATTCCAGAAATTATCATAGTGGACTAACTATTCCAAAAAAATCCACTCAATTGGTACAGACATGCGGGTAGTGAATTGAAAAATATTATCTGCAAAATAGGTTTTTGTGGAATAACTCGGCAATGTCGCAATGGAAATTCGAAAACAAAAATTTGTTAAAGAACCAAAACAATATGGAATCGAATTATGTATTCGTATACCGGGTGTTCCATTTAAAAAAAATATTACTTTGGTTGGCCACGCTCGGTATTTATCGATATGACTGCAAATAGAAATTGAGCAATTCAAAAAATTTGCAATGGACCGTACTCACCCTGTACGCTAAAACTTCCAAACGAAAGGTCCGATTCGAGTAAGTTGAAGAGTAATTTACATGTACATATTCTACGATAATCATGAAAATATTCGGTTATTGCGATTCAATAGTTAGCCATATAGCCCTGCAATTTTTTTGTAGGTAATATTTCCTGAATAAAATACAACTCATGTCATTCGCAATAGCTTTCCAGAAGTGGAAATTTTCAAAACTGATTACGAAGTTTTCGAGTTTATCCATTACAACAAATAATACAAATATTTTCTCTCCATAAAATTAGTTTAGATCAAAATCATTTCTTGATTATATTTATTTTATTATAACGTATATATCCTACAGATGAAAAGAAAATACAAAGTGTATGGGACCGACCTCTCCTGAACATTATAACTGATAAACTTCTTGAATCTACAAGTGTATACGATAAGGCTCGTCTGAAAGCAGCAATGATCAAGGAATCGGGTGCTTGGCTAAATGCTTTACCTGTTGCATCTCTTGGAACACTATTAGACGATGAATCTTTCAGAATAGCAGTAGGACTTAGGATGGGTTCATCTATTTGTGTTTCTCATACTTGTGTTTGCGGTAGTATAGTTGATGAGAAAGGTACACATGGTTTGAGTTGCAGGAGAAGTGCAGGGCGTACATCTCGACATCACCAAGTGAACGACATATTGAAACGAGCTATGTTGTCAGCGGATGTTCCTGCAATTCTGGAACCCTTAGGTACCAGTCGAGATGATGGTAAACGACCAGGTGGTATGTCTCTCATACTATAGAAATACGGTAAACCTGTGGTATGGGACTTTACTTGCATTGACACGGTCGCGGCTTCCCATCTAGCCGAAAGTTCCAAGTCTGCTGGAACTGCAGCATTGTCTGGCGAGAAATTGAAAAGGAAAAAATACCAAAATCTTGAAAACAACTATCTGTTTCATCCAGTAGCGGTTGAAACTTTTGGTGTTTATGGCCCGGAATCTCTGTTATTCGTTCATGAACTCGGAAGGAGAATAGGCCAAGCAACGAAAGATCACCGTTCTACCTCTTTTTTGATATAAAGAATTAGTATCGCTATTCAACGTGGCAATGCTGCTTCAGTACTTGGAACTATTCCTCCTTCACATAATTTTGATGAGATCATGCATTACCCTAATTTCAGTACGGAACTGAAGCCTCTTCGAAACAAGCCGAGATATGTAGATATCCATCAGTCTCCTATCAAGGTTAATTCACAAGTGATTGATCCACCTTCTTCTTTTTCAGTGCGGTCAGTGAACGCAGGTCATTCTTGCCCCCAAAAAATGAGTTGCAGTCCTCGTAGAACTGGTACCCTTTCAGTGGAAGAGCTTCATGAAGCAAGAGCCGAATCGATCCCTCTACGAAACCCTTCTTCACTTGGAAGGATCGATCGCAGCTTGAGAAATGGTTCCTATGGAGATTCTGTGAAACATGTTCTTCCTTACGAATCAGTAGATAGTTGTCCTGAAAATCTAGAGAAGAAAATTGGATTGGATAATTTAGGAAACACTTGCTACATGAATAGCATTTTACAAGTGTTGTTTATGACAAATAATTTCAAGAACGAAGTTTTAATGATGAACGAGAACGGGAATGTTTCCTACTTATTCATCAAACTCAAACAACTGTTCATGCAGCTGCAGTTTCGTAAGAAGGTATCATCTTTTCCTACAACCGATTTCCTGGAGTCTTTGAAGTCCACCGTTAGGACAACAAGAGGATTGTGCCGAATTCTCGGGGTTCTTGTTGAATATTCTTCGTGAGCAAAACAATAGCAAAATCAATACTCCTGACCGCTCTGGACTGAATGATTCCGTACAACCCATCTCGTCTTGTGTTTGTAAATTTTCTGCTGGAAAAATCCTCACTTGTTTACTTTGTGGTAAATGTTCAAGAAGTACTGAAAACTTATGTGAATTTCTGGAACTTCATCTAGCTTTTCCTAATACGACTAATTACCAGTCCGTGCAAAGCTTATTGTTAAATCATCTGAAAATGGAATTTTTAACAGGTGATGATCGACTGTATTGTCAAACATGCGCCAAACTAACTGACTGTTATAAGGAAACAAGTATAGCTGAGGCTCCAGTCAATCTAATAATAATACTGATGATTTTCTAACAAGACTCAACCTCTAACGGAAGCAAGAAACTCTTTGGAAGGTTCGAAATAGATGAACATTTCAACCTAGCAGAGCACTATTATAATATTCATGCAGTCTTTGTTCACTGTGGTTCTGGCGTTGAATTTGGTCATTATTACGCCTTGGGCAAAGAAGAAACGGACTGGTTTAAGTTTGACGATAGTCGTGTCACGAAGTGTTCTGGCGATGCATTGAATTTATTGGAGCCTCTGGAGACACCCTACATTTTGTTCTATAAGAGAGAGGACATTGTTAGATCAAGATCTTCAGATGATGTGGTGCTACAGGTTTTTCCGGGTTTTCCTGCAGCTGAAAAAACAAATGCGCCACTGGAATCAATGAAGTCGCCCCGAAGCGCCAATTAATTTTTATTGTTGTTTTTATTTTATTTTTATCGTTGTTTTAATAAAACTCATGAAGAATTATAACGTATTTAAAATATAAAAAATAATTCAGTTTTCACTTTTGTTTTTCGTGATATTCAACGTAAACTGAAATATTATATCATTGTATGCATTTAACTGATATTTCCACGATTATTATTTCCACCAATAAAACAAATTTTGCATATCTGAAAAAAAATTGAATTTTTACCGTGAGAACAGAAAAGTCTTCATTGGTACTATTAGTTCTCTCTACTCGAGCATTTATGTTGTCACCACCTGCACCATTCACATGTATCTCAGCTTTTTTGTTCTGCAGTTCCAATATATGACGTTCATAAAATGTGATTTGACTTTGTTTGTCACCAATTTGCTTTCTAAATAAACTTATTGTCATCTCATGTTCAGTGATTTTGCTCTTCATTTGATCAACAACTTGTTGTTTCTGGGAAAGTTCGCCTTTCATTCTCGAAAGGTCCGCCAATAATGTTGAATGTTGGGTTTCATCTATGGATGAGCTCGATTTCCCTTCGTTAACTTGAACTTCAACGGACTTGAACGATTTTGAAATTTCCAGTGATTTCACAGGTGTAGGAGAATCTCGTGTCGATGTCTCTGTGATTCCAATATCGTGAAAGTCTTTTTGTTTTGGCAAGAATAGGTCATCGAAATTTTTATGCCAGAATAAAAGCTCTTCGTCTAGTCGTGCTATTTGATCGTCTTGCATTTTCACCCGTTCCATAAAATGTTGTAACTGCTCCTCTTTGAATTCTAACTGCCGCTTGTGTCTCAATTCCTGTGGAACAAATCAACAAATTATTGAATTGCAGTTGACAATTACACACTTATACATTGACATTCCCTCATCACAGTTATACATTGGCATTTCCTCATGAAATATTCAATTGCATTATGATTGTCATATAGTCATTTTTTCAAAATATTGCAAAACGCATTTAAAACTTCGTTTTGTATCAGACATATGATTTAAATATCATATACAATGTTTTTATGATACATTCAGCATAAAAAAAGTAATATCCTATATTAAAATTTGAGCATAAACATTGGGATTTCGTAAACTGTATGAAAATAAAAAAAAGGTTGAGTTATGACAATGTTTAATTTTTTGGGAAATATCGAATAAATATTAAAAATTTATTTTAGCTCACATGGTTCCGAATATATGTATAGAGAATAAATAAAAAAATTTGAAATTCTATTTTATTTTTTATCTTCTTTAAATATATTGGAAATCTGTTGAACCTAGATGAAACCAGAGCCTAAACACCACGAATGGATTGCTTAACTCAACAATTAATTTCAATAAACGAACAAAAATACGCTGTGTGTTCTAAACAATATATCATTCCAATTTGAAAGGGTTATATTTTTAGGATTGACAAATTTTTGGAAAGATTTCCACATTTTTGTATCAAGATGAAGTAGTAAAAAGTCAAGAACTTTTTTTCCCACATATCATGCCACTTTTGTCGTGTTCTATGAAAACATTTTACAAATCTGTAAAAATATATTCAAATGTGTCTTGTTACTCCTTCAACGTAGGTATGTTTTCATGAAATCTAATCGAAAGTAATCAAAACTGTTTTGAAAAATATCTTCATCTGAAAATGAAATTTTGTCATGATCATGACAATGATGCTAGCGGTATGATTTGAACTCAACATGAGGTATGCATAACCTATTTCATAATCTGCTTTATACAAAATAATGCGGACTCAACAAAAGGTATGAATAACCTATTTCAAAATAATCCTAAGTAAATTTGTTTTTTCGGAATCGCCGTATGCGAGATCGAAAAAGAAATCATTTCATGACTATCAATAATGTGGTTCGTTGCAAAGCCAAGACTTGACATTGACCACCAGAAGAGATTCGTTCTATTTATTCCACTGCAGCTTTCATTGCAAAGAAAAATAAATGAAAGCAAAGCAGAGCCTAAGGACAAAGCCTCCATGATCCAACTCCAAACATCGCTGTTCCGGCCGGCAAAAGATCTCATCAGTGATGATAGGCTGAACCACGCAGGCATTGCTGCGTGGTTCAGCCTTCAGCTTGAATATCAATGACAAACAAGGCTTTCCAAGAAGCTCCGTTGCAAAGCCAAACTTGGACATCAACCGCTTAACAAGATTCATCCTCTGTCTTTCACTGCAAGGTAAATCAGAGCCCGAAGACAAAGTATTCGAATACATTTCAGGCTCAGATACGTTCATAGGTTTCGAATGGACCAATAAATGAATTTCCATCGGATCAATCGGTGGGCTCACAAAAGAATTGAAAAGTAACTCCTAATACGACAATGACATTGTGAACAAATGAATGATCAATAAACACAGTTGATTATCAATTAGTGAAAATTTGGGATATGAAATTTGCAAAAATGGAGAATAATTTTGAAAATTGATAATAAAAATATGCAAGATTTCACCCGAAGGTTCCAACTCAAATATTAGTATTTAAGAATTCGCGTTATCTAATTTAAAAGTTAGGTTCAAACTTTTTTTCTATTGAATAATTCGAAGTGAGTTGAAGTTTTACGACGTGACATACCATCATTCAGTTTACCTTATTTTCCAACTTTTTATGAGTTCACAAATGGTGGTGACTCTGAGGAAAGTGTTGAAATCTCATTAAGAGAGACAAATATAAATGTCCTAGCCTATTCATTCATTTGAGTATGTAATTGATAATGCTAAAAATGTTTACATGATCACATGATCACAATTAGTGCAGACAGGATTGATAATCATGATGTTTAGTGGAGAGTTATAAATGATCTATTATACATTGAAACTTTGCATCCAGAAGTTGATAGATTTAGCTCATTCACAATTGATCAACATGAGTAGTTGATTTTAAATCAATTACTAGCATGAGTTCATAATCAGTTCGTTCCAAAAATTATATATACATACTTTTCGTAACCTATAATTTGGGCGGATGAAGAAATACTGAGGAATGTGAGTCATTTAGAGTATTTTCCAATTATTTTCATTTCAATGAGTTCACGAAGATAGATTTGAAGTCTTTTTTGATCTGTTGAAAGGAAATTCAAATCCGATATTGTTTTCGACTTCATTTGCGATGTGATAAAAATGATGGAGGTGTTACGTGGTGAATTTCCATTACTACATGTCTCCTAGAAATACTACTATTCCATAATTTGTTATTTTGTTCTACATATCATAAATTTTTGTTATTCCTAAATAGTAACTTCTGAAATGTTCTCCTGTTTACAAAATAAAATTCTTAAGTACAAAAAAAAAACTTCTGAAAAATATTATTTATTGGTATTTTGTGTAATGTGCAAATTTATGAAGAAAGTCCATTCAGATTGTTGGACACAATAAAGATTGGTTGATCAACCTTTACTTCTCAATTGAATAGTGAATTTTATGAAAATTATCTCTGAGCAGAAAAATCCCATTTATTTCAACTTATATTTATCAATTATCGTCTTGAATCAATTAATTCAACATATTTCTGAGATTTTATATTTTTTCAGACGCTTGCTGGTGCTTCTGAAGTCTACCAAATCTAACCAAGAAAAGAACCAGCAACGAATCAAGCATTAAGAGTGAATTGGTTTTATTTATGGATACATCAGATTATTTTTCATTTTTGTCCGACAAGTTCGGAAAAATAAATTCTCCATATTGAAATAGTTCTGGATTTAATTTTTTGTGTTGTGGATTTTTGTACTAAGATTCATAATGAAAAAATATAATAACATATTTTTGCTAATGAAGTACCACACCTTTCAAAGTTATTGTTGTTGCTTGGTTCATCCAGGATTGAAAATATGTATGGATAAATCCAAAAGTGCTGATGTTTTTCATTTTGATCTACGTCAGAAAACAGCTAATTTCCAGCCTGTAAGATATCTATTCGACAGGAAATGAAAATATACCGGCAATTACGGAATTACGGAAATTAGGTAAACATTTTATTGAAGACGATCTCTGGAACATCTACAAATAATACATTTCGGAAACGTTCAAATCACATCCATAGATGCATCTAAAAGACTCAAATGTAGTCTATTCAATGTCCAGTTTATGATTTCTGAAGGCCCAGTCAAGGTCCAATGGTTTTTTCAGTTTAATATTGGACTCGAATGTACAAGTTGGCGACCAACTGAAAGCCTAGATTCTTGTAATATTTCGATAGCCTATGAAAGTTACTATGACGAATTGTAAGTAAATTTCTCAAATATCGGTTTTCTAGTATATCTTCGAAACAAAAATAAAAGTTGAGTGTTCCATTTTTTCACAGTATTCAGTAATACCCTTCATCTCGCAGCGTTCTCATGCAAAAACTTGAATTTGAATAGCTCTCGATATGCTTGGTATACATAAAGTAACGCATAAATTCATTATGACGTTAATGTACAGTATTATTGATGAAAATATGATAGAACTGACTGATACTTGATGAAAATCTAGTATAACGTAATCAAAAAAGACATTTTGAATATTGCTACTTGTCAATATTATGCGTGATGAATTCATCACCTATATTATTTACCTATCAAGGAACAACTCATAGAATTGGAGAATAATGAAAAACAATTTTTACCTACTTTTAAGGTCTGTCCTAATTACCTATTTTCTCATTGCAAATATCTATTGATTTCTGAATAAATCAATAGATATTGAAATTCGGGATTATTGTGTTATGTTATATACGATATTTTATTCAGAATATGCCATTTCCAGTCTCTCACACATTCTTCTATATACTTAAAACGTTACTGAATTGTTTACATTTATCTGATAAACTTTTTTTTCCTTCATCCAATTCAGTACTTGACGCTGGTACTCTTCACAATCTTTGGTTAATCCCTTCTGCTCTTCTTTTAAACATTCCAATTCGATTTTCAATTGTTCTTTCAACAAAGTGGCTTCACTTTCTTTCACTCTGGCTTTATGCAAACGTAGAAAACTCTCATGTTTTTCTTCATTGATTGTTTTTATATTGTTTATGAGTATTTTCTCTGAACAGAGGGGAACAGATCCAAAATACTGCAATTTCAGCGTATTGAAGAGCAGACGTAAATTGCTAAAAAATTTATTGTGAGTTAAAATAGATGAAGAGTAATATATATATATATATATATATTACTCTTGACATAATGCAGATATCTCTTTCAATGTAAATCATGCAAAACAAATATCCATTCCAAGAATTTAGCTATTCTGCAAATAGCCTTGATGCTAGTAGAAAAAAACCATTTCACGCACATCAGTTCAATTGCGGCAGTTGAAAATGTGGCATTGTGCATGTAGAAATCAGAGTGTAATATTTCAGAACCACATTGAACAATGAGAAGAAAATATTTCGCTAAAATATATTGTTTGACTATATAGAAATGATAATATGTAACTATAAACTCGGAAGCATATCAGAATGAGTTGCACTATAATAATTGATATCTTCATCAAATGAATGTCATGAAATATGGATAATATCATAGAATAATCGTGTTGAAATATTATGAACAAGATGCCCATTATATTTTCGGGAAATGATATTTATCTAATAAGATAAAGCCGGAGGATCGATGAATAGAAACAAAAAAGCTTTTATATGAAGCTTCACTTTGAAACATTGGATTTGAATTACATAAAATATAATTACTTGGAAAAACCATCTGAAGAAGTTTGTTCTACAAGGAATTTCACTATACCTACTAGACACGATCGGATAATTTAAAAATATTTAGAGCCACATCTCAAACTTTTGTGTTTTCGGAATCCATTCTAATTATTGCCTCAGAAGTTGTAGCATTCCGAATACTCACGAATATGTTGAATATCAGTTTTCTACATGATTATATATCACTGAAAGAAAATCATCTGGTCTATTCAATTATTTTGTTGTGGAATTGGCCGCGGTGGTAGTGTGCCCGACTCACGATCGGAAGACCGTGGGTTCGATTTCCGCCTTGACCAGATATTTTTTCTCGAAAGAATTTATCTGGTTGAAGCTGGAATGATTCTGCAACCGTGTTAGGAATCACACGTTAAAAGGTAAGACCTCGTTAGTCCTTAGCTCGCACAAGTGTCTCAACTTCTGAGAGTTGTCGTTCGTATGGGGACGACAGCTGATTAACAGAAAAACAGATTTCAAAACAGAGATTTTGAAGACTTTTCTTGCCTTTTTTGGGTAAAGATTGAATTCGAACAATCTTACAACAAGAATTTTTTTTAATACAAGTTGAATAGTTCGCAAAACATCATTCGAAAGTACAAATGCCTTGACAACTTTGTTTGCAGATGATGCAATATTCACTGTAAGAATTAATGATAGATCCTCAGAAATTCACGAGATGGAAAAAAATATCCTGAGGAAGAGAAACACTCTTGAAGAATACGTTCTAATTTCAGAGCATAACACTGATCCAAGTTTGAGCTGGAATCAACTAGCAAATTGTCCGAATCGATATTTGCAATCAGAAGACTTAAATCAGTTGTGAACTTGGAAGCTGATCTCTCCGCCCACTATGTAATGTTTCACAGTATCACGGTCTATGGTCTCATAAACTGGGGACATTTCTGTCACATCATGATGGAGAAAATATATACATACATACAAGTTGGTGCATTTTTCAATACGATGACAGGTACTTCATTAGAATCAAGGATGTTATTGATGTTAAGCTGCTTCAGTATTCAGCGTCTAAGAATTCGATGTGGAAGAGTAATATCTGACATTTTGGATCGTTCAGTGAAGGGTGAGTTTTTTCCTGAAAATCGGTTGTGTTACGAATGGAAGTCTTGACCTGACCAAAATTATTGATGTGACTTATTATAGCACTAACTTTGGTTTCGCATACTGCCAGAATGTCAAGACTATTTCTTTGCATATATTGGTGCATCGAATCAAAATTTAAGTCTACTGATATTGTGTCTACTAACAACTACAGTAGCCATGATATTTTCATCTATATTGATGGTCAATTCATCAGCAATTGAACGAAATCACTTGTGATAAGTATCCAGAGAAAAATGACTAAAATAGTATGAAAAAGTTCAAGGTGAATAAGATAAACAAGATTCGAGGTGAAGATGAAAAACTGATATCAGAGAAGAAACTTTGAAAATGGACGATACTACTTCAAACAAGTATATTATAAGTAACTTAAGAATACCAACAGTGCAAAGGTACTTTGCAAAAATGAGGAGCAATCATACTATTCAATTTGGCCTATTCCAAACTCCAATGAAAATATGGAACAGACTTGTTTTGAGGTTAGGCTGGTATCTGATGATAAATCAAGAATGATGATTTTCAATTTGAAGCTGCGAAGAATGTAATGAAATGAATACATCTAGTTCATCACATAATGTGTTCATGTGTAATAAATAGCAAGATCAGAAGTTCAACTCAAAATCCAATGAGTTCGTGAACTGACCAAAATTTTTGATAAACAAAACCTCAAAGTTTCTATCTCAGTCCAGGAAAAACATGCTGAACCTATTAGTGGTTCATCTGGATAATGAGAAATAGACTCTCACTATCGACACAGTAGCCTCTATGCCATTTTTTAATGAAGTTATCAGGAAATAATAATTGAAAAGGGGTATATTTTCAGTAGAGAATCATTTTTGGGAAAGGGAGGCTTTGGCTTTCTACTTCTTCATCTTCATACAAAAAAATGTAGGAATCTTCCAAAGGAAGAAAGGAAACAATCAATTTCAAAAAGGAAACTCTATGCAAAGATGTATAGATGTATAGGTAGAAATAACTTTCAGACACAAACTGAAAAAAAGCTCTGTCGAAACAGTTACTTTCATATAAACATTGAATTACACGAAAAAAAAAATTGTTTCGAAACAAATACTTTTATATGAACACTGAATTATAAAAAACACTTTTTTCTATTCAGTTTATATTACAAATATTCATTATGGAATTGAATCAGATGAAATTCACACGATTGCGGATTGCTACACAATATAGTAAATGAAAGAGGTAAAATTTCACTTACATGGAACACTGTCGTCCTCACTGGTGGACATCCGATGTTCCGACATGAGACACTGACCTTATTGCCTCTTCAGTACCAAATCTGAATAACATCACAGGATATATGATGGAATTGGCCGATACTTGATGAAAATCCATATATAACGTATTCAAAAAACACTTTATTGTGAGATTTTCACAAAACGATTTTACAAAAACGCAACACGTTTGAATACGTTAACATCATGATATGAAGAAGTAGAAAGCCAAAAGCTGTCTTTCCCAGAAATGATAATATTATTAGATCAAGACAGATTTCAAAAACCTTTGAAGATATCATAAGAGTAAAACTACACATGGAGCTTGGAGATTACCACTTTATATTGCATAACAAAATACAACAACGAGAAAAAAGCGGTTTGAATTTAATGGAATTAAAAATGAGAAAAACAAAATTTGTTACTTTTTTGTTTATAATTAGTTGCTAGACCGTTCATTTTATTGCTCGAACCGATTGCGAATAATTGACAATATTCCTAGCTTTCTGTTGAGATAGCGTGAAACTGACTGAAATTTGAATGCATGTATCAAACAAATGAAGGTGAATTTGTTGCTAATTTGTTGCTGTAATAGGCTACAAAATAAAATAGGAAAAAATAAATTCCATTTCATTTTTAATTCAAATTAGGGAACGTACACGCTAGTTTAACTCTCAACTTTTTTGTCATGAAACTTGAATTATTATTTGTTGCTCCTCACTACTCTGCACTAATTGAGTGCAGAATCAGCAACAAAGTTGGAGATTGGTAAACCTATGAATGGGCCACGCTAGCTTAACTCTCGATTTTTTCGTAAAAACACATTCGATATCAATTTGTTGCTTCCCATAAAACGCACTGACTGGCTGCAGAGAGTCAGCAACAAAATAAAAACCAGAAGTCGGAAGAGTTCAGAGTTCGGTATACCTGCGAACGAACCACGCTAACTTAACCCTCAATCTTTCAGTATAAAAATAAACAAAATATTTGTAGCTCCTCATAAAACTCACTGACCGTGTGCAGAGAGTCAGCAACAAAATTAAAAGCGAAGGTCGAAAGAGATTGGAAACTGGTGAACCTACAAATCGTCCATGCTAGCTTAACTCTCGATTTTTTTCGTAAAAAACATTTTTTAATAATGTGTTGCTCCTCATGAAAGGCACTGACTGAGTGCAGAGAGTCAGCAACAAAATTGAAACCAGAGGTCAGAAGATATTGGAGACTGGTAAAACAACAAACCGCCACGCTACCTTAACTTTTAATTTTTACGTTAGAAACTTTGCATGATAATTGATAGCTGCTCGTAAAATGAACTGTCTGAGTACAGAAACTCAGCAACAAAATTGATACCGGAAGTCGAAAGAGTTTGGAGACTGGTATACTTACAAACCGGCCACGCTAGCTTAACTCTCTTTTTTGGACTTAAAACTTGAATTAATATATTTTGCTCCTCATAAAACGCACTGAGTTAGGAGAGTCAGCAACAAAATTAAAACCGAAAGTCCGAAGAGTTTGAAGACTGGTATACCTACAAATCGGCCAGGCTTGTTTAACTCTCAATTTTGGTCTTTGTTGGTTCACCAGTCTCAAACTCGTTCGACTTCCGGTTTCAATTTTTGTTGAAGATTCTCTACACTCAATCAGTGCGTTTTATGCGGAGCAAAAAATATTATTTCAAGTTTCAACACCAAAAAATCGAGAGTTGAATTAGCGTGACCGGTTTCTAGGAATACCGATCTCTGAACTCTTTCGACTTTTGGTTTTAATTTTGTTGCCGACCCTCTGCACTCAGTCAGTGCGTTTCATGAGGAGCAACAAATTATAATGGAATGTTTTTTACTCAAAAATCGAGAGTTAAGCTCGCGTGGTCGGTTTGTGAGTTTACCAGTCTGCAATCTCTTCCAACCTCCGGTTTCAATTCTGTTGGTGACTCTCTGCGAACGGTCAGTGAGTTTTATAAGGAGCAACAAATTTTTTTCCATTTTTATATTGAAAGATCAAGAATTGAGCTGCCGTGGCTCGTTCGTAAGTATACCGATCTCTTAACTTTTCTGACTTCTGCTTTCTATTTTGCTGCTGACTCTCTGCACTCAGTCAATGCATGTTATGAGAAGCAACAAATTATTATGGAAAGTTTTTTGTGAAAAAATCGAGAGTAGAGCTAGCATGGACTGTTCGTAGGTTTACAGTTCGAATTTGAAGACAAAAAAGTTGAGAGTTAAGCTGGCGTGGACGCTCTCTCATCAATCTTTGCTAAAAAATGAAATTTATTTTTCTTTTATTCTTGTACCATTTCAAAGCAACAAATAAGCAACAAATCCACCTTCATTTGTTTGATCTAGGCATTCAAATTTTAGTCAGTTCCACGCCATCTTAACAAAAAGCTAGGACTGTTGTCGATTTTTCGCGATCGGTTTGAGCAACAAAATTAACTTTCTAGCAACTACTTAGCAACAAAAACGTTTTTTTTTGTATTGTTTAGTTTCGTTATATTTACAACGCCAGTTTTTTAGACCTAGCAAGAAGGTCATGGCATAACTTCAATCAAAACCGAGCGTATTTATTATGTTAATAGGAACAATCTTATAGTAATAGTGAAATGCATAAATAATGCTACATCTTTCAAATAATACTCACTAGTGACATAACTTAAAATAACAATTCAGATGTTTTTTTGAAGATACCATTCCCAAACAGAAATATGTACTGCTAAAGAATTTAAAATAGGCAAGCCATCATCAAAATAACTATAACGCAAAAAACTGACACATAACACAGACTTGATTCTGAATTACACTATGAATGATAGATACTATAGATGAAAAAAAAATCATACTCTGTGATAGGTTCTAAGCTAGCTCAAGAAATTTAGTTGTCGATGGCAATATTGATGGATGAAAATAAATGTCTTACTTCATTGATTGATTCAAAATGACAATTTTTTCTTCAGCGAGTGTTTTTTCTTTCTCATGATTCTTCATTTCTTCGTCATATTTTAGCTTCAATTCCTCCAATGCTTGCCTCATTTCTTCATACTTGGATTCATAATAGTTATGGGAGTGTCTGTATTGCATAATATCTTCATTCAGCTGGGCTATGGTCACCTTTTCATCGGATGAAGATATCAAATCGACGATTTGATGTTTAAGGTTCAATAATTCTTGTTCTTTGGAATCATTCCAAGTCGTTTCATTAAACTGCTTCGTTTTGATTAGCTTCAAGTCCTGTTTTAAGTTAGACACCAAGTTTTCCAGTTTTTCTTTTTCTGACAATAAATCATTATTAGTTCTCTTCAACTGGTTATACAAGTTGTTGTCAACAAAATTGCAAATTTTACTTTCTGCTTCTCTCAGTTGTCCTTGCAGTACCATATTCTTTTTTAATAAATCTTCATTGTACTTTGTGAACTCATGAAACCTCTCCTCGGATTTATTAAGCTGTTCCTTCACTAAATCGTACAAGTTATTGATGTGATTAGCGCGCTGTCTTTCCGTTATTTCGTTAACCTCACTTTCAGCTAACTTTTGAGAAATACTTTCCAGTTTATGGTCCCTAGTCTGAACGTTGTGAAATGTTAACTTCGATAAGGTCGAAATGAGTTCATTCTTCAGTTCAATTTTGTCCGATTCTAAGTTCTTCTGTACCTCAAGCAGTATATTCATCTCCAGTGAGTTTTCTTCTTCTTTCTTCTTGATGAATGCAGCAAGTTCTCTGTATTTAATAGTCATATCATCTAAATTCTTCAATACTTCTGAATGAGTTTCGAAGTCAACAGAAATATCATTCATATTTTTCATAATCGTTAAACTCATTTCTAAAGATTTGTTTTTCCTTTCCATTTCCCCGATAGATTTTGTATACAATATGAGAGCATTATTAGAATCTTCTTGTTTTTCATCTAGTTTATTCAAAAGTTTTTTCATTTCATTTTCTAAATAAATAATCTGCCTTTTCATGAAAACATTACTTTTCACAACCTCCTCAAATTTAATTATCTTTTCTTCTTCAGTTTCGCTATCGAGAATATTCAGTTTCTCTAATAACAATTCATGTTCATTCTCAAGTTTTTGAAGTGATTCTTCAGTCGACTGAAGTTTCTGTTTCACCGAGTGATTTACAACTAATACATTCCCAAACAACGTGATCAGAAGTTTCCTTGTATCACCATCAATTTCACCAGATTCTCTACAAACTGTAGCCTTTTTCAGAATGTTATTCAGTATCGGTTCTGCATTTTCAGTTGTTAATTCATCTTGATACACAATTTCTAATACTTCCGTATTTGCCTTCAAAATCTGTTTTTCTGTAATTCTTCCATCTTTTTCGGATCCATTTTTCTCTTCTTTCTTGTCCTTAAAAGATATTTCTCTGAACTTCAAAGCCTCTGCTTTGGCAAGCCTAAGTTGATCTCGCAACTCAGAATTAATGCCTTCTAAATGGTGAAGTTCGGCTTGCAATCTCATCGCAGGGTGATACCACCCTGAAATGTGTTTGACGTCTAAAGCTCTTATCAATTTTTCGAAAGTTTCTGACTTAATTTCATTCAATGATGTCGTTTTCTTTGTATTGATACTGTTCAAAATCTCATGCATTCCTTTCCTCAGAGCTTCATTTTCTTCACACAAAACTTTATTGTCTTTCCTCAAATTTTCTTCTCTCGAAACAAACTCCTTCAAATTGTCGTACTTCGGTTTTTGTCCTAGATCCAATAGTTGATTGGCTAGTGAAGATATGGTTTGGTTGAGTTTGTGAGTAACTATTTTGAGATGAAGCCATTGTTCTTCTTTTTTCAACAAATGATCTCTAACGGTATCCAATTCCTTTTTCATTATTTTCATTTTCGATGTATATCCATTCAGATTCACGACATCTTCTTGTGATAATCCAATCTGTTCTCTGAAAAATGAAATACTTTTTAACTGGAAGATATGTTTGTATAAAATAAAACAAATGAAATGTAAAATACTAAAAGAATTAGGAATCTGAACTATTTCCAGGGAACGTCTCTTTAATTGTGAAGAAAAGACAAATAAAAACGGAATTGAAGTGAATATTACTGACAAAAATCGCCGTTTGAATCGTAACTGCACACGTGAATCATTTCATAACCCTTTCCATAACGGAGAACGAAGTCATTATAGATGGCAGCATTCAGTTGTTTTTGGAGTAGGAAATTCGGAATGAACTATAGTTCTTTGGAGCCGTTATTACTAATGAGAACCAAACAGATGAAAAACTTATTTTGATTTTACTGATAATGGAATCCAGTCAAGAATTTTAAATAGAACCCTCTATAAGTAAGGGCGACAGACAACACCCTCCTTACGAAGACGTCATCTATGAAATCGACGAAGAATTTAATCCTCCAATATCTAAGATAAACGAGGCACCACAAAGTGGTCAGTTGTAAAAACCAAGAATCGTCCTCTGTCTTCCACTGCAACTGAGTTTTCTGCCTTTCCCATAGATGGAGTCTTCTCAAGGGAACATGTCCTCACTACCACCTACTCAGGCTTGTCTTTTGAGAACAGTTAAATCAGCAATACATTTGTGGTTCAACCTAGCCTAGTTTATCTTAGTGGAAAGTGGTATTTTTCAACTTTCACAATAAGGTGTACATAGGGTTCCCACCTCTCCCGGAATTTCGGGAGCCTTCCGGATTTAAGCTCTGAAAATTAAAATCTTCCGGCTCCCGGAAGGAATTTAAAATATACAAAATTCTCCCGGAATAACAAGCTGTGCAAAAGTAACGACACGCGGTGTCGAAATGGCTAACCGATAACGTGGAATGATTTGAGAGATTTGGCCGTGGATTTGAAGATCTGTTTTGATGGAAATGAACTTTATGAAGATTTCTGCATTCTATGGGAAGTTCAAGACAACATTGTTAAATCAAATGGAAGAGTGGATTTGAGGTAGGCAAAATTTTTCTCAACCATCGAAAATGGAGTTGGTGTTATGTTAGAAAAAAATGTTCAATTTGTTTTATCTGTACCTGTATCTAACGCTGCATGCGAGCGTGTTTCAGCATAGTATTCGATATATGGACAAGGGAAAGAAATCGTTTGAATGAAGAACATGTCAAGGCGGAAATTCAAACAAACGTTTTTCAATTCAAAAATGGACTGCAAAGAGTTTTTTAAATTTGTCTATTCTAAACCAGTTATTTTAAAATCTGTTCATTAAAATGTAAAATATGAGTTCAAAATGAAATAAAAAGTTATGATAATCAATGTTTTTTTTTTCTCCCGGATTCAGACAGCTAAGAAGTGGTAACCCTAGGTGTACCTCTTGTACTAAAAATGTTTCGAAGATATTTGGAATGTCGAAATGTGGAATGTCGATCGGAATTGAATTCTAGTCTTCATTTGGTCTTCTTGAGTACTGGGTAGGTACCACGTTGTTTTGACCCATTTACATCCTTCTTTTCTGTCGAAAAAGTTGGAAGAGTCCTTCCTATGAAGTTATACGTGGCTATGCAATGAATCAGACAGGAGAGCAGTTTTCCCGTATTTCATCACATGGAATTCTGCTGGGACATAATCTGTAATTGCGAATTTTCCGGTTGTGAAGGGTGGTAACTACGCTTGTGATCTTGTATCCTGCTGTTGATGCTGCCCTTGGTAGTTTCTATGTAAACTGAGCCGCAGAATCAGGCAATCATCTAAACACCGGTGGATGTCAGGTGCTCTCTTTTGTCTTTGTTCGATTCCATAGTTTCGCGTAGTTAATCAGTTGGCTTATGAATGGTCTTGATTTTGTGATGTTCAAACAGTTTTTCGAATTGGCAAGTAGACTATGTATTCCATCTAGGATGTAGACGTTATAAATCAATTGACCTGTAGAGTTTGACCTAGATGACCAATGAAAGTTTCTCTTCAAACAGATGTGGCTCACAAATCTTCAAAATCAACAAGGATTTTTCATCATAGCACGTTTTAGCCCTGAATAGTGGCTTGATCTCTACCATCAGTATGAGTAGAATTGCGAAAGAATGAGTGACCTAGTTTTCCGTCAGTTTTTTTCGACAAGTACATTCAAAAATTATTTCTCTCGTTCGTTTTTTTTTCATGGTAAACTGGATGCGAAGATCATTAGAGTTGATGTGAGGTAGAAGCTGTTCTAATGCTTGTTCCTCATTGCTTCAACTTACAAAAGTGTTATCAACGCAGCAAAATCAATAGGTTTCAATTGAGCGGTGCTGACATCTTTTTTCCCGAAAAATCCAAGTAGAAATTTGCAACCATAGGGCTAAGGGGGCCTCCCATGGCGGTTCCATTCATTTCTTTATAGAAATAGTTATTTTATTGAAAATGTATAGTGTCCGAAAAGAACTCCTGAGAAAATTTGTTTGATCTTTTTGTCTACTTGGCTGGTACCCTAGTGAAGAGAAAAGTGACATCTGAACTAACCGAAATATCATTCTTCCTTGAAGAAATTAGTTGAGTCCTCTTTGTGGCTACAGTAGGTTTGGTATTGGAAAACTTTACATCAATAAGACCTCCTACAAGTCAACTAATCAACTACGTAACACTATTAGATCGGTTTACAGGATTTTCGGTTCCTAAGGCGCATTCCATATCTGAACTATCAAAGACACTATCAACACTAGAATATAACAACACAAGCATAACTGCCACTATTTGCAACTGAAATGATTTGCCACTACAGAACATATCCTAGCAGAAACAGACCACATAATAAAATATGAAGAATCGTCTGTCTTAGCATTTTCACGCACAACTTTATCGGAAGGAGAACAGGAAATAAAAAGATATGCAGGCCAAATAGGCTAAAAAAATACTAGAATACAACTCCGATAGACTTCCTACTAACAGCATACCCATCAGCAACGTGGATCTATCAGGACAACCTGGCTCAATTGCAGACCAATCAGAACAACTTAGCAAAAGTTCATACCAAACAGGAGTAAGTATTCGAACATGCCACCACCATCCCCACCGGCACCTCAATCACCATCTTCATCGCCACTATCATTCCCATAACCCTCAAAAATAATAAATGAAAGTGAAAAAGGAGCTTGCCAGTCAATCGTTGTTGATATAATCTTCGTCCTCTCAGAAAACGCATATACTGATGATTTCTGCCGAAGTAGCAGACGAAACGTTTGATACTGCAAGCCCCATTCGACCATGGCCTATCAGCCTGAATTTGTTTCTCTCTCTTATAGTTTCGAATCTTTCTACTTTACCTTACAAAAATATGAAAAATTACCTTTTCACTTTCACAGATAAATTGGAAGCACAGTATCTTTGATATTTTTTCTACTACAGATAGACTTCAATGTTTATGTCGTTTTATGTTTCTCACTTCTTGAAAAACTTGTTTTTTTATTCAAAATTGATTTGGACGCCTGAAAAAATTCTGAGTCATACCTCATTGCAAAGTTTTCCTTCTCAAATTTGTCACATCTTTCTTGCAATTTATTAGCAGTTTTGACCAAACTCATGATTTGTTTTTGTTTAGTTCTATTGTGAAACTTTAATTCTTGAATTTCTTCAAGATTCGCCACAAGATCAACTTGTCCATTTTCTCTCATTTTACTATATATCTTTTGCAACTGAAATGAATCACAAGGGTCACATGTTTCATAAAAATGTATTCTTCAAATAGTACCTCATTTTCTTTACTTTTGACATTTTCTTCTGAAAAAGCCAGCTCATTTTGTAATTTCTGAGACCTCTCGTGAGCAGTATTCAAAAGCGTCTTCATTTCCGTGATGGTTTCTTCCATTTCACTTTTTTTTCTGGAATCGTTTTCCTTTTCCATCTTCATTTTCTTCAGTAATTCCGTGCTTTCCTTCATTTCTTTTGTAGCATCTTGGAGCTGTGTTCGCACTTCCAGCAACTGATTATCTCTGTCTGACAATGCTCTCTGCAAAGCGGAGAGATGAGATTGCTCCGCGTCATCTTTTGGTAAACTGGAAATAGAGGAATTTACACTTGGCTCCTTAAGGAGCGTTTTCAGATGTTCAATTTCTTCATTCTTCTGTTCATTAACGTTCTGAAATCAAAAAAGCAGTTTCACCATCTTGAGAAAAACAAATATACCTAATAATTGTCACTCTTATTGAACCTCATTGAACCATTTTTCCAATGAAATTCCACTTGAAACTGAAGTTGAGAGGCTTGAAAGAATTTTTTCTTCTAATAGTATGTCGAAAAGTTGTTTTCCGCAATTATTTGTTTCGGAAAATATTTTTGGCATGCGAAATGTTTTTCAGGCGATATTTGAATCGCACAAATTTTCTGCTGAATTATTTACATTTTAATCTAATTTTATTCTCAAAGACTCATATCATTTGTCAAATCATATTATTATTATTTCTTCAAAAGAAATGGACTTTTCATTTTCATTTCTAATCGTCCAGTAGGTACAATCTATTCAAAACAACAAGTTCGTCTGTTCAGAGTTTAGATAGTAAATTCAGGACTCGTTAGTTGGTTTTGACAATCAGTGATGGAAATACAGAAGAGAAATCTGGCCTTTCGAATTTAATTGATACAACAGGCTCTGAGATCCTATTAAAAATAAACAGCGTAGTTCAGTTTTATCAGAGGCGAATTTCTAATCGACCTTTTTCATTCAACCATAAACCACATTCCACATTTCTTCAATTCATATTTGTCAAAATTGTAATTACAAATAAAAGGGAGGTTAAAAAAAATTGAAACGTATCGACTACTTGTAAGCGAAAGAGTCATTTGAATCTGATATTCAGGTTGTGGATATGTACGAGAATTCACCTTTTGTGACAGATAAGTAGTACTTTCAACCATGCAACACACGCAGTTTATGTGATTTACTCTCTATCTTTCTCATTCCTTATATAAGCGGAAGGCATGAATTCTGTACTTGTACAGAATTCATATTTGAATAAGGATAGAACTAAAGCTTCATACAGAGCTGTTTTTGCCGATAATATAAAAATGTATGTTTCCATATGTAACGAATACTTTCCAAGATAAATACACTCTTTATATCATTTCTTTAATTCACTTTTCAAACTTCAGCTTGGAATTTAAAAATACACCTTTTTGCCACCTTCACTGTCACAAGTGTTTCGTTGTTAGTCTCAATGATCATGTTATTAACAATTCTACTGTCATTTCTCGATGTGTTTGAATTACTAACCACTAACAATATAGTTGCAGCCTGCACAAATGTTTTTGAGTTACTATCGATGAGAGATTATGCATTAGTCACTGAAACTGGTGTAAAACTATGAAACAATTGTGCATATAGGTCAGCTGAGCAATTTTCGAGACAAGTATACATTATTTAAAGTATACATTTCAAACAATAAAAGTCCAAGTATGGATCTCTGAGGAACTCCAGACTTCAAGGTGATGTAATGAAATAATCATCAGTTTGCACTTTATGTTGCTTTTTATGTTTATGGGTGCGGAAATGATATTTATCCATTTAATAAACGTAAATAATGAGGAATAGCTATTACTGGAGTTTTATCCCAACACCAAACCGTTATTTTTAACATCTCGGCACGTGTTTCGATCACCAAGTGATCATCTTCAAGAAGAAGTTTAATCTTCCTTAAATGTTCTCTTCCGTTCTTTGAAAGTTTCTCACAACTTTTTTTATGAAGATGGAGAAGTGAAAGACAAAATGTTTTTTCTCAAAAACCAATGTCTACAAGTGGTATAAGAGTTATCACCTGTTTTTTGAATTTTTCCAACAACTACTATATTAGTATCTTGTTTTAATATAGTAGTGAGATTATGTGTTAATTGTCTGATGAATTAATTTCTTCATATAACATGCATTAATTTGATTGTATTTCTACATTCATTAACTACTAAATTATTTCAGGACATTTTTGAGTAATCAATAAATTATCAATGAGTAGATCATAAATATTTTTTAAACCTTCATTTCTCAAAGATGGATGGCAAATTTAACAAATCCTGGCTTTAAACTCAATAAGATCATTTTTGTTTATTGTGAATGAGATGAATAATAGTTCATGAATCTTACGCAACTATATGGTTTGTTATACCAATCTAACTGTAAGGTGTTATTGTTCCTATGACTTTGGTGTCTTAGAAAGGTACACTCCTATCCACTTTTCTTCAAATATATAACGAAGATTTTCATTTTAGCTATTGAAAATTTGGAAGATTTGTGACATTATATCTTACCTTCCTTGAGAGATTTAACTTATTGGGTATGTTGCCAACATATTTTTTCAAAGAAAAAAATATTTGGAATACTGTCTTCAAGCAAATCATCAAACAACCATATATTGGGATATTTTTGAGGATATTTTATATCTGGCATAAAGTAATAAAACATTAACGTTATATGTTATATGTTAATAAAACCTTAACGATATATGTTGATGTTTTATTACTTTCCGGTACGGACCCTTTGATTAATTACAACTATACTCACGTCTTGATATAAAAACAAACTTTTGGGTTACTATGAGATGTTTTCTCAGTACCTAGCCAGACAAACTTGAAGGTTGACTATAGATGTGAGCGCCTTGTAATATACATCCAAGCGGATGCGAATCAGATAGTTATTTGGATTTACTTGTTGATTTTTTATCCTTTATAATCCTAACTTTGTTTTATTGTCAACTACGTACTAGCGAAAATTACCCGACTACAAGATGTAACGATAAATTAGTAACAAATCAAATATATTGGTTGATAGCCAATTGATTAACGTGAGTTCGTTCTATTCTTTCAATGAACCGCTAGGTGGAGTTGACAATTTCAACTGTATGATGTTCGATTTTCACTGTCTATCGTCTAACATGTACTGAAAATCGCGTGTTAAAAGGTGAGGTAATATTTAGCAGTAGTTGGTTTGAGCAGATTTTGGATCCACCCACCATTCATAACTTAGAAATGAGCTTAACCTACGTCACACAATAAAGTCAAGGTGACTTTGAGGATGTGTTTTGAGTTTGACCTTGATCGATTTTGACCTGTATCACGACGCAGACAAGGTGACCTTGTGGTGATATCTTGAGTTTTACCTTGACCTATATCACACAAAGCAAACGAGGTGAGTTTGATGTAGTATTTGTGACCTTGAACCTTGACCGACCATAATTGATTCACGTCCCATATTTTTGACAGAGGTGACTTTTAGAGTCATATTTTCGGCAAGGTGACTTCTACCTCGAATGGAGTTGAGTCATGGTATGCATCTATTTCCAAAATTTGAAGATTCGACTTTGAACGACCTTCAACTGTATAGACGAAGAAGCTTTTGAAGTGCGTTTTTTGTTTGATTTTGAGCCTTTGCAGAGGTGAGTTTGATAACGCACATGCAATCTCTTTTTCTCTCCACCTTTTGAAAAAACGTATAAAAGAGAGGCCACCCATTAACAGGAGTTGGTTTGAAATCACGTGTACTGAATATTCCCACAAATATTCTTCACCGTGATAGGTGCGGTAAAAGTTTTAGCAGTAAAGATAACATGCGTTGTCATTTAATGCAGTTCTGCAGGCCGGATGATAATGCAGGTACCCCAAAAACATTGGAGCACAGAACAAATTCCTGTAAAGAATTCAAAGATGGTGTGAAAATCATCAATAATACATTTGAATATCCACATCCAGATTATCAGATTATCAATCATGTTCCAGTGAAATGGAAAGAAAGTTGGGACTTCAATCGATCGAATGGTGGAAGTTTTTAACGCCTTGAAAGTGAACATAGAGTTGTTTGAGAGGTACACACTTCAAACGCAGAAAATATTACAGGTAAAATATTTCAACAGCCAAAATTAAATTGTTGATCAATCTAACGACTTTGAGGAGATATATGGGACATTTGTCGACACGTTCTCAGTAAAAGCTGTAGAATTTCAGGAAGGTGATTCAGGTATAGCTTCTATATGAAAGTTTTCAATCCTTAAACAATCATTTTTTTACAGGTTGGTCTCTGGAAAAAGTTGTGTTCATCGAAGTAAACATTAACGAAAATAGCCCTCTCAGTGATCTTTCAACATCAAATTTCTGGAATTCATCGCTTTGAAGAGATTGTTGTTAGGATGAAAAATAAAGACCAGTTCTGCTTCGCTTCGGCACTTCACGAAAAGTTCTGAAGTAGGATCATATCCATCCTTCAGAGATGTACTTAATGTTGAAGGTATAGATTTTCTAATTGAACTACTTTATATTTCGAAATGATTGTTCAGTCGACGTTTATGGGTTAGAAACAACTTTCGGAAACAACATATGAAATATGAAATTGTTGGCCCACCAAATTTACAAGGCCACCTACCAACGGTTTGGTGCCATGTGAATTTATTGCATTTCACCAATGAATCTGATAATAGCCACTATTGCTGGATAGGAGATCTATTAATATTAGTTTCATAAAAAAGTTCATCTCATGGACGAAGAATGTATTGTGTGATGAGTATTTCATGTATTTTTCAGACGAACAGAAATTATCGCGACATCAGTCAAAAGATTGCAATTTCATTTCCACCACTATTCCGACAACACAAATCAAAATTGATATATAGTATTTGCCACACTTTTGTATGACGAATAAAAAGAAACCTGGTAACATTCGATTTGTCTTTGATGCTGCAGCAAAGATTGATGGTGAAAGTCAATGATTTTTTCAAGAAAGGTCCTGATTTGTATAATTCTTTGATATTAATAATTTGATTAATAATTTGATTAATGATTGATTTACAACAGATTTGAAAGAAATGTTTCATCAAATGAATATCAGATCTGAAAATCAGTCAGCAGGTTATGATATTTGGAGCTATTTTAATAATAATAATAATAAATGGCCTTTATTTCACTTGGCGCTATTCTTCCACTCAACCAAGCATACTTAAATACATACAAATAAAATTAATTCTATTATGTTTAAAATAAACTGTTGAAAAATGAACTAAAACGTGAAATATTTCAAAGAATTTTTTTTGGTTAAATGATTTCAAGATATTTATTTATTCAAGCAGAATTTTTTGAATCTATATTTGAAAGATATACTTTCTTCGATATTATTGTAGCTACTAACCGCCTGATAAGAGAAGGATCGCTCGAACTGTTTGGAGTTATGCCGTGAGATAGAATATTCATTCCGATTTCTGAGACTTCTATCAGTGTATCGCGTCTGTATATCAACTTCAGAATATATGGAGGTTGCTGTTTTATTCTGAGGTTATGGACGAAGTTAGCCATATGCAGTTCTCTTCTGTTAATCATTTTCAGCCACCCAATCTGATTTATGAAAGAAGACACATGATCTCTGAATTTCAAACCCAAAATCAATCTTGTACATGCATTCTGAACTCTCTGTGTGTGATTTGATCGACACAAGGGCCATAGACGATATCGTAGTAGTTGAATATGGATAAAATTAATCTAATGCAAAAATTATTTTCATGTTTCGACTGAGAAAATGTCTGTTCGAATGAAGTTTTTTAACAATCCATAAGCTTTACGTATTAGTGAGTTGACATGTGATTGAAAGCGTAATTTGTAGTCAATATTAAGTCCCATACATTTAATTTCATCGCTAAATTCAATCTCGTGATTGTCGATCATAATTTTGATACTATATATGGCCCTCTGTCTGTCTTTAGAATTTCCGAATACAATACAAGATGATTTTTTAGGATTTATATTCAAACAATGATTTCTAGAAATATTCACGACGTTTTCCATATCATTGTTCAAAGAATGCTCCTGTGCCAAAAAATT
Source organism: Leptinotarsa decemlineata (assembly GCF_025532065.1). Classification (NCBI taxonomy): domain Eukaryota; kingdom Metazoa; phylum Arthropoda; class Insecta; order Coleoptera; family Chrysomelidae; genus Leptinotarsa; species Leptinotarsa decemlineata. The sequence continues at coordinate 922,530 of NW_027412554.1, read as the reverse complement.
TTCTAATTTGCCTGAAAAATATAAATTTGTATCGTCTGCGTAGGACTGCATTTCAAATATTTCAAGTGCTTTGCCAAAGTCAAAAGTATATATAATAAAGAGTAACTGGGATAAAATCGATCCTTGAGGTGCTCCATGAGAGATTTGAATATAATCTGACGTTAAACCGTTTAGTTTAACACACTGCGTTACTGAGAAATGATTTGGTAAAATTCTGTGAGATCTCATCAAAAGCAATATAGTGAAGTTTGGCACATAGAAGCTCATGATTCATGGTGTCGAATGCTTTACTATAATCAATTGATACAAAGAGAGTTAATTCATCGTTGTCAGAAGCCCGAAAGATATCATCCGTCATTTTTTGTAAGGCGCAAGTGGTGCTATGGTTTCGTCTGAAGCATGACTGATTTTCAGGTAAGATATTTTTTTTCCTTCTTCCACTAATATATTCGTTCATATGCTGCTTTCTACAGGATTTTTCATGTATCCGGCAGTATGTTCATGGGTCTCGAATCATTGTAGGATTTTGGCTTGGATATTTTGTTGGGAGGAAGTATCACAGATTTTTTTTCAACTATCTGGATAACATCCTTGTTCTAGGCACTTATTAATAATGTAAGTTAACACGGGAGTGAGGGAAGGAATGCATAATTTTATCATTTCGATGGATATCAATACTAAGGTAAGTGAGTTTTCAATAGAAGTTATACTGTCCGAGACTCGTGTGTAAGGAGGTCTATATACTCCTCCCATTCCAATTATATTATTTTTGATTTTGAAGTTCACCCAGAGCTGTTCAATCAAACTACTAAAATTATCATTATCTTTTTCAAAATCATATTTGATTTATAATAAAAAACCAAACCCACACCTCTACCCTGGCGATCCTCCTTTATCATGTCGTAACCATCTATCTGGACTAAATTCAACGAAGTGTTTGGCGTTAACCATGATTCCCTTACTAATAAAATGTCTATGTTTTTTTCAGTAATAGTTTCTTTCAAATAATCAAATCATATAAACAATGATCTAGAATTGAAAGTGGCGATTTTCAAATACATCAATCTAGTAACCCCCGCAGATAATCCTTCTTTAAAATATTTTGCAAAAAAAAGTAGTCAAGTTCCAATACAACAAAAACGAAATATTCGAATCAATCATCAGAGAATAGAGCAATTAATTTATAATAAAAATTCCTCAAATATAATTATCGTTTCTACAATTTCAAAAAACAAACACAAAAAGAAAACATTGAATTTGTGAATGAAAATTAAAACAAACATGTTTCCATTAGCATATCAAACTGGATTCCATGAAAAAGCAAGTGAATCATTTCTGTCAGGAAAAAAATCATTAAAGATGAGATTCGACTATCAAAGTTCACATCAGGAAGGCAGTGTTTCCTGCTATCTCGGCAAGTAATTTCTAAAGTTTATCTAAATTCGGTTTGAGGATTCCATTATCAGTATAGATTCGCATTTTTTCATCTACTGTCCATACACTCTTAGCTCCGTATTTTTTCGAAGCCGCCTGCAGTGCCTTGTGTCGGAAAGGTATCAGATCTTCTTTCAGTATGATTTTAGTACCTTTCAACTGTTTTTTTGAATTATATATTTTGATTTTCCTTTCATGAGAATTGAGTTTCTGATACTTGTTGGATTATTTGCTTAATAGATGCCTCTAATATAGTTGCAAACGTAGATCCACACTGCTTTGTGAGTTGTTTCCGTGTTTTATAAAATATAGAATAAAAAAAAACACTAAGTTACTTTTATTATAGAACAAAGTATTGAAAAAAAAATAAAAAAAATTGTTTATAACAATTTTTTTTAATGAACAATTGAAAAGAGAATAAAAAAAGTTATTTCAAAACCTTAAAGAACGATAGAATTTATGATTTGAAAAAAACGGTTCCTTAATTTTGATATTTAGTTGCAAAAAACGATTGGTAATTACCATACGCATTTTTTAGCAGCAAAGATTTTTTTTAAACCATTTTTTTTCTAAACATCATGATTTTTATCAATTAACATAATGCAAAAAAATTTTTTCGAATTGCTTATAAACAATGTATTTGTATATAATAAATTTATTAATAGCTGTGAAAAATAAAAAATAATTATTAATTAGTTTTCAGCCATGAGACATTGAAACAATAAAAAATAAAAAAAAATTGTAATGTATTTTTTATAAAATTATAATTTTCAATTGTCAATAAAAAAATAGAAAATAACAATTTTTTATTTTGGCAACGGTAATCTATTCTTTCGCCTATTAAGGATAACTTCACCGAAGGAAAAAAATGCCAGGGTTTTAGTTTAATAATTATAGGAATTTTTATATTAACTTTCAATTCAGAAAAAGTTATTAATTAACAAATTTATAATTAACGTTAAAATTGAGATAAACATTTTTTGACTGCGGATTATTGTTTATTGATGTATCCCACCATTACATGAATTTTTTCATTCCTCAATATTTACATTTGATATGTTTGAATATTTTTTTTTGTTTTTATGTCAGAGTGACGAAAGGCGCGCGGAAGCCAGACTACCCGTTTTTGGCACTATTTCCAGGGCTCTGTAAAAATTATAAATAATCGAGATACAGTTTCGAGAGTCGAGACTTTTCTTACGCAAATTCATTGATCTTTTTAAATCTTTTTTCAAATGGAATGGGACGTACGTTAGACAGGCTTCTAAATGGTAGAGTGCAAATCTGGTGTGAGAGAGAGTTGAAGTTCTCCCCGAACCAGTATGGTTTCAGGGCGGGAATGGATACCAGTATGGCGGTAGAAAAAATGGTGAATAGAGTGAAAGATAATAAGAAAGCAAGGATACATAGTTTGGTTTTGGCGTTGGACCTGTCAAACGCCTTTAATACCGCGTGGGCACCAGCGATAGAGAGTTGCATGAAGCGAATGGGGATGCCGGGTAATGTGGGGATGACGTGTTTGAGTTTCATAGGTAGGAGAACGGCTACCTGTGGGCAGGTCTCTGAGACGGTGGACAGAGGCTGCCCTCAGGGGTCTAGCCTGGGACCTACACTATGGTTGGTAGTGATGGAAGCATGGTTCGAGCGAATCAGAGACATGAAAGTGAGAGAAGGCATCGGAACATACGGAGTATATACGTAGGCCTACGCGGATGACCAACTAGTCATCATCGAGGGAAATCTTGTCAAGGACATAGAACGGAGGTGGGAGCTGGTATGGAAGAAATGTAAAGAATGGGAAGACGAGATGTGGCTGGAATATAACGACTCGAAAACAGAATGTATGTACATACCAGCCAGGAGGGATGAGAGACTCCCGGTCATAAATATGAATGGAAGAGTGATTGAGCAGAGCATGAATGTGAAGTACCTGGGAATTGTGGTGGATACTGGATTATTATTCATAGACCACCACAAGGGAACAAGGAAAAAACCAAATACGCTAGCGGGTAAGTTAAGAAGATGGACCGGGAGAGACGTTGGACTGAGGAGAGAATGTGTGAGAATAATATACGAGAGAGTGGCAAAACCTGCGATCATGTATGGAGTACAAGTGTGGGGGGGTCATGACAGTCGAATCAGGAGACAACTGAGCGCGGCGCAGAGGCCCTTCCTAATCGCTTCATGTGGAGCGTATAGGACGGCGCCATCGGCTGCGCTCTGTGTTATCTCAGGTATGGCAACGCTTCATGTGGAAGCGAGCGCCAGACACCATGAGTGGAGGGTGAATGGGAGAAGAAAGAGAGAAGACAGGGTGGAAGGAGAGGATAGAATACTCCCATATATGCAAGGAATGTTGCTGGAGGAAAGGGAGGACGAGAGTGTGACGAGGGTGTATGTGGATGCTGGAGCAAAATTGGAAGAAGAACGAATGGGCATAGGCTGGGCATACGAACGGGAGGAAAATGAATGGGTACAGGGGAATGAAAGAATTCCCGGACAGAGCAGTGTGAATGAGGCAGAATTGGTTGCAATCGAAAGAGTGATAGGTATGTGAGATATGAATGAGAGTGTAACTGTGGTAAGCGATTCTGCCATGGCTGTGGAACGTCTGAAGGCAGGAATAACGAAGAATAAGAGGGTAGCGCGTATACAGAGGATGATAGAGGAGAGGAAAATGAGAGGAGCGCGGACCTGGTTAATCTGGAAGCATGGCCATGAGAATAACAATCTTGGTAATAGAAAAGCTCACGAGGAGGCAACAAGGGGAATGAGGAAAACGGAGATTACATGGGAAGTAGTGAGAATAGGGAGTAAGAGTGAAGAGAGGAAGAGGATCAAAGAACGAATCAGGATAGATTGGCAGAGGGAATGGGACATGGGAGAGACTGGGCGGCTGTTCTACAGATTCTGCAGGACAGTCGGGAGTGAATCACTGAATCTGTCGCAGAAGGCCACCCAGCTGCTCACGGGACATGGTAATTTCCCGGAATACCTTGCCAGGTTCAACCTGGGCCCGGAAGTGTCATGTTTCTGCGGCTATGGTGAGCCCGAAACGGCGGAACATGTGATAGAAAGATGTATGGATGGAGACAGGATTGGGTGGCGCGAATGGAGAGAAAATAAGAAGCGGGAAAATGGGGAGATAACACTGAGAGGAGAGAATGGAAAGAATGGTGAATGGATAAGGTTTGTTAATGAATAGGCGGAGAGTGTGGTGAGGGATGAAAGAGAAGGGTAAAGAGCAGGCTGTTACCTTGGTGCCGAGGACTTGGAGTGCTGGCGACGGTTTCCCCAATGGTGGCGACCATGGATATTGTTCTGGCATTCAAGCAATGAACAGAAAAAGAAGAAATGTTTTTAGTTGAATTATCATGATATATTGTATTTAGTTTGATTTTGTATAATGTAATGTATTGTAAATGATATTATTGAAATAAAGAAAAGAGTTTTCTACCCCGCTAATTTGGGGGAGCATGGGTTCTCGTGGCGGTGGTTTCGATATATAGAGGGAAGATGCTCCATTGAAAGGCCTTCGGCCAGGACAATATTGAGCGATGGCACTACTCATGTCCGCTACTCGCGATGGAACACCCCATTTTTACGGTAAAACATATTAGGAGGCAAAATAGGCTCAAAATACCTTCAGATTCGTGATCAAGACTACCAACTTACTACGAATACACTTTTTTCCTGAAAAAATTTCAGTCCTGAAAAATCCGAATTTGTCTCACTTCTTATGGGAACACCCCCCTATCTTCCGTAATATTCGAGGTGGAACGATGAAACTCTCAGGACTGACGGAAATGCTCAAAATGCATCTACCACCTGAATAGGGTTGCCAAAGTGATATACACTGTCCGCCACTCGCGATGGAACACCCCATTTTTAGGTAAAACATATTACGGCGCAAAATAGTTCACTTCCAATACCTTCATTCTATCTGGAGAGTACTCTCAGGTATGAAAGAAACCGATGCTATGAGATGCTATCATCCATTTTGAGCCTATCTGAGGAAAATGTCACAGCACCACATTCTCTGATTATCGAGATAGTGTAAAGCAGTGTATGAAAAATTATCGATGGCGGCATCTATTATAACTGAAGAAGATTATTCGTAAAACTAATTCTGGTTGCTGAACATCCAAATTCTATCCCAACCAGAAGTGAGAGCTCTCGATTGATGAGCAAAAACTTCAAAAAATGGAAAAAATCTATATCCAAAGGTTCACATCTCGAAAACTGTACAATTCTGAGCTTTGGCTGTGGACACTTTCAATCAGCACATCATATCAACATATCACATACAACATATCAAAATTTCGGCAAAATTCAAGGCAAGCCATTTCTCATAAGAAATGTGCGGGGTCCTTTATCAAAATATTGAGGAAACATTTTACCATCCGAAACAAAATTAATCTTCATACTCATTGAAACACCCAAACAACTGTTATTTTTTTAAGAAAAAATCGCACTCGGTGAACAGGTAGAATTTAGATTGTTTTACCTACTTGCGGAATTGTTGTCTGAAATCATTTGAAGGGATTGAATAACATCAGTTTCATTGAATCATGCGGTGCCCTGAAATCACCATGGAAAACAGTTGCTAATTGATATTTACTGTCAACCTGACAATATTGTTGAAAGATCTTGTTGTATTAACCCCCAGACCAGTTTTAATTGCATTTGTTGTTTCTAGTTTTGTTGTTCTTTGAAACACCGTTGTTCCTGTTGTTTCTGCCGTGTTTTTGTTTCCATTGTGTTTATTGTTCCTTTATTTTTTTGTTGGATATTGTTCCTGTGTTCCAGTTTTTTTCTGTTCTTGAGTTCCTGTTCATATTTTAATATTTCTGAAGTTCCCATTTCAACTGATATCAGCTCATTTTGATTGACAAAGATCCTAGAATTAGTTTGAGAAACTTATCGCTTCATCTCAATATGAGCCGCAGTAAATATGGAGGTGTTTAAAGAAGCATTAAATACATGCGTTCAAACCCAAATTTTTACATACTTTGCACGAAGGAGATGGAGTATGGAGTATTGTTTATGGATGCAGGGAAATTATCTCAATGACAGAAATTATTTAAAGTATATCTTAAACAGTAATGAGGCTACCTTCACCACGAATGGTGTTGTACCTTCCCAGAACATGAGGTTTTGGGCTAAACAAAATTCAAATTGGATGGTGAATGGTAGAGACCAAATATCTCAGAAAGTTAATGTGTGGTGTGGTATCCTGAACGAAAATATTATCAGGCAATTTTTCTTTGAT